>NC_089848.1:7141155-7461905 GCF_035609145.1 Eleutherodactylus coqui | reverse complement strand
CCGGTCCCTTTCCCCAGCTCTCATTACTCACCTCACCACAATCTGCAACCTCTCCCTAACCTCTGGCACTTTCCCCTCCTCATTTAAACACTCCATCATTTCCCCTCTGCTTAAAAAAACAACCCTGGACCCAACTGATGCTGCCAACTACTGACTCGTCTCAAACCTCCCCTTCATCTCCAAATTACTGGAACGCTTGGTCTACTCCCGCCTTACACGCTTTCTCTCTGACAACTCACTCCTCGACCCCCTCCAGTCTGGTTTCCGCTCTCTACACTCGACTAAAACTGCCCTTACAAAAGTAACAAATGACCTAATGACTACAAAGTTAGGAGGTGACTATTCCCTACTAATCCTCCTTGACCTGTCTGCTGCATTTGACACTGTCGACCATAACCTCCTTCTCACTATGCTGCACTCTATTGGTCTAAAGGACACTGCTCTCTCCTGGTTCTCCTTCTACCTCTCTGACCGCTCTTTCAGTGTTTCCTTTGCTGGTTCTATCTCCGCTCCACTTCCTCTTGCTGTTGGGGTAACCCAGGGCTCGGTCCTTGGTCCCCTTCTCTTCTCTATCTATACTGCCCCAATTAGACAAACCATCCACAAATTTGGCCTCCAATACCATCTCTACACTGATAACACCCAACTATACTCCTCCTCTCGTGAGATCTCTGGACCATTCTTCCAAAATATCACCGACTGTCTGTCCGCTGTCTCTAACACTATGTCCTCCCTTTTTCTCAAACTAAACCTCTCTAAAACTGACCTCCTTGTCTTTCCACCTTCTAACTGACCTCCCCTCAACATCTCCATTTCAGTGTCTGGCACCATCATAACCCCCAGACGGCATGCCCGATGCCTTGGGGTCACACTGGACTCTGACCTCTCCTTTACCCCCCCATATCCAATCTCTGGCCCAAACATGCCACATGTACCTCAGAAATATTGCTAAAATACGTCCGTTTCTAACTGCGGACACGCTAAAGACACTTGTGGTCGCCCTCATCCACTCCCGGCTTGACTACTGCAACTCGCTACTCATCGGCCTCCCCCGCACTAGACTCGCTCCACTCCAATCCATACTTAATGCAGCATCTAGGCTCATTTTTCTATCCAGTCGTTACTCAGACGCCTCTGCATTATGCCAGTCACTGCATTGGCTGCCCATCCACTGCAGAACTAAATTTAAACTCCTCTACCTCACTCACAATGCTCTGCATAGCGCTGCGCCAGCATACATCGCCTCCCTCCTGTCAGTACACCACCCAGCCCGCTCACTCCAATCGGCTAACACACTCAGACTAAACACCCCTGTAATACGAACCTCACATGCTCGCCTACAGGACTTCACCAGAGCAGCACCCATCCTCTGGAACGCTCTACCCCAAGGCATCCGGACAATTCCCGATGCACGAAATTTCAGACGTGCCTTAAAAACGCACCTCTTCAGGGAAGCATACCAAATCTCCTGACCTAGTCCCTTGCCTCTCCCTATGGTGCCCCACCCTGCTTGCCTTCTAATAATTGATCTGCACATGAAATTTTCTATTGCCTGTGTTCCCCACCCCTTGCACCTCCTGTGCCACCCCAACCCATTTGTGTCTAACCCAATGTACCTCACATTGTAATTGTTGTTTTTTTGTTTTGCATTTATCCATGCCTGAAAGCGCTGAGGAATAAGTTGGCGCCATACAAATAAAGATTATTATTATTATTACAAAATCTACAATAACAAAAAAAAAACTGATTAGAAAATTTGAATATCTCTAACCAGAGGAGTAACTTGACGATTCAGGGCCCCAATGCAAAATCTGTAACAGGATCCCCTGTGAGTTTGCTGCTCATGTCTGCCGCCCTCATGCGGTTCCAGGCAGCTACTAGCGTTCCTCTGATCTGCCTGTCTGCTTTCGTCCATTACTGAAAGGATTAACCAGCTCTCTGCCTCTCAGCTCACCTGTGTGGTTAATTAGGCATTACTCCCCTATTTATCCTATTCACTTTTACCCCAGCAGTATAAGAAATAACAACCAATCACTGCGCAGCTTTCATGTTACCTCAGCGGTATAATATATAACAACTAGAGATGAGCGAGTATACTCGCTAAGGCACATTACTCGAGCGAGTAGTGCCTTAGCCGAGTATCTCCCCACTCGTCTCTAAAGATGCGGCGGGGAGCATGGGGGAGCGGGGGGAAGAGAGGGAGAGAGAGATTTCCCCTCCATTCCTCTACGCTTTCCCCCGCCGCTCCCCGCCCCCCGAATCTTTAGAGATGAGCGGGGAGATATTCGGCTAAAGCACTACTCGCTCGAGTAATGTGCCTTAGCGAGTATACTCGCTCATCTCTAATAACAACCAATCACAGCGCAGCTTTCAATTTACCCCAGCAGTATAAGAAATAGCAGCCAATCACAGCACAGCTTTCATTTTACCTCAGCAATATAATATATAGCAATCAATGACAGCACAGCTTTTATTTTACCTCAGCAGTAGAAGAATTAGGAACCAATCACAGCGCAGCTTTCATTTTACCTCAGCAGTATAAGAAATAATGACCAATCACAACGCAGCTTTCATGTTACCTCAGCAGTATAATATATACCGTAGCAACCAATCACAGCACAGCTTTCATGCTACCTTAGCGGTATAATATATAACAACTAGAGATGAGCGAGCACCAAAATGCTTGGGTGCTCTTTACTCGAGTCGAGCTTTTCGTAATGCTGGAGAGGTCGTTTCAAGTAACAAGCCCCATTGAAATCAATGGGAGACTCGAGCATTTTTCAAGCTGACCGATGCTCCGCATAGGGTAGGTTGTGTGAAACACCTGAAAACATCAGGCAGTCATGGAAATACCACAGAAACAGACAGGGAACGGCAGGGGCAGCATGCATGGGTGCATCCGAGGCTCCCAGGTCCCACTATTAAGCCAGATTGGGGGCAAGAGCCTGGCGGTCACCGTCCTAACAATTTAGTTGGGACAGACCATAATCAGCAAGGCACACGTGCTGGCACATCTTAGCTAGGCACCACACTAGGTGAAACGATGGCCAATCACCGCCTGCGGGTGACACCATTGCCTCTTCTCCTGTGTTACATGCTGACACCCTCCTCTCGTCCCGGGGGTTCGGGTCAACCCGCCTTTGTCCGGGAGTACTGGCGGAGAGCTGACGGTCTTTGACCTATTTTTTCAAAGCGCTGAGAAGGAGTGGGAACGCACACACTGGAGTCAATGCACCGCAGCCGCCCCTCTGAAGCCTCCCTTTGTGACAGAGCCACGGAGTCCCCGCTCTGCCTGTCCGGCCGCGGTAGCTGGCGGGGGGCCGTCTGACCCAGGCACCCCCTCTGAGAGGCCAGGACCCACAATGACGTCTCTGCTGGTTGAGGAAGCGTGCAAAGACAAAAAGAAAAAGAAAAAAAGATCTCCCCCCGAGGTGCTTGTTAACCAGTGCCCCAGGGAAAGACAGCATGAACTGTGAAGAAATTAGTGGCCAAAGATGGTTACCGCGCTGGGATATGTTTTCGTACGCCATGTGACCCTTTTAAAATTGTGCTTGACAGCTGACAAATCCAGACAAATTAATGTATGATTGTAAGTGCAATCCCATGCCACATCCGTCGCAGCATTTCATTAGCCACAAACGGCAGCATAGGGGGGGACTCAGAGGCCAGTACTTCTACATTTTTAATGAAGATAACAACCCATTTTAAAAAGAAGAAATATTTTTTACCAAAATTGCAGGTGAGAACCTGAAAGTTCTTTTGAGCAAGAGTGCAAGATATTTGTTTACCAGGAGTATAGGTGAACCCCTGAAAGATTTGTGTACCAAGAGTATAGGCGAACCCCGGAAAAATTTGTGTACCAAGACTGTAGGCGAACCCCTGAAACATTTGTTAACCAAGAGTATAGGCGAACCCCTGAAAGATTTGTGTACCAAGAGTGCAGGTGAACCCCTGAAATATTTTTTTAACATAGAGTTCGTACTTGATTAATGGGATCCAGGTGACGGTCCACCGACAGGCAAGCTACTGCCTGTCTCAGCCCTTGCTTCTCCCCTAGGGGCTTGTTAACCAATGCCCAAGGGAAAGACAGCATGTACTATGAAGAAATTAGAGGGGCCAAACCAGGCACTGTTTCACCCCGCCCAGGACCTCTGCCTCTGCCCACACCCTAATTGGGACGCCCACATCCACGTCTACATCCTCATCCTCTACCCTTACCCCTAGTGTTCATCATGTTGTATAATGCACTGCGTCAAAATGCTATGCAAACTGCGAGGTATTTTGCGTATGCTTTAAGCCAAAAATAGACACTGTAAAATGTGTACAGTCTTGTTATATAGTGTGGATCAACAGGATACACTCTTGGGCCAGAAATAGTCAGTGTAAAATGTGTACAGTCTTGTGCGACCTTTCAATCTGCACTATATAACACTTGGGCCTATTGTGCAAATGTTTTCAGCCAAAAACAAATTTAAAAAAATGAAAAATGAGAGGAGGTTTGTTAGTTCCTATATAGTCTGTGTACACCAGTAGCAGTATACTGTATAGAATCGGTAACAGTATGCAGTGTACAGCCGGGATGCTTGTGAATGCTTTGTGCCCACTACTGGTCCCAGGCAGCCAATCTAACGATGCACAAAAGTGGAGTTGTAGTCCTAAAAAGGACTGTTGGGTTCCAATTATTCCAATCCCATGCTACCTCCGTCACAAAATTTCATGAGCCACAAACGTGGGCATAAAGGGGACTCAGATGCCAGTACTTCTACATATCTCCACAATACAACAACCCATTCTACAACAAAACATTTTTTCACCCAGAGTGCAGTTGAACCCCTGAAAGATTTGTTTACCAAGAGTATAAGTGAACCCTTGAAAGATTTGTTTATTAAGAGTATAGGCGAACCCCTGAAACATTTGTGTACCAAGACTATATAGGCGAACCCCTGAAACATTTGTTGACCAATAGTATAGGCGAACCCCTGAAAAATTTGTTTACCAAAAGTATAGGCGGACCCCAGAAACAATTGCTTTACCAAGAGTATAGGCGAACCCCTGAAACATTTGTGTACCAAGAGTATAGGTGAACCCCTGAAACATTTGTGTACCAAGAGTATAGGCGAACCCCCTGAAATATTTGTGTACCAAGGGTATAGGCAAACCCCTGAAACATTTGTGTACTAAAAGTATAGGCGAACCCCTGAAAATTTATTTTACCAAGAGTATAAGCGAACCCCTAAAACATTTTTTGTACCCAGAGTATAGGTGTATCCCAGAAAGATTTGTTTGCCGAGAGTGCAGGTGAACCCCTGAAAATTTTTTTAAACATAGAGCTCGTACTTGCCTAATTTGCTAACAGAGCCTAATTTGCTAACAGAGCCTGGAGGCAGACCTCCAAAAAAATTTGTTTTTACAGAGCCTTTTGGCCCTCTGAAGAATTGGCTGTTTAGCGTGCTGACATGCTGGTTTAGGAGGAGGAAGATCAGAGAAGGATAGACCAAGCTACGTCTACCCTTTTTTGGGGTGATAGAGGGGGCATGGTTCTCCAGTTCCAGCTTAAAGATACTTTATGTTAAGCTGCTTTCCACCGGTGGAAAAGAGAAGTCTGGGGAAATCCAGGCTTTGTTCATCTTAATAAGTGTAAGCCTGTCGGCGCTGTCAGTTGACAGACGGGTACGCTTATCCGTGATAATCCCCCTAGCAGCTGCACTAAACACCCTCTCTGATAACATGCTAGAGGCAGAGCAGGCCAGCACCTCCAAGGCGTACAGCGCAAGTTCGTGCCACTTGTCCAGCTTTGACACCCAGTAGTTGTATGGAGCAGAGGGATCATGGAGGACGTTGGTACGGTCGGCAATGTACTCCCTCACCATCTTTTTACAGTGTTCCCTCCTACTCAGCCTAGACTGGGGAGCGGTGACACAGTCTGGCTCGGGTACCATAAAACTGGAAAAGGGCTTGGACAGTGTTCCCCTGCCTGCCATGGACATGCTTCCTATTCCACACGTCTCCCCTGCTAGTTGGCCCACTGAACTCCGTCCTCTACTGCTAGCGTTGTCAGATGGGAACTTTAGTATCAGCTTTTCCACCAGGGCCTTGTGGTATTGCATCAACTCTCGTACTTCTTTCCTCTTCAGGAATGAGAGTGGAAAGGTTCTCTTTATACCGTGGGTCGAGAAGGGGGAACACCCAGTAATCCGTGTTGGCCAGAATGCATCTAACACAAGGGTCACGGGAAAGGCAGCTTAACATGAAGTCAGCCATGTGTGCCAGAGTCCTAGTACGCAACACATCGCTGTCCTCACTAAGAGTATGACTCTCAGTCTCCTCCTCCTCCTCTTCAGGCCATACACACTGAACAGATGTGAAGGAAGTAGCATGGGTACCTTCTACAGTGTGGGCAGCAGTCTCTTCCTCCCCCAATACACGCTGAGAAACAGACGTGAGGGTGGTCTGACTATCAAGTGACATATTGTCATTCCCCATCTCCTGTTCTATCCGCAAAGCATCGGTCTTGATGCTTAGCAGCGACCTTCTCAGCAGGCAAAGCAGTGGGATAGTTACGCTGATAATGGCCGCATCGCCGCTCACCATTTGTGTTGACTCCTCAAAGTTTCCTAACACCTGACAGATGTCAGACATCCATGCCCACTCCTCCGTGAAGAACTGCAGAGGCTGACTACCACTCCACCGGCCATGTTGCAGCTGGTATTCAACAATGGCTCTACGCTGCTCGTAAACCCTGGCCAACATGTGCAAAGTTTAATTCCAGCGTGTGGGCACGTCACACAATATTCAGTGCACTGGCAGCTGGAAGCGATGTGTCTTGAGGGTGGCAGCATCTGTGGTGGACTTTCTGAAATGTGTGCACACATGACACACCTTGCTGAGCAGCTCAGACAAATTGGGGTAGTTTTTAAGAAAGCGCTGAACCACCAGATTGAACACGTCGGCCAGGCATGGCACGTGTGTTAGTCTGCCAAGCTGCAGAGCCGCCACCAGGTTACGCCCATTGTCACAAACGACCATGCCTTGCTGGAGGTTCAGTGGTGAAAGCCACAGATCTGTGTGCTCCGTCAAACTCTCTAACAGCTCTTGGGCGGTGTGCCTCTTGTCACCTAAACTCAGGAGTTTCAGCACAGCCTGTCGACGCTTCCCCACGGCAGTGCTGCAGTGCCTCGAGCTACAGACTGAAGGCGACGTGCTCACAGATGGTAATTGAGAGGTGGAGGAGGAGGAGGAGGGGGGGTGTTGGAGGAGGTGGCATAATAAGCCGGAGAAACCATGACCGAGTTAGGACCCGCAATCCTCGGTGTGGGTAGCACATGAGCAGACTCAGGGTCAGACTCAGTCCCAGCCACCACCAGGTTAACTCAATGTGCCGTCAGGGAGATGTAGTGTGCCTGCCCGCCAGCACTTGTCCACGTGTCGGTGGTTAAGTGGACCTCTCCAGTAACTGCGTTGCTGAAGGCACAGTTTAAATTCTGAGACACGTGCTGGTGTGGGTGGGGCGGGGATGGCACAGTGGGAGAAATAGTGGCTGATGAACCGTTTTTTCCGACTCAGGGAAGGGACCCGAGAACAGTTCCTGGGAGTATGCCTGTTCTGAATCTCTCCTTTTCCTGGAGTGACCAGGCTGGGAGGAAGGAGGAGCAGCCTGAGGATTCACAGGTCCAGTCCCTTGGCTAGTGTGAGTGGACTGCTTGGAAGACTGGGTGTTGGATAAATTACTGGACGCATAATCGGCTATCCACGTCATCACCTGATCGCACTGTTGTGCTTTTAATAATGGTCTACCACGCGGACCTGCAAAATGTGAAATGAAGCTAGGGAGCGTAGATACACAGCGCTCTATTAATCCCTCAGCAGCAGGCAGTTTCACCCCGCCCAGGACCTTGGCCTCTGCCCACACCCTCATTCAAATGCCCACGTCCACGTCCTCGACCTTGACCCTTACCCCTACTCTTTATCATGTTGGATAATACACTTGGTCAAAATGCTACGAAAACTGCAAGGTATTTTGCGTACGCTTATAGCCCAAAATAGAAACTGTAAACAGTGTATAGTGTTGTTAGATAGCGTGGATTGACAGGACCCACACAAGGGTAAATAGCGTAGGCTTTGAGCCCCCCCCCAAAAAAATTAAACAGTGTAAACTATTGTTAGATAGCGTGGATTGACAGGACCCACACAGGGGTGTATAGTGTATGCTTTGAGACCCAAAATATACACAGTAAAGTGTGTATACTGTTGTTAGATAGCGTGGATTGTCAGGACCCATACAGGGTCCTGTCAATCCATGCAACCTCTAACCTACACTATCACTCTCCGTGATTAGCAGCAGCTCTGTCTCTCAGCTAATCCAGCCTGCATGTGAGGCGAACCTCAGGTGAGTTTTTATGCTCATAGGTCACCTGATCTGGCTAGCCAGTCACTGCTATAGACATGCACAGTGTTGGCACATCCCAGCAGGAGGTGCCAAAGTCTTCTCTGCATGTTTATTGGCTAAAAAATGGTGCTAAACATGTGGGGTGAGGAGAGGATGAAATTTTGTCGAGCACCGCGTGGTGCTCGCTCGAGGACCTTCGAGTATGCTACTGCGCGAACAAGCATCAAGCTCGGACGAGCATGCTCGCTCATCTCTAATAACAACCAATCACAGTGCAGCTTTCATTTTACCTCAGCTAAACTGTCTTCCCCACCCAACGGCAGTGTGAGCTTAGCGTATGAATGGGCGCACAAATGGCAGATTTGTGCGCTCGTTCACACATTTTTGGGCCACGCTGTGGCCGTGACATGGTCGGCCAAATAACACTCCGCTAATGTGAATGTGCCCTAAGATACATTGCTAGGGGCACATTCACATCTGTGCAAAGCGGTTCAGTTTTCCTGCTTCAATCAGGGAGGAGAAAAACCACACCCCTTGGCCAAATGGATCCATCTTATGACTAAACGGTGCTGAATGGACCCCATTGATTATAATAGGTCTGTCCGATTTTCACACAGCAGCTCAACATTTTGCCGGAATCGGCAGGACGAAATAACACAGCTTGCTGCACTAGTTTATTCTGTCTTTTAGTGGAAATCAGCGACGGAGGTTCCAAGCGGCCCTCCTACTCTAATGTAATAGAGGGGTATGAAGCCAGCTGTACATAGATGAGGGGAATCATGGGAATTGTAGTCCCGCTCACAGGCCCTGGCAGCATCAAAACAAAGTCGCTGCGCAGAGTTTGAAAATAAAAGTCATTCCCCCTGAGCTGGCAGGATAATCTGATGAGCATTTACATGGATTGATGTACTTTTCTGTCTTCTTCTAATATCAGAAATGCTTTTGATATAATAATTATTATTAATCATTCAGTTTGTTCAGACAGAAAGTGCGGAAAGGAGACAAAAAGGACTGTAGAAGCTCAGTCTGGCTGGAGTGCTTCCTGCTCGTCCCACTGCAGCCTCATATGGACAATGACCTTTTATCTCCATAAAACACAGTATTCTATTTACAAAACAAATATTTTCTTGACTTCTCTGGCTGCTAATTAGTTTTAAAGGAGCCCAATTAATGCAAAATCCTGATGTGCATGGAACCCAGCTGCTAATAGCCTAGATCACACACCTGTGTTATTACTGCATGGGTGTCTTTTATTGATAGGTTTTATAGTCGTTCTGAGGACGGCCGGGGGTGGTTACAAAACGTTAATGTCTTTTTAATATTAGATTCAATGCTGTAAATTTACCATTTCTTCAGAAATGTCCTTGGAGTGAATACAGATCCCTGGAAATGAAGGTTACAGATAAAAGATACATTTTGCATTTCAATTTCAAATTCGTATTTTTTCTTTTTCATTCTAAATAGCATCACAGCTCTGTGATCAAATTAATATTAGGTGCATATTACGCTCATGATGCATGAGTGCGTGATACACGGTGAGTGGAGCCAATGAAAGTACATAGACATTCATTGATGTGTTCACATTAGCGTGTAGATAAGCCCATGAAAAAAATTGCAGCCAGCTCTATTTCACCCAGTGAGAGCCTTATACTTTTGTATGGGCAGCGTATGCAACGCTGTCCATACGCTATATATTGCATATGGACGAGGATACATATGCAAATCCAGCATGTTTTACCTACACACCAGTGGATGTGAACCCTCAGGTTTGATAATTAGGAATGCAATGATTTTTGGGGGATTTCCATCTGCATTTTTCAAAAGCCATAACTTTTATTTTTCCATTGACATAGCTATATGAGGGCTTGCTTGTTGCATGGTGAGCTATAGTTTTTATCGTTACCATTTTGGGGTACATATGTATTGTATAACTTTTATTACATTCATTGTCAGTAAAATCTGCCCCCCACCCACCAGAAGTTGTCAGAATCAAAGGAAACTTTCTCTGCATGATTGCAACGTAGATATAAGTAAGTAATTACAATACCAGAGCAAAAATATAATTTATTGTGGAAAACTGAGCTCTTGCAGGGAGGCCCTAGTACCCTGTTGTACCGCCTCTGGCTTGGATACAAGATGCAATACGGGCAGGCATGGAGGCTCTAGTATTCTGTTGTACAGTTGAAGCTGCTCATGCTGCTTATGCTTGTCGGACAAGCAGAGGATCCTCTCTACTGGTGCTCTATTGAAGGTTTCCTGAGCCCGGTCACCTTGTGTGCCCTCATACGTACACTAATCCCAACACCTTCTAACAGTGTGGTCAGAATGCTCCAGAAGGGGGGCAACTCATAGAATCATAGAGTTGGAAGGGACCTCCAAGGTCATCTGGTCCAACCCCCTGCTCAGTGCAGGATTCACTAAATCATCCCAGACAGATATTAGTCATGCCTTTGTTTGAACACTTTCATTGAAGGAGAACTCACCCCCTCCCGTGGTAACCTGTTCCACTCATTGATCACCCTCATGGTCAGAAAGTTTTTTCTAATATCTAATCTGTGTCTCCTCCCTTTCGGTTTCATCCCATTGCTTCCAGTCTTTCCTTGTGCAGATGAAAATAGAGCTGATCCCTCTGCACTGTGACAGCCCTTCAGATATTTGTAGACTGCTATTAAGTCTCCTCTCAGCCTTCTTTTTTGCAAGCTAAACATTCCCAGATCCATTAACCGTTCTTCATAGGACATGATTTGCAGACCGCTCACCATTTTGGTAACTCTTCTCTGAACTTGCTCCAGTTTGCCTATGTCTTTTTTTAAGTGAGGTGCCCAGAACTGGACACAGTATTCCAGATGAGGTCTGACTAAGCAAGAGTAGAGGGGGAGAATGACCTCACGTGATCTAGACTCTATGCTTCTCACAATACATCCCAGAATTGTGTTTGCCTTTTTGGCTGCTGCATCACATTGTTGACTTATGTTCAGTCTATGATCTATTAGTTTACCCAAGTCTTTTTCATATGTGCTGCTTAGCCTAATTCCTCCCATTCTATATGCGCTTTTTTCATTTTTCTTGCCCAGACGTAGGACTTTGCATTTCTCCTTGTTAAATACCATTGTGTTAGTCGCTGCCCACTGTGCAAGCTTTTCTAGATCTTTTTGAATACTCTCTCTTCCTTCGTGTTAGCTATCCCTCCTAGATTTGTGTCGTCAGCAAATTTGATAAGTTTCCTATCAATTCCCTCCTGCAGATCATATAAAAATGTTGAACAACACTGGCCCCAAGACAGAGTCTTGTGGTACCCCACTTGATACATTCTTCCACCTAGAGGTACAGCCATTTATGACCACTCTTTGAGTACGATGGATAAAGCCTTTCAGCTTCTCGCATACCAATAATGCATCACCTCTCAAAATATGTTAAGTGGACAAAATTTCTTTAATTGCATTGTAGAGGCATATCTAGTGGTCAACAAGCTCTACACAAGCAGAAGAAGAGGCCACTACACACAAGGAGCCTCTGAGAGCCTTTTTATAGGCCATGGGGGGAACCACTTTTAGGACCTAAGGTTACAAAACCATTCAGCTAATCCCCCCACAACTCTCATCATTTACATATCTGCCTGAGATAGAACTGCATGCAGAGTTCTGCAGGAAAACGACACCTCCTAGTGGCTTGATTTTTTTTTTGGAGTGCATTTTGGAGGGGGAAGGTGGAAAACACATCTCTTATGTTATTGTTTTTTTTATGGAGTTCATCATGCAGTATAAATTATATAATAAGTTTTTGTTGCAAGTCAGTACGTTAGTTACAACTATACCAAAATTAAATATACCTTTCTAGGTTTTCTCACTTTTTTACAATGAAACTCCTCTTTGGAATTTTTTTTTTACTATTTTTTGCCACCTTTTTAATATCCAATTAGCGGACTTCAATCTGTGATTTTATGATCGTTGAGTTAATATACTGCAGTACTACTTTATACCACTTATATACCCAAGAATCTGCCTGTGGATTCCTCGACACAAATTCTTCACGGAATCCAAGTCAAGAAGTTACAGGTCACTTGAAATCTATTTGCATAAACAGATTCCTTTTAAAAGCAATGGGGGGCGGATTTGATGTGGTAATGTAATGCTGTGTGAAAATGCCCTTAGAACACAACTTGAGACTCACAGGATCTCACTGGCAGACCAATATGTCTTAGTTGTTTTGCACTTTATTAGCACAGAGTCGGGTGTTGTTATTGAAACAGCCTCCCTAAAGGGGTTTTCCAGGAAGCACCCACTGTCACAGCCAGGATACACCGGGGTGGAGCAAAAGCCACTGCTCCGACACTGTGTAGTGACTGGTTCTTGTAATTGCAGGTGCAGCTCTCATCGAAATCAATTGGAACTACACTTGTAATTGCAGGCCAGGGTCTTATTGAATTCAGTGAGAGCTGCGCCTGCAAATATGAGTGCCGGCCACTATAATGAGTGCCGGCCACAGGAATCAGAGCAGTGGCTTCCCCTCTGGCCCTGGTGTATCTCGGCTGTGGCGGTGAGTGCTTCTTGGAAAACCACTTTACGGAAAATCAACAGCAGGGTAGAGAGACTTCAGACAATACAGGGGGAATAAAATTTCTTTACGATTGATTATCGTTCAGTTTATTGCTGATAGTGAACAATATAATCAGTGTGAACACTGCCAGCGACTGAACGACAAATGATAATTCCAATTATAACTGGCTCACTTATCATTGATGGTTCAGTTAATGCTGTCATAGAAATCAGATGACAATCAGCCGTGTAAACAGGCAGTTGGTCATTTAGGAATGCTGCCTGTTTATTGTGAATGGAAGAGGGTGGACGAAAGCTATCACCGGTGCGCTCCTCCTTAATTTACTGAACGATTATCTCTCCTACGTTAAAGCACAGGAGCAACAGTCACCCCATGTAAAAGGACCCTAAGCCAATCTCTAACATCCAGTATTGTGGATTTTTGCTAGCCCCATGTAAAGACAGTAATGAGGCAAGCTAATCCCAGTCCTCATATTATGGTGCCTTAGGATTATTGCAGTTCAGCGCAAGGCCTCTGGGTTCAAATGCAACCCACGTAAACATGTGCATATGGTGTTCCCAAGTGTGTGTGGATTTGCTCTACTTTCCTCCCAGCTTCCAAAACATACTGATAAGTCCTAGTGTGTTGTGATGAAAGATATGTGAATAAGGCTGGCTACACATGGACGAGCCCGATTCCAAATGCGGGATCCCACAGCAGATTCCGGCTGGGGCCCCTGGCCGGCAACCCCGCGTACCTGAATCTGTATTGCAGATGATTTTTTTCCAATATTTGCATTTCCTGCGCCATTGCTATTCGATGACATGGGATATATAATGTTAATTGCGTATGGGCTGCGGGTCAGATGGCTTCCATTGACTTCAATGGAGGCCGTCCGTGCGGAGTCTGCAGCAAAACAGAGCATGCTGCGACTTTTCCTCCGCTCATGGAAAACGCAATTCGTATCCACGAGTGTGAGTGAAAAACTGAAAGTACATGCCTTTCACTGCGTGAGATTCGTGGTCGCTGATCGTGGATTCAACAATAGCAATCCAGTCGTGTGAAGCCAGCCTCAGATTGTGAGCCGCATGTGAATAATAGCAAAAAATATTATAAAAATATATGTAACTTCATGAGATCAAAAAGACCACCGCAGATCTGTGAGTTCTATCTTTGGTGGGCTGAGCAACTGATGTTATAAGTCTCCTTCTAGAGTATGGCATTGACTAACGGGTGAGTCCTATAAATTGTCATTTATAGATTTTTCCAACTTTCATTGAACTTTAAAAATATTTTCCATCCTTTCAGCTAATTTTCTCTTAACAGAGCGAGTATTCCAGTGAGAACTCTCCCGTATAATTAACTTTAAGAAGACCATATGCATCGATATGGATGTCTAACCACAGAATACACTATAGACCTGCTGTAAGTATATGCTTAGACTTTTGTTCGTACACTAGAGAAAAGTCTAACCCTTTTTTTGTGATACAATGTGGTAGGTCCACATTAAAATGTTTCCTCAGTTTATTTTTCTTCATCCTCAAAATCCTTTACAATTAGAGATGAGCGAACGTGTTCGGCTCCGCCCCTTTTCGCCCGGACACCGAACTTCGCGAGCAATTCCGTGTTCGGGCGAAAAAAGTTCGGGGGTCGCCGTGGCAGCGCGGGGGGTTGCGGCGGGGAGTGGGGGGGAGAGGGAGAGAGAGAGGGCTCCCCCCTGTTCCCCGCTGCTGCCGCCCGCGCCGCCACGCCTCTCCCCGCCCCCCGGCGCCCCCCGAATACTTACGCGCGAACACGGAAGTCCTCGGAAAAGCCGGTGTTCGGGTGCGTAAGTGTTCGTTAAGAACACGTTCGCTCATCTCTATTTACAATATCACTATAATGAGAGGATTAATATTACTATTAAATTTGGTCTGAATATTTATTGGTTCATAGATTTTACTGTGTATTCCGTTTGAAATATTATATTTTGCGTATTTTCCATATTACCTTTTCCAAAAATAAACCAATTCAACCATTAAAGTTTTTCCACATTTCCACTTTCTACATGCTCGCAGGTTCATCTTATAGGTCCACGGAGAATCACTAAATTTACTTTATTTAAATATTTTTTGGAAGAGACTTTCAGTAATGGTTTAAGAGAAAATGGGCAATTGTTAGTCCTTCAAAGAAACCTGAATCCGGCACGTTATTGTAAAGACAGGCAGACACTATTAAGTAGTCAGACATAGCACCTTCAGCCATTAGTCTATTACAAAAACAAGAAGTACGTTTCCTAATGACTGCTTTATGGGGAAACTTTTTTCAAATATTGTGCTATTCCGCTTTAGTCGGCTCTTCTTTCCCAGGTTCGCTCCCTAGTAAGTACTGAGGTGGAGGAAAGAAACCAACTGCAGATTTGATATTTAGTGGCAGGCTGCAGCGTTTCCAGGTGATATATGGGTGGAAATCCTTATTGCCACACCAAGGTGAAAAGAAGGCTCAAACATTGAGATTATGTTAGCACCCTGTCAGTCTAGGCGGAGTAGTGAATGTTTCCTAAAAAGTTAATAAATACTTACAAGAGTACTGCACATTTACTGTACGTTATATAAAATAAAAATATAAACAAATCTTGTGTAGTGCCAACTTATCCCGCAGTGCTTTCAGGTAGTTTATTTATTTATTACCCCCCAAGCAAGCTGGGTACTCATTTTACAGATCTCAGAAGGATGGAAGGTTGGAAGTCAACCTTGAGCTGGCTACCAGAGCTCTGCGGGGATTGAACTTGCAACCTTCAGGTTGTGAGCAAGAGCTTAGGACTGCATTCTGCTGTCTTAACACTCTGTGCCACACAGGGCTGTCTACATGGAATATTGTATTGGGTACTACTGACACTAGTTTCCACTGAGGTTGGTATCAATAGTACCCAGAATAGCAACAAGACAGGTTCATGAAACTATTGCTTGCACTAATGACTTAGAAATCTCAATTCATGTAGCAGCATAGCGTCTGCAGTGCACATAGTAAGCATCAAATTCCTTATTAGTGCGACTTCATATATTTTCACCATGAATGGGGCTATTTTGTACTCATAACAATGTATTTTACTGTATTTTGTTCACCCGCAGGATGCGTTAATAAGCGCACGGGACACAAACACGCCCTGTTTTAAATGAATATTTAGCCTAATGATTTTCAGATATGTTCTTTCTCCCACGGAATTACACGGCATAATGCACATCTCTTTGCGTATTGCGCGCATATTTATGCACCCCTATAGACTTCTATGGGGGCCTTTGTTGCGCAAATGCACACAAAAATAGAACATTCTCCTTTTTTTGTGCACGTAAAACGTAGGACATGTGAACGAATCCATTGAAATCAATGGGTTCTATTTATTGCCTGGACAAAAACGTGCGCAAATACACCAGTGGGAGTCTGCACTTTTGGCTTAGGCTGCCCCACATGGGCATCAAAATTCTTTTGAATAGGGGGCGTGGCCTCGACGGCTCTAATGGCGGTCGCTTTTTCTTGAGCTCCGTACAGAGGATCACCCCAAGCAACTTTTAAAGCCACAAAGAAGAACCCTGAGGTCCTTAAACATACCGGAAAGGTGCCGGAGGAGCTGCTGCACGCATCGATGAGCAGAAGAAGGCAAACAAGAACGGGACCCAAGAGGCTGACCGACTTCTTCCCGGCGCGCGGCGCTGAAGGGGAGCTGTCAATGGAGGACATTGCGGACAGAGCACTGAGTGGTGAGGAGGCAGGGGCGACGGGAGGGGGGGACGGGAGGGCTTCCTCCAGCCCTTCGCCCCCACAGCAACCCAGGGTGAATAAGGAGAGTAAACACAGTCAGCACACCCACACACCTCCACAAGATCAGGCTCCTGCGGTGCAGCAGGAGAGGGACATGATAACTCTGCCAAGCACAGTGGAGGGAGGGGGGGTGGGGCTCACCGGCTCAGCGCCATCTTTCTCCTATCCCCCACTGTATATGCAGCACCAGCAATCCCCCCAGGTTGCCCCAGGGGAGGAAAACATTAATACAGACTCCCCCAGCACAAGCCCTGAAAAAAGGAGACCCAGGAGAGAGGAGCCTGGACAAAATGCGCCCACATATCATAAAATCACTGGGGAGACTACATTGGATCCCATATTAAATATAGCTTGCTCCAGCCAAGCCACCTCTGAATATTTCATCAGAGATATGGTACTAGCATTAAGAGGATCCCTCCAAAACGAATTATCAGCGCTCAACACACAAGTAAGCTCTGCAATTAGCGGCTTGGGTGAGAGAGTTGACCAATTAGAAAACAAGACAGGCGAGATAACAAACTCTCACAACGAACTTATTGACGCCCACTACAAACTAGAGGAAGAGGTGGAGATGCTGAAAAATAAAATGGCCGATATGGAAGATCGCAACCGGCGCAATAATATTAAGTTCAGAGGGATCCCTGAAGAAGTGAGACCAGAGAAACTAAATAGCTTTGCACAAGATCTTATCAAAGTGCTATTACCAAATTCAAAACCAGAAGAGAATATCCTAGATAGAATACATAGGCTCCCCAAGCCCAAAAACTTACCAGACAACGTCCCCAGAGATGTGATAGCCAGGGTGCATTTTTATCATACCAAAGATGAACTAATGCGAGTCTCCAGGAATCTGAAAGAACTCCCGCATCCATTCAACAATATTAAATTGTTTTCAGATTTTTCACAAACCACTATGCAAGCCCGGAAAAAATTCTCTCCTATAACGGCAATATTGAGAGACAACAAAATCCCATACAGGTGGGGCTTTCCAACTAAGCTATATGTAAACAAGGAGGGCACCCCCAACATCATTACTTCATACGAAGAAGGCGCATCCTTGTTAAAAAAGTGGGGCCTTTCAGCACCACAGGAAAATGCCCCCTCCTATGTATCCAGGGACTGGTCACAAAAACAAGCCTCCCGACCTAAAAGACAGCCACCGGCCCACCGCTAGTGCAACCCGCACAATAATACCTCGGATAGAGGTCTTCAGAAAATTGAAGGGGTGCCATCCGTCCAGTGGCCGAAACTCAAAAACCCCTATCAATGGCCTTTATTTGCAGGGCCATGGCAGGCCCTAAGATCTACAAAGGTCCTTTTTTGTTATATTCTCATGAAAAAACAACCCAAATATTGAGAATCAAAAGTTTCGTTTCGTTGACAAACCTCAATCCCTCCCACAACCTCCTTCCAACCAAGATCCCAACACAAGAACCACAACTCACCAAGTCATCACTCGACCTAAATAAACCTAACCAGCCAAGAAGCATCTGGGGGAAAACTCAAGATATCACTAGCCTACTACTCCACGCATAAATGGAGTTAAACTTACTCTCATTAAACGCCAAGGGCCTCAACTCACCCTACAAGAGATCCGAACTATGGAGAGAAGCATTGGCCTCCAGGGCGGACATACTCTGTGTCCAGGAGACCCATTTTGCAAAAGACAAGGCCCCTAACATATCCCATCGCAAGTTCCCGAAGATTTTTCTTGCTAACGCCACCAAGAAAAGAGCAGGAGTACTAGTCGCTGTTAGAGATTCCGTGGACTTTCATCTTATAAAAGAAATAGCAGACGAAGAAGGAAGATACCTGATTCTGATATGCAAAATAAAAGATCTTCTCATCACCTTGGTCAACATTTATGCCCCAAATTCTAGACAACTCATATTTCTGAACAAGGTGATGAGGAGGATTAAGAAAGAACAGAAGGGTGAGTTGATCATCTGTGGGGACTTTAATCTTATAGCAGACAAGAAGGTGGACACCAGCTCTTCAGATAGACGAAGAGGCCCTACTCTACTGCCTTGGATCCAGAAGATGGATATGTATGATTCCTTTAGATGTTTAAATGCCAGCTCAAGGGAATATACCTTTTATTCATCTCGTCATATGTCCTTCTCCAGGATCGACATGTTCCTGGTGGACTTTCAAATCCTTAAAGAGTACAAAATGCAAATATAGGTGTAACATCCTGGTCGGACCACGCACCGATCGCCTTAAAACTAAGACTAGATACCCAGGTTCTCTTTTACGGAAACTGGAGAAACAACACATTTTTAATGAAAATACCAAAATTCCAAAAGAAAATAAATAATGCATTGAAGGAATATTTCGAATTCAACAACTCCCCAGGAACATGTCGGTTCATTTTATGGAATGCTCATAAAACTGTGATTACAGGTGTGATGATCCAGCAGGGGTTTATATACAAAAAAGAAAATGAAAAATTACTTAAAGATACCCTTTCAAAACTAGCCACACTAGCAAAAGAACTCCAGGATTCACCATCCACTAGCACACATGATATGCTAATAGAAACAAGACTAAAGGTTAGGAACATCCTTATAGACAAACATGAAAAAAATCTGAAACACTTAAGATCTACATACTATATGAGTAACAACAAATTTACGTGGGTAATGGCCAACAGGGTCAAACAAAAGATAATTAAAACAAAGATCCCCTACATAATAGACCCATCCTCAGGTAATAAAATATCCAACCCGTTAGAAATAGCGGAAATATTTAGGAAATTTTACGAGTCACTGTATAACCTTGATAAAGAGCCTTCAACTCCGCAACCTACTGAGGAAGAAATAAATTATTTTCTGTCCTCCATCCAACTGCCAACACTGAGCGAGTCCCAACAGGACAAATTAAATGCACCTATTTCCCTTCAAGAAGTATTACAAGTCATTAATAAATCCAAAAGGGATAAAGCCCCAGGACCGGATGGGTTTTCCTCTGAGTACTATAAAACATTCCAAAAGCAATTGGCACCCCACATGCATAGCGTGTTCAACCAAGCTATGCAAAAGGGCCATCTCCCCCAGGAGATGTTGCAGGCAAACATAGCTACATTACCAAAGCCGGGCAGGGATACCTCATCCCCCGTCAACTTTAGACCGATATCATTGCTTAATAATGATACCAAATACTACGCAAAAATTTTAGCCTTACGACTCCTTGAGGTAATCCCAGACCTAATCCACAACGACCAATCGGGGTTTGTGAAGGGAAGACAGACATTGGACGCCACCAGGAGACTACTGGTCGTATTGGGGGAGGTGGAGGCCTGTCGGACGCCTTGCCTGCTCCTTACTTTGGACGCGGAGAAGGCGTTCGACAGGATCCACTGGGGTTACGCCTTTTCGGTGTTGAGGAGGTTGGGCTTTGGGGGAACATTCTTGGGGGCAATCCAAGCCTTATATGGAACCCCCACAGCAAAAATTCTTATCAATGGAGTTATATCAAACACATTTACGATCACGAATGGAACTAGGCAGGGGTGCCCTCTTTCCCCCGCCCTATTTGTATTAACTATGGAACCCCTGGCCGAGGCAATCCGCATGGAGGCCAACATTTGAGGCGTCCCATTATCCTCTAGACAACACAAGGTAGGCTTATTCGCAGATGATGTCATTTTAATGCTAACCTCCCCCATTGAGTCTCTCAGAATAGCTTATGACCTTCTACAAAAATTTGGAAAGATCTCATATTATAAAATTAACCCAACAAAATCCAAAATATTAGCTTTCAACATCCATCCAGAACTTCAGTCTCAACTTAGGAAGGAATTCCCATTCGTGATGGAATCTAAAGAAATACAATATTTAGGTATAACAGTTACATCACCAGTGAGGAATTTAATGAAATCTAACATCACGGTTTTGATGGAGGAAATTCAGGGCGACCTCCGGAAATATGGTGGGGCGGAGTTCTCCTGGGTTGGGAGAATTGTGCTATACAAGATGTTAGTCTTGCCAAAGATATTGTATAAGTTCCGTACACTAGCAATTAACTGTCCCTCCAAACTTCTTAAGGAACTACAAAAACAGATGATGGCGTTCATTTGGGGGGGAAAAAGACCAAGAGTAGCGGCATCCATTATGTACAGTCCTAGAAGACACGGAGGAATGGAAGTCCCCAACCTATTTGCATATTATAAAGCAAATATAATTTCTCAACTAAGAGCATGGTGTATACCGCAGCCAGGGATTAGCTGGCCAAATATAGAGCAAAACATAATGGGGAAGAAATCCCTTAAGAACTTACTTTTAGCGACAAGTTTGAATCCCGATATCAGACCAACAAAAAACCTCACGATCAACACAGCATTAACTACATGGAAACTTTTTTTTTTTTTTTATAAATCATGTTTATTAAGTTTTTGGTTTTTTAATCACAATACAAATGCATAAAATATTTGCAAATACTGGGTTATGGTAACAGTAGGAAAAGAAAACGTGGTTAAGCATTCAAATTGCGTAATCTTTTGCAACAGTACATATTACCAGGATCCTAGAATATATGCTCGGGAGTCCCCCCTTCACCCCGGGGCCAAGTCGCCCGCGGGCGCGGAGGGGGGGCCCCCGAGGGGGGCCAGGTCCCGTTCAAACTTAGATCCTACAATCTCTAGAAAAACTCTAGCCAAACGGGCGCCAACAAATTCTGAATATTAGTGGGAAGGGGAGGGGGGGGGGCGGTAAAGAGGGGTTGGGAGGAGGGGGGGGGCAGAGTTAGGGGTGTCGGGTAACCGGGCCGAGGGGTTTTTGGCGCTGAGTCTCCGCCCTGGTATTGTTAGCTGTCACTCTCTCTCTTACCGCGGGTCTACGGAGTCCTCCACGTCAGTGCGGCTTCTCTCTTACGACCGGCTTCCAGCGTCCGAGGTCCGATAGCCTCCCCTACACTCCCCATACATCATTCCCCATCCTCTCAATGGGGACTTTTTTGGCCTGTCACTCCCGGGGCTGTGCCTCCTCTCCGGTCTCTCAACCCAGGGAGGTTTAAGTCTGCTGGCTGCCTCTCCTCAGCTCCCTCCAGGGGTACCATGTGAGGATAAAGTCCTCCTGCGTGTTCCTAGACCAGCTTGTCAGCTCTTCTAGATCGCATATTAAGTCTACCTTATCTCTCCATTGGTTTAAGGAAGGGGGAGATTGTTGCAGCCAATGAAGTGGGATTAATGCTTTTGCAGCGTCAAGTAGGTGGGCTAACAATTTGTGCTTGTGGGGATGGAAGTTTGCGGAGGGCCTCCAGAGAAAGATTATGTCCGGGGTGATTTTGAAATTGGTAGAGAGTTTTCTCAAGTCTCCCTCCACTCCCTCCCAAAAGGGTGTTATTTTCGGGCATTCCCACCAGATGTGGAGATAGGAGCCGATGTCGTTGTTGCATCTCCAGCATATGTTGTTGGGCGCTAAATTGTAGTCTTTAAGCCATTGGGGGGTTTTGTACCACCTTGTGAGAAGCTTATAGTGGCTTTCTTGCATTAGGACACAGGGGGATAGTCCGTAGGCTGTTTTCAGGATGAGTTGGGTTTCTTTTGTTGAAAGGGAGATCTTTAGTTCTTTTTCCCAAGAGCTTATAAAGCTGGGCTTAGATATTCGGGGGGGGGCTATGTAGTTCTTGCGGATATAAGAGATTTTTTGTTTTGCGTTATTTGTTTCAGTTGTTTTTTCGAATACGGTTTTTGGTCTAGATGTCCTGAATTTGGCTAGAAATTCGTTTATTACTTTTTTAGCATACGATACCTGTAGGAAGGAGAGCTTGTTGTTTGGGGCTAGTGTTGTGACTATATCTTCTGTGGATTTATGAGACAGTAGCTGTATGTCCTTAATTTTAGTTCCCTTAAATTGCTTCCAAATGCTTACAGAGCCAGGGTCAGGTTCCTTTCCCAGCAGTCTAATCAGACAACCGATTGGTGCTAAGGGGGAGGGGTCTGGGGCTAGTTCGCCTTTGAATTTGTCCCATGTTTCGCATGGTCCCCTTATAAGCGGGTCAAAGTTTTTTGCCCTGTATTTGGGCTTCTTAGGAGTCCATAGGTCCACCACCAACGATTCCCCATAGGAAGCAGACGCTAATTCTTGTAGCAGGGGATCTCTGGTCGGGTGTGTCAGCTCCAACCAGTAATTCATCTGTACTGAGTGGAAGTAGTCTTGGAAATTCGGTAAGTCTATCCCTCCCTCCGTTCTCCTCTTGGTCAGTAGGTTATATGCTAGCCTAGGTTTTTTTTGTTTCCAAACGAAGCTCGTGCATAGTGAGCGCAGAGTTTTGAAGAACGAGGTCGGGAGGTGTATTGGAATCATCCGCATTTTGTAAAGTGCTACGGGGAGGATATACGATTTTAAAATATTCTTTCTCCCGAACCACGAGAGGGAGGGTAGGTCACACGTTTTCAGTAATCTTTTGAGTTGGTCTATTAGGGGCTGGAAGTTACGGGCGTAAAGATTTTCTGTTCTCTTGGTCAGTTTAATCCCCAGGTAGTCTACTTCTGATTCTGACCATTTGAAGGGTGAGCTGGATCTCAACTGGGAGCACTGCGGTTCCGGGATTGAGATGTTTAAGATTATGGATTTGGCAAAATTTACTTTAAAGTTTGACAGGGAACCAAAGTCACGCAGTAGTGAAGTAAGTCTGGGTATGCTCCTCTCAGGTTTGGTAACTACAAACATCACGTCGTCCGCGAATGCTGCCGTATGCAATGTATTCGAGTTTATGCGTAGACCTGCTATATTCGGGTCCTGTCTAACCCACTGTAAGAGAGGTTCCATCGTGAGGATGAAAAGCGTGGGAGACAGCGGGCACCCTTGTCGTGTCCCGTTTCGGATCTCGAACGTGGGAGATAGTGTCTCATTAATTTTTAATCTGGCGTGGGGGGCTGCGTATAGGGAAAAAATAGCCGAAATAGATGCTGGGGGAAATTTAAGACGTATTAGAACTCTTTCCATGAAGATCCAGCTCACCCTATCAAAGGCCTTCTCGGCGTCCGTGCTGACGAAGGCCATCGGTATTTTCTGACTACGGGCGTATTTGGAGGCATGGAGTAGTCTCAGGCAGTTTTCTTTGCCCTCCCTGTCTTTCACGAAGCCGGTTTGTTCTGGATTGATCAGATTTGGGATGAAGTCTCCTATTCTTCTAGCTAACAATTTGGCCCAGATCTTGACGTCCAGGTTGATGAGCGATATTGGCCTAAAGCTACTGCATTGTTCGGGGTCTTTACCCTCCTTATGAATAAGGGTAATGTGTGCCTCTTGTGCCTGTCTGGCAAGAGGGGCCCCGCTCAACAGAGCGTTGAAAGTCTCCGTTAGTCGGGGTAATAATTGAGGCTTAAAAACTTTGTAATAATTTAAAGATAGGCCGTCAGGACCTGGGCTTTTCCCTTGCGGGATGGAATCGATGACTTCCTCTACCTCCCTGCTCGTGGTCGGGGACAAAAGTGTGATAGCGTCTGTCTCATTAAGATTCTTCAAGTCCAAGGACTTCAGGAATGCGTCTATTCTATCCGGGGAGCACTGACTAGAGGAGAAGGGCTCAGATTCTTCCAGATTATACAATTGGGAGTAGAATTGGGTAAATTCTTTAGCTATGTCGTTGGTAGTGGTCACTCTGGCTCCTTTACTTGTCTTTATTGAGAGGATTGCATTACGAGTTTTGGTTTTTTTCAGCATTGCTGTTGTTATTTTACTCCCACGGTTCCCATGGGCGTAGAAGGCCTGCTTAAGATACATGTGTTTTTTGTTGAATTTTTCAGTGAGGCATGCGCGGAGGTGGTATCTCAAGGAAGTTAGTTCCTCGAGTTTGTTTTTGGACTGGGAGAGTTTTGCGACACTTTCTAGTCTTGCGATCTGTGATAGTAGGGAGTCTATTTCTTTTTGTTTTTGTCGCTTAACTCTTGTGCCCAGCGCTATGAGCAGGCCTCTTACGTAGGCCTTGTGCGCCTCCCACACCGTAGGGGCCGCGACGCTGCCCTCCATGTTGTTTTTAAAATACTCTTCTAGGAAATCTCCTAATCTGGTTTTCTCCTCTATTGGGGTGAGAAGTGAGTCGTTCAATCTCCATCTCCACTCCCCGGGGGTCACCTGTTGAATATGGACGTCTATGTAGACCGGAGCATGGTCAGAGACCGTGACCGGTCCTATGTGGGCTTTTTTCAGGTGAGGTGCCAGGTTGGCAGAGACAAAGAGATAGTCTAATCTCTGATAGGAGGAGTATTTTGATGAAAAGTGGGAGAAATCTTTGTCTGCGGGGTGAAGGTATCTCCAGGTGTCTAATATTCCCAGGTCTTGTAGGGACCGGTGTAACTTTTTAAGCTTAGCCTGAGGGGTCTGGGAGCGTCCTGTTGAGGAGTCGAGAAGGGGATTTAAGGTGACGTTTAGGTCCCCCCCTAAAATTACAAGGCCTTCCGCAAATTGTTTGATGATCTCGAGCTGTTTGACCAGCCAGGGTACTTGATCGTTATTAGGGGCGTAGAGATTTGCGATAGTTAGTTTAGTGTTTCCTACTGTGCCCTTAATAACTATAACCCTTCCCTCCTCGTCTATGTATTTGTTGTCTAATTTGAAAGGGATAGATTTGTGCAAAAGGATAGCTACCCCTTTAGAGGCTGAGTTTGGGTGGTTGTTGTGAAAGTGTTGTTGGAAGCCGAGCCCCGGGAGTGGGAAGTGCCTGTCTCCCTTAAAATGTGTCTCCTGGAGTAGGAGAATCTTAGGCTTCCTTTGTTTTAATAGGTGCGCTATGTTGTGTCTCTTACCTGGGGAGTTCAGACCCCGGACGTTGAAGGTCGCGAAGCGCACCGATGCCATACTCCCGCAAGATATTCACGTGGAAGTTTTGCCTGTTGGAGAAGCGAGAGAAGACAGGGAGAGTGAGAGCACCACCGAGCCCGACCAGTCTTTGGCTTCCAAGTGTGAATGTGTCTGGAATGCAAGAGAAGGGGGAGGTAGGAGGGGTAGGATAACAAGTGGGAAAGATAAAAGGGAGGGTGTATTAGGGTACCGTTTCTGTACCAGGCAACCCCCGTGGAGTCCCACGGGTTTCGGTAATGGGGTCAGGGATTAATACAAAGATATCTTAGGTAATTCTTTAAGTCGTTTCAGTAATAGTGATGTGGGGTATTTGCTAGTGGGTAACAATCTCAGATGGGGTTTGCCCAGGTGAGGGGCGTACTCCATCGCACCAAAGAGGGTTAGCAGAGGGGGTGGAGAGTGTTAGGGAGAGGTTATAAACATTACAATGTCTCCATTGTTTCGAACAATATATCTCAAACCATGAGGTAACCGAACTTCCGATATTCGGGATGGCGGTCCTCTGCGAGTCAGAGGACGTTTAAACTATTCTCCCAGAGGGAGTGGAAATGTCCTCTACTTCAGGTGTCTTCTTGTGATGCTCCGTCTTTACTTTTCTTTCTTTTGCCCCTCGGGGACTTGGAGCCCGCCGTGGGGGGTCCCAAACCCGGGGGGGCCAGCAAGGGGAAGGACGGGAGTTCCGGCAGAGGGAGCCAGTTTGGAACTTCAATCGGTTCTATTTCAAGAATCTGCCAGCTTCTCTGCAGGTCATCTGGTGTGCGGATGTTAATTCTGCGTCCTCTGAGATTAATTCCTAGACCAAATGGGAACAGCCACGAGTATCTTATGTCTCTTGCCCTTAAAGCTTCTAGTAGGGGCCTCAAAGCGCGGCGTTTGGCCAAAGTAGATGGGGCTAGGTCTTGGAATAGGTGAATTGCTGCCCCCTCGTAAAGCA
Source organism: Eleutherodactylus coqui (assembly GCF_035609145.1). NCBI lineage: Eukaryota > Metazoa > Chordata > Amphibia > Anura > Eleutherodactylidae > Eleutherodactylus > Eleutherodactylus coqui. The sequence continues at coordinate 7,435,447 of NC_089848.1, read as the reverse complement.
GGTCTTTAGTGTTTCTTGACGCCTCCAGGATTGCTTGCGCATCCGGAAAGGTCAGGAGCTTGCAGATTGTGTCTCTGGGTGGGTCTGCTCCAGTTGGGGGGGGTCTCAGGGACCTGTGGATCCTCTCAATTGAAATTCGTGAGGCTCTCTCGTGGCCCAGGAGCAGAACAAATATTTCCATGGCGACCTTCGGAAGCGCTTCTGAGGCCCATGATTCCGGCAAGCCTTTTATTCTTATATTGTTGCGCCTGTTTCGATTTTCCAGGTCTTCTTGCATAGTAAGGGCTTGATTTAGGTAGTGGTGTTGTTCTATTACTACCTGCGCCAGTTCAGTAGAGTGTGTAAATATGTTTGCTGCCGAAGTCTCCAATGCCTCTACTCTTCCGCTCATTGACTTTAAGTCTTCTTTAATGACTGAGAGGTCGGACATGATGGGTCTTACTGCATTTGTAATAAGATCTCTCATGAAACTTCGTGAGAGTTGTTCGCCTTCCTCTCCCTCTGAGGAGGCTTCTTCCTCTCTCTCAGTGCTGAGGGGTGTTGATGTTGGGAGGTTCAACGCTTTTTTGCTGGTCGGATGAGGTGATCTTGAAGTTCTTTCTTTCAGGAATCTTTGCATGTCGGTTTGGCTTTTGGTTGGACGAGGAGTATCTAGTATGTCGCTGCTCCTGTCTCTATTGTTCTTCCCCATACTGCTATGAGGTTGGCTTGTCAGAAGTGTTTATGAGTAATACGATGGAGCCCCCTCACACGGCGCACTCCCACTAGGTGGACATTATTTGTGCGGGGCTTGTGCCGCTGCTTGGGAGGAAGTTGTTTGCAGTCTGGAACTTTGTTCGCTGTTGGCGGTAAAAAATTCTCAGCGTCCTATGCGGGTGGCTTGGTCGGAGTATAATACCGCTTTATGGACGATTTTGTACGTCCGGGCTCCAGGGAGGGCTTGCTTTTCCCGTAGGGGCTAAATATGTGGTTAATTCGGCCCTCGGGACGCTTTTTTTTTTTTTTTTCCTAGAAATCAGGGGGAGCAGTTGTATGTTTTTAATGCTCCGGCTTTTTGTCGGGGGACGTGCTGATCTTGTTGGCCCTTAAAGGGGGTTAGCGATTGGTAATCCGCTGTAGAGCTCTGTTCAGAGAGTTCCGCAAAAAATTCAGGCTAGGCCTGTGACGAGATTGTTCTGTTGCGCAAAATGGGGGCTGGTCTTCCGAGTTTGGGAAGTGAAGGAGGCTAACCAGGTTGCTCTGGGTGAGCTGCAGGTAGTTGAGAGTCCTTAGAATCAATTAGTTACACCCTTGCAGATTCGTGTGCGCACTGTCCCAATCACTATGCGCTATCAGTGCGATTTGAGGGACGTTTTTTGCAGGGTTATGCAAGGGTTCCCTGTGATGGGCCTGTATTGACTTGGCAGTAAGTTAGTGTTTCCCCAGCACAGGGTGGATGAAGCTGTTTTCTCCCTCCCTTCTGTACTGTAACAGCGCCCAGGGAGTCAGGGGTTAAGTGGCACCAGTCCTCTTCTGGTTATCTGGCTGGGGGGATGGGCAGGTGCGCTCTTTTCTGGTGTGAGTATGGGGGAGGGCCGCTCCTATTGTCAGCGGGGAATGGCGGGAAGGTCGTGATAGCGGGGGTATGGGGGGGGGCTCCGGGACCGTGCTGTAGTATCAGGCAATACTTGCTGTGTATCGGATTAGGTCCCCCCGGGTGTATCCGGTCCGCCAAGTGCTTTGCAGCCGCTGCTGTTGGCTTCGGCCTCTCCTATCCTGCGCCCGCTTCCCGACCTCCGCAGTGCCTCTTTTCTGGCTCTCCTGGCGGTCTGCGCCTGCCCCCTCCTGTCGGTTCAAGGCTGGTAGGCCTCCCCGGAATGCCTCCTCGGGTGCGCTGCTTGAATGGGGTCGGATCGTCCGGTTGCGCCGCGCATCTCTGCTCCGGCCGCGAAAATTTAGGCCCCGGCTTCCGGTCAGCGGCTAGGCCTCGGCGGATTGCTTCCTCCGGTGGGGGTCTGGAAGGTCTCTTTTTACTCCCCAGCGGTCAGAGTAGCTAATGCTGGTGTTGAGCAGGGCGTCCGTGAGTTTGGTGAACCCGAATAGTCCCTCCAACTGCCACGGATTGCAGGAGCTGCAGCTCCGTGCTTCTGCTCTCTCTGCCCGCTAGGCCACGCCCCCCGTACATGGAAACTTTTAATACAAACATCTGGGAAGCATGCCCCCAGAAAGTTGGTTCCTCTCCCGATAGGTATACTGGAATATTGGTCAGAAAACCTATGCGTACATACTTGGTCAAATAAAGGCATTAAACTCATTTTAGATTTAATTAATGGGAACGGAGTAACCATGAAACCATTTAAATCTTTACAAAAAGAATTTGGTCTTGCAGACAAGGAGTTTCTAACGTACTCCCAAATTCGTGGAATTCTAGTGTCATCCACTTCTTGGAAACTATACTTACCATCTTACTTATATAGCTTTATTTTCAACCACCCGCCGTATAAATTAAAGCTTAAAAACATCTACGAAATATTTTGCGGGGAGGCAGACTGTGACCCCAATCCACAAAAGAAAATTCACATTCTGAACTGAGAAAGAGAACTGGGCCAATCTTTTCCAACAGAAAAATGGAACAATGCTCACCAATGGGCCATCAAAGCATCCTCATGTGCATCATTATTAGAGATCCATAACAAGGTGATAACTAGATTGTATAGAACCCCAGTCAGGCTTTCGGACTTCTTTGCAGAAGTGTCTGATAAATGCTGGAGAGGATGCGGAAGCCGTGGTTCGCTCCTGCATATCTTTTGCGGTTGCCCCAACATTCAAACATTATGGAAGGAGTTTTTCTCTCTACTCAAAAGAGTCACAGGAGTGAGAATACCACCCACACCTGAACTAGCAATTCTACTGTTAGGAATAAGTGAGATCCCAAGGGAAGTTAGAAAATTAGCGTCACACAGTCTCCTCTCCATTAAACTATAAATCACGAGAAACTGGAGAGCGGACCGTGTACCTTCAGTAACCGAGCTAACCCAACTACTCTCTGAACACTGTATTTATGAAAAAATATTTGCTTACAGAAACGACAAGGTCAAACAATACCGGGAGACATGGAAACCCTGGCTGGATCATAATCAATTAGATAACTTTCTACCTTAACAAACAATATATAAACATCCTAGAGGTACAAGAACCACCAGCACAATAAGATATACCAGAAAATTCTTGGCTTCAACATATACTAGCTAGACTCTGAGTTTTGGATCAAATCACTTGACAATACACACCCCCCCCCCCCCCCACTCTATCCCCCTATCATCTATCTCTTGTGTTCTATTGTGTTTTAGCTCATTAGTAGATGCAATGCAATATTAAAGTTACGTATCTACACGTCTATGAGTAAAAGTTCACAGAATTCTGATTGTTGAACACAAGGAATTTTATGTTAAAAAAGAAGATTAGCATATGCATGTATGTAATGTTATGATAACGCCTAATAAAAAACTTATTGAACATTAAAATTCTTTTGAATAGGGCCAAACGCATGAGCAAATGTCTTCCTACATGGCACCGTGATGCAGGAAACAAATCGCAGCATGTTCTATCTACCTGTGTGATCTTGCAGCGCCCATTGTTTTCACAAGGTCTTCTATTAACCCCTTGAGTGGCACGCCCGGAAATTTTCCGGGACGAGCTCCACTGCTCATAGCGACATAGCCCGGAAGATTTCCGGGCTATGTATCACTATGGGAGCTGCAGAGCACAATGCCACAAGCTGTGACAGTGTGCTCTGCCTGCACAGACCCAGAGAGAACAAAGCAAGGGCTTTGAAAAACCAGCAGAAGATATTGCCGATATGTCGGCAATCTCCTGCTTTGTTTACAGGTTGCCATAGAGACCATCGGCTTGTCAGAAGCAAGCCCATGGTCTCTGTGGCAGGGAGAGCTTGGTGCTTGGCTGTGAGAGGACAGCTAGGTAGTAGCTCTTACAGCAGAGATCAGAGAAAACCTCTGATCTCTGCTGTGTTAACCCTTTACATGCTGCAGTCTATGTGACTGCAGCATGTAAAGGGCTGTCACTGCAGCATGTAAAGGGCTGTCACCATCGGACCCCTGGAATGTGATCAGGGGTCCTGATGGGTCCCTGTGGAAGTCCCCTAAAGGGACAAAAAAAAAATGTAAAAAAAAAAAAAAAGGTAAAAAATTATAAAAAAAATAATAAAAACACTTGTCTCCCTTTACTTTGTAAAAAATCAAAAATACAATCACACACGTGGTATCCATGCGTCGTAATGACCCAGAGAAGGAAGTTAATACATTATTTAACCCCTTAATGACATGGCCCCTTTTTTTCTTTTTTTCCTCCCCCCTGTTTAAAAAAATCACAACTTGTCCCGCAAAAAACAAGCCCTTATATGGCCATGTCAATGGAAAAATGAAAAAGTTATGGCTCTTGAGACGCAACTGCAAAATTAGTTGAAATTCAATGATTAGACCATTTTAAAAAACCTGCCCTGGTGGGCACGACAGGGTGGTAGGAAACCCGCCACTCAAGGGGTTAAAAAACAATGGGAGAAACTCTGAGATCCTCCACCGCAGGTGATCGCTTCTTCCCTGAAGTGATGTGAGGCTATTCCGACATGCAAAGGCTTCATATCATCAGGGAATTCACTTGTTGGGGAGCACGATATGGGGGCAGGTTTCACAGCCCCATATCGCCTTCGCCAGCACGAAGTTAGCCATAAATAGACGATTGTATTTTACTATGATTTTGGGTGCGAGAAAATCCTGCCTGCAGAACGCAGGGATTAGTTCTTAGTTCTTTTTTTTTTGGCGCTCACTGTTTTCAGGGGCGCCAAAAAAAGACTCCCTCTATCTTGTGAGTTTTTGCACACCAAAGAGTCCCATAGAGGTCTATGGGAGATGTGCAACTATGCATATCTGCATGTGTGGGTATGCGCCAAACATTGCATACCTGCAATCATTGGCATCACATTTTAAGCTAATTAGCCATTCCAATCAGGGCGGGGTGATTCCCCCGCCCATGTGAACCATTGGTGTCTGCTAAAATATGCTCAGTATTTGCTTAGGCACGCATGCAAAATACACTTAAAGGTTAAATAATGAAAAGGTTTAAAAGGTTTAAAAAAACATTGAAAGTTAAAAAAGAAACTTAAAAAAAAAAGATTACAGATAATTGATATCGCCACATGTGTAAAACTCCAAGCTATTAAAATATCACATCATTTTTCCTTCATGGTGACTCCTGTAAAAACTTACTCAACGCCAGAACTACAGGGTTTTTTTTTGTCACCCCATCTTTTTTCCCCAAAAGTGATCAAAAAATCATATATACCCCCAAAATAGTACCCATGAAAGCTGTAGCTCAACATGCAAAGAAAAACAACTCTGACACAGCGATATAAATGGAAAATAACCATGTTACCAGTCTCAGAAAATGCTGACAATGAGCTATTTTAGTAACATAGGACCAAAAAAGACCTCTGTTTATCCAGTTCAGCCTACTACCCCCCAAATGTTGATCCAGAGGAAGGCAAAAAATCCTAATGAGGATTTTCCTAATCAATTTTTCCTATGTAAGGGTGCCTACCCACTGGCGTTGCCGATTTTCGTGCGTAAAAAACGCAGCGTTTTTCGTGCGTTTTCCGCGCCTTTTTCGCAGCGTTTTTCGTTAATTTCCATTGACAATCATGGGTGCATTAAGAGAAAAATAAGGAGACATATGCAACTGACAGTTCCTATGGAAAAATTGCAACGAAACGAAAAAAAAAAACCAAATGGACAAGAACACATTCTATACTAATTGCTCTTCAGAAAAAATGCAAAACGCAATTTAGCATCGCAGGAAAAAAAATCGCCAGTGGGTAGGCACCCTTAGGGAAAAAGAAAAATCTTCCTGACTCCAATCTGGCAATCAGAATAATCCCAGATCCCCGACCCTTCTGAAGTTATTAATGATTATATAAAAGATTTATACAAATGTAGAAACACAGTAATCACTCTGAGCCCCAGAATAATGTTAACGAGCTAATCTGAGCAATTATTACTGTACCATGAACACCATGAGATCCATAAGAACATCAGTAGTAAAAACTGAGGAAATCCCTTCAAAAGGGATTTTTTAGGACTCCAATATTGATGACATATCCTTAGTTTAGGACATCAATAACCAATCAATGGGAGTCTGCCATTTCGGACCTCAATGATGAACTGTTTGAAGAGACCACAATGCCTCTTTTCAGGTCTGACTGCAGCTCAGTCCCATTCCAGTCAATGGGATTGTCATGTTATACCAGGCACCACTGCTATGGAATGTTGTGTGTGCAGTAAAGAGGCTGCAGTACTTGTTCATCAGTGAGGGTCCCAAGTGTCCCCTGCAAATTAGATACTGATGACCCATCCCATGGATAGGTCATCAAAATTGGAGTCCTGAAAAACGAGTTATCTAGGACAAAAAACTACAAACAAATGCAATGTTGTCAAAAAGCAGTCATCAAAAGTTATGCAGCACATGAAGTAACCTGCATAAGATAAGATAAATAATAATAATAATAATCTTTATTTGTATAGCGCCAACATATTCCGCAGCGCTTACATAGACGGGGGATACAGAAAGACAAAAGTACAAACATTACAGAACCGCGGTTACATAGTAATCAATTGATGGAAACAATAGGGGTGCGGGTCCTGCTCCAACGAGCTTACATACTACAAGTAATGGGGTGATACAGAAGGTAAAGGGCTGGAGATGTGCACAGTATGGCGGGGTGGAGAGTGAGCGATGTTATACACAGACAATGGTCAGACATTTAGCCGTGTGACGGCAGAATCGGTATGACTGCAGGAGCGCTTTATGATGGCTGGCAGGGATTGCAGTCAGTAGATAGAGATGAGGAAACTGATTGTCCAGGTTGTGTGCAGCTACTGTAATCACTTAGCATTGATAGCTTTCCCTTTAAGGCCTCGGTTAGAGAAGCGTGTATTTTGACGCATCCGTGCTGCGTAAAAAAATGCGATGCACAGATGTGCAAAAGACACGTGACTGAAGCTCTATTGAAAGCAATGGAATGCAGGCACCCCACTCAGTGATTTTTGGGGAAGGGCTTGAAATGTAAGCCCTTCCCTGAAAATCATCCCTGGCATGTGTAAAAAGTATAAAAATATATATACTCCCTCTCTGGCGTTGTCGGGGCTCGGCGGGTCTTGATGCTTGGCTCCCCGACCCTGTACTGAAGTTCTTTCAGCAGGCTGGGATTTAAAATCCCCACCTCCTGAAAGAGCTGCCTCTGATTGGCTGAGCACTGTGACCAATCACAGGCAGCGCTCAGCTGTCATTCAAGCTAGGGATGATTTTCAGGGAAGGGTTTATATTTCAAAACCTTACCCAAAAATCGCTGTGCCGGCCCTATTGAAAGCAATGGGAGAACATCACGGTCCTCTGCCACATCTGTGACAGCTGTGGCAGGGAATTCCTTCATCTCCGTGGAGAGTCCCCCTGTCACTCAACACTGTGACAGTGCTGTCACAGTGTTCAGTAATGAGGGAATTCCCCATGGGGATTCTTGCGGAGCACGGACCTATGTGGTGCACTCATGTCCTATCTTTACAGGTGCGAGTATTTTCACGCTTGTAAAACACGGACATGTGAACACATCATAGGAAACCAATGGTTCTGACACGCAGTTTTGTGTGCACATAGGCGCGCACAAATACACGCTCGTCTGACTTTGCCCTACATCTATATACAACATGAGAAGAAAATATAACTAAATTAGACCTGACAAGGAAATAAATACAAGTTGCCTAAAATGAACTGTTTAAATTACAACCTCATGTCCCTTTGTATTCAATAAAATGATTGTTTAAGCTATCAAAATCCCTAACAGATAACATGTAACCTATAAATGTCAGTGCGGCCGCAGATCATTACCACCATTTAACAGAAACTGAAACAATATGACTTAATATAAATGCTTCACAGAAGGGGAAATCAGGAATTAAAAACAATCACAGAAAATGGCCGTTACTTACTGACTGAGGAGTGCCTATAGATGCATCCTCCTCTCACCATGCAGGTAGCTGACTACCAAATGGAGGAGCCAATAACACCTGTGAGGGCACCGATAAAACACCCACTGACACGGCCTCCTGATAATGAGGGGGGTGGATGCTTGGTGTACACTTCCACACATAGTGGATACAGGGTGCCAGACCATTCTGATATATGTAGTTCACCATGCAGACCAGCAACCTATTAACCCTTTCCAATCCAATTTGTATCCTGGTTTTCCTAGGGGGCTTACTCTTTTTTTGCTGTTATACAATGGCGCTATATGCTGGCTAAAGCCAGTACTGCATGAGATGACACGTTGGATAGGCTCCGACAGCAGGGAGGCTGGCAATATACAGTAAGAGAACCCCGACGGACGTCTTCCAACATCGGAGCTGTACAGCGTTAAATCATAATGTCTTCAGAGGTCAGACAGTGGATTGGAAAGGGTTAATGACGCCATGATAATTTGGCGAGTTGCCCTGCATATCCATCAGTGAACCACATTGGTACTGCCACCCTGGGCTCCCCCTGGAGTCCTAATGCCACACTGCATGTGAATGATAGATAATAAATGCAAGGCATTGGTTGGATGTTGGCCAAGATACATGAGCCCACTAACCACTTCACTGTTCCTTGCGTTGTAGTGGGTCCCTACACTAATATAAATGCATCACAGAAGGGGAAATCAAGAATTAAAAACAATCACAGAAAATGTCCATTACTTACTGACTGAGGAGTGCATATAGATGCATCCTCCTCTCACCATGCAGGTAGCTGACTACCAAATGGAGGAGCCAATAACACCTGTGCAGGCACAGATAAGACAACCAGTCACACAGCCTCTTGATAATGAGGGGGGTGGATGCTTGGTGTACACTCCCACACATAGTGCAGGGCAACCCACCGAATTATCATATGCACTCCTCAGTCAGTAAGTAACGGCCATTTTCTGTGATTGTTTTTAATATGACTTAATACATTCATCAAGCCTTTCTTTAAGAATTAATATTAAATGGTATGCCGTGTATCTCTAGTGCTATACCTTTATCTGGCATGTGCCTCTCATAAAGTGTTCTCGTATATAAGCCTGATTTATCTCACATGCATTTCCTTCCGGAAAAATAAAACTCTTATTTCCTTACGTTCTCTAAGGACTGTTTTGAAAACGTTTCTATGCATGAATTACTAACCACTATTGAAAGGTAAGGAAAAGAGTCAAGACGTTATTCATTAGGTTTTCCGTGATCTATTTTACAGACCTGGATTTCCACACGTTGCTTCCTTTTCAAAATAGTTTTGCTGTCTTGCAGTTCAATTTCCTGTAGCGCTGGTTATGTGCTGCACAGAATCTCCTCATGCAAAATAGTTCTATACAATGTGCTTGGGAAAACTTAAGACAGATGCATCTTCTTAACAGCGAGGGCTTTAATGTGATAGAAAGGAGGTGATTTTGCTGACACTCCTATGGTTCTATGGACTCTACAATGAACGAGTTCTTTCATTCTTTTATAAGAACTTTGAAGGTCTGCGGGATTGCTCACCTCAGCTATACAGTAGTATATTGGTTGATGTGTCTAAGACTGATCTGTGCCGTGACAGCTATGCTGGGTCTGCTTTCAAATGGATCCAAACAATTCCTGCTGAACCACAACCGGGGGCCATCAGGTTTGCAACAGAGATCCCGTATTTTTAATAGAGTTAGTACTGCAGGCTACAATATTATAGTTGTTAGGCTGCTTTCACATGGGCGATTTACTCATCATGTGACAGCGCTACAAATCGCATGTATGTGAAGCCCAATGGGTTCTTTCCATTAGCGATGTTTTGTAAACTGCTAAATTGCAAGAGACAAAAAATCGCCATGATTTGCTATGTTTTGTAGCCCATGTTTCCCTATGGAGCTTTTCTTTGTGTTGCAGTTTTCGTGCGGTGCAATGCAACTTTTACAGTAGGAAATCCTACTGTTTGTCCCTAAAATAAGCCCTAGCTACATTAAAAAAAACAAATACATTACCTAACAGGCGCTATCCACTTCGCCGCACTTCTCCTACCGAAGCTCCGGCACACCTGTCTGTATTCTTTAGCCAGCACTTCCTGGTCAGGGGTTTCAAAAACCCCACCTCCAGGAAGTGCTGGTTCAGATTGGTTCTCGAGCACCACAGCTCAGCCAATCACTGTAGTGCTCGATGAACCAATCACAGGCATCGCATTGAATGGCTGTGATTGATTCATTGAGCGCTGCAGTAATTGTTTTGTTGATCACCGAAAACATACCAATTTTTGAATTGTAATAATTTTGGTAAAATTCTCCATTGTATAGATTCTGAAGCTCTTATAGCTCTCCTTAATGTTTTGTTGATTCCTAATGTTTTCAACAACACTAAGAAGCCACTAGTCCATTACTATTTATTGTGAAAAGCTATAGAGAGAAAAGACTGGTGGATAGGCGCAACCCTACAGAAAGGATAATGGGACGTGCTGAGTCTCTAACTCCACCACCGGTCACACAAGCACTTTCAGACCCATATTCCTGAAGTCCTAGAAGTATTGCCCCACCCAGCGTATTCTATGCTGATTTTTATTATACTCCATAAAAGAGAAGTTGGATAATATATCCTACCATCCCACTATCTTTTCTGGACAGTTGCACCTATCCACCAGTCTTTTCTCTCTATAGCTTTTCACGCCCCCGTCGTGCCTGACATGGGTTGGCTCTCCTGGTTGGCAGCACCTCCACAACTCATTCAATTTTCACAGCCAATTCTAAGGCTTTTAGGTCTCCGGACATCATTTGGGACCAAAACCACCAATACCATCAGGTTTGCTCCACCCATCTTCTTTCCTACATTACTATTTATTGGCACTCTTGCATAAGAGAATCCAGGTAGTGGGTCTGAACTACTGGGTATATGTGAACATGGCAACTGGACACATTATCTTCATAGAACAGGGGTGCACAACCTTTTCTGGTCAGATTGTATCACTCTCAAGGGCCAAAATAGAACAAACGTTTTTGGCATATTAACAGTATACATCATATATGTCTTTGTGGTTCCACGTCTAGAACTTTCACCTATTGTTTGGCACTGAAAAGAAAAGATGGTGAGGTGGCCACATTTCTATCTACACGTCAATTCATGTCAGTCATTGACACAGTTGAGAGTTTCACAATTCCCATCTACTATAAAAGAATCCACAAGCATGTGCACCCAACTATGCATACATCTTCTCCTCTCTTGAATGCCAAACCTATCAAATAGTTAGGCTGGGTTCACACAGGGTGGATTTGCTGCGGAAATTCCGTCCGGAATTTCTCTGCGGCAAATCCGTATATGGCCGCTAATCCTGGGATTAGCCAGCCATGTGGACGAGATTTGTGAAAAATCTCATCCACACAAGACGGCCAATTTGTCGCGGCAAAGCCAGCAGAAGCCGGCACAGCGTGTCAATTTTTTTTCATTGCTCCTCTATGGGAGCGTCGGCCTCTACGGAAAAGCATGCAGCAAAGCCGCTCCAAAACCCGTGGCTAAGTGCCCCGGGTTTTGAAGCAGCGCTTTTCCGGCAGAAATCGTGCATTTTTTCACTGCGGCAAAACCGCAAGATTTCCACCAGGAATAAGTCCCGTGTGTCCCCAACCTTATAGTATATCCTATGGACATGCCATAAATCTTCCTACGGAAACATCCCTTTAAATGAGCAATCTGAACAGCACTGATGCCTAAAGTAGGGCCCGGGAGGACAGTGTACGACACAAGGATTTAAGCATACCAAAGAGGGAGTACCAGTTATAGTCCACACCAGACATAAGACAGAAGTCATGAAACTTGGGGCTATTCACTTTGGAAAAAGCCAGCTTAAGGCCCATTTACACTGGACGATTATTGCTAAAAAAATTGCTAATCGGCGATCGTTTTAGCGATAATCGGTGCGTGTAAATGTGTGCCCATTAGAGATGAGCGAACGTACTCGTTCGAGCTTGATACTCGTTCGAGTATTAGCGTGTTCGAGATGCTCGTTACTCGTGACGAGTACCACGCGATGTTCGAGTTACTTTCACTTTAATCTCTGAGACATTAGCGCGCTTTTCTGGCCGATAGAAAGACAGGGAAGGCATTACAACTTCCCCCTGCGACGTCCAAGCCCTATACCACCCCCCTGCAGTGAGTGGCTGGCGAGATCAGGTGTCACCCGAGTATAAAAATCGGCCCCTCCCGCGGCTCGCCACAGATTTGTTCTGACATAGAGGAGGGAAAGTGCTGCTGGTGCCGGAGCTGCTATAGGGAGAGTGTTAGGAGTATTTTAGGCTTCAAGAACCCCAACGGTCCTTCTTAGGGCCACATCTAACCGTGTGCAGTAGTGTGGAGGCTGCTTTTTGCAGTGTTGCACTTTTTTTTTTTTGTATATCGGCCGTGCAGAGCATTGCGCCTTGCAGTAATTATTCATACTCCAGGGCCAGAAGTGGTCGTTAGGCAGGGACAGAAGACATATATTGTGAGGCAGGGACAGAAGACATATTTATTGAATATAGGAAGTCGGCCTTAGCAAAAACATTTGGGGAAAAAAATCTATTTGGGCTGCCTGTGACCGTCCTCAGTGTTCTGGGTATGTGCTGGGTGTAGTTGTCCTCCTAATTCATACTAGGCCAGCTAAGTGTTACAGCAGGCTTGCGCAAAATTATTTCCTGGCTCTGTGTTGGCTGTTAAATCACCGCTGTATTCCAGTCCACAGTGCAACAGTCTGCAGTTATTTGACATACTCCAGGGCCAGTAGTGGTGACGCAGAGAGAGAAGACATATACAGTGTATATAGGCAGTGGGCCTTTCCAAAAACATTTGGGGGAAAAAATCTATTTGGGCTGCCTGTGACTGTCCTCAGTGTACTGGGTCTGTGCTGGGTGTAGTTGTCCTCCTAATTCATACGCAGCCAGCTAAGTGTTACAGCAGGCTTGCGCAAAATTATTTCCTGGCGTTCCGGAAGCGAAGTCAGCCTCCAACCACAGGCCAATAAGCGGCACATTTAATTACAGCGTTCTGTTTCTGCACTACTGGTAATACACCATGCTGAGGGGTAAGGGTAGGCCTAGAGGACGTGGACGAGGACGCTGAGGCCCAAGTCAGGGTGTGGGCACAGGCCGAGCCAGTGCGGTGGCCAGGGGTAGAGGCAGGGCCAGACCGAATAATCCACCAACTGTTTCCCAAAGCGCCCCCTCGCGCAATGCCACCCTGCAGAGGTCAAGGTGCTCAAAGGTCTGGCAGTTTTTCACAGAGACGCCTGACGACCGACGAACAGTGGTGTGCAACCTTTGTCGCGCCAAGATCAGCTGGGGAGCCACCACCACCAGCATGCGCAGGCATATGATGGCCAAGCACCCCACAAGGTGGGACGAAGGCCGTTCACCGCCTCCGGTTTGCACCACTGCCTCTCCCCCTGTGCTCCAACCTGCCACTGAGATCCAACCCCCCTCTGGGGACACAGGCACTACCGTCTCCTGGCCTGCACCCACACCCTCACCTCCGCTGTCCTCGGCCCCATCCAGCAATGTCTCTCAGCACAGCGTCCAGACGTCGCTAGCGCCACTGTTTGAGCGCAAGTGCAAGTACGCCGCCACGCACCCGCACGCTCAAGCGTTAAACGAGCACATAGCCAAGTTGATCAGCCTGGAGATGCTGCCGTATAGGCTTGTGGAAACGGAGGCTTTCAAAAGCATGATGGCGGCGGCCCCGCGCTACTCGGTTCCTGAAACCTGACGTAATCACGTCGAACGGGCAATTTTTCTTAGGCCCACAAGGCTCAGTCATATAATTTTTGTAAATAATTTTTATACGTTTCAATGCTCATTAAAGCGTTGAAACTTTCGCCTCAACCAATTTTTATTTTAACTGGGCTGCCTCCAGGCCTAGTTACCAATTAAGCCACATTAACCAAAGCGATTAATGGGTTTCACCTGCCCTCTTGGTTGGGCATGGGCAATTTTTCTGAGGTACATTAGTACTGTTGGTACACCAATTTTTGGGGGCCCTCGCCTACAGTGTAATACAATTATTTTTTAGCCCACCTGCATTACAGCTGACGTTACATCAGCTGTGTTGGGCACTGCAATGGGATATATTTATGTACCGCCGGTGGGTTCCAGGGAGCCACCCATGCTGTCGGTCCACACGGAGTTGTAACTGCATGTGTCCACTTCTAAAGAACCCCAGTCTGACTGGGGCATGCAGTGTGGGCCGAAGCCCACCTGCATTTAATCGGACATTACCTCAGCTGTGATGGGCACTGCAATGGGATAGATTAATGTACAGCCGGTGGGTTCCAGGGAGCCACCCATGCTGTGGGTGTACACGGAATTCCCATTGCGGAGTTGTACCTGCTGTGACTATTTATAAAAAAACGCCGTCTGACTGGGGCATGCAGACACCTTGACAGAATGAATAGTGTGTGGCACATAGGTTCCCCATTGCTATGCCCACGTGTGCAGCTCCAGATGGAGGTGGCACAGGATTATATTTCTCATTGCTTCTGTACAGCATTGTGGGCTATCGCCCCGCCCCTTTTAAAGAGGGTCGCTGCCTAACCGTGCCAACCCTCTGCAGTGTGTGCCTCCGGTTCCTCCTCATGGCAGACGCACTTATAAATAGACATGAGGGTGGTGTGGCATGAGGGCAGCTGAAGGCTGCGCAGGGACACTTTGGTGTGCACTGTGGACACTGGGTCGTGCGGGGGTGGGGGGGGGTTGGGCAGCATGTAACCCAGGAGAAGTGGCAGCGGATTGTCATGCAGGCAGTGATTGTGCTTTGTTGGAGGTAGTGTGGTGCTTAGCTAAGGTATGCATTGCTAATGAGGGCTTTTCAGAAGTAAAACTTGTTGGGAGGGGGGGGCCCCACTCTTGCCGGTATTGTGGCTTAATAGTGGGACCTGGGAACTTGAGATGCAGCCCAACATGTAGCCCCTCGCCTGCCCTATCCGTTGCTGTGTCATTCCCATCACTTTCTTGAATTGCCCCGATTTTCACAAATGAAAACCTTAGCGAGCATCGGCGATATACAAAAATGCTCGGGTCGCCCATTGACTTCAATGGGGTTCGTTACTCGAAACGAACCCTCGAGCATCGTGTTAATTTCGTCCCGAGTAACGAGCACCCGAGCATTTTGGTGCTCGCTCATCTCTAGTGCCCATCGTCAGCTTTTCGGCTGATCGTTAAAATCAGTCCAACATAAAAATGGTCGCTCATTTTCATCAGCAGTTCTCCACGTGGAGTGCTGATAGCATTGTTTCCTCGTGGAGAACAAAGGATCTGAATGCAGATAATAGCCTAGGGCTATTAGCTGTGTTCAGCAAGGGCTTCATTTGCATAAATAATTGGTATTTAAGTAGCTGAGTAGCTACTTAAATACCAATTAATTTTTATGCAAAATGATCGCTCAAAGCTGTCACTCAAACTGTGGTTTAAGCGATCTTTGAGCGATTATCTGCTGATGTAAATGGGCCTTTAGAGGTGATCTAATTTCCATACAAATACATGAATCGACAGTACAGAGATCCCTCTAATGATCTTTTTATACGTAGATCCTACCTACCTACTTTTTTTATCTCCAGATCTTTTTTCACCCTCTATATCATGGCAGAAAGGTTCTTCATAATCATAGACATCTATTACTGGATGTTGTGATGGTTCACTCACTGAACATATTCAGGAGGCGCCTTTCTTTAAAGTAACAATAGCACAACTTTTGGGTACTGAAGGGATTTACAGAGATAGGATGTTTATCTAGGGATTTATTGTGATTGCCACATTTGGAGTTGGGAAGCAATTTTCCCCACCTAATGTCAGGCAATTGGTATCGGCCTCATGGATTTGTTTTGCCTTAGGCCGCCTGCAGACGAGCGGGTCGGATCCGGCAGCGAGAATTCTCGCCGCGGGAACCCGACCCGAGAGCCTGCAGGGACGAGCGCGTACTCACCCGCGCCTGGCGGCCCCGGCTCTTTCATGTGCCGGCTGCCGCGCAGCCGGCGCATGCGCAGACCAGAGCCGGCGGCCGGGTGAGTGCGAGCCCCGCACAAAAATAGGACATGCTGCGGTTTGTTTGCCGCGCGAGATTTCACGCGGCCAAACCGCGGCCGTCTGCGTAGGAGTGCGTATTGTAATGCACTCCTATGCAAACTTTCAGTGGCGGAAATCCCGCGGGAAATCCCGCCGCGGGATTTCCGCCCGTGTGCAGGCGGCCTTACTCTGGATCAACATGGTAATAATGCCATCTTGTGGGACATTAATCCATGTCTGTTCCCTCTTCACCCCTTTCTCCTCTTCCAACCTCTACATCTTTTTTCCACTTTCAACATGCTCCACATTAGCATAGATATCCAGAAACCTGGCCTCCATACAGTGCTACACGTGGTAAAAGCCAACATAATGTCCTAAAACTCACATGTCTAGGGGAGTGCAGCCAAAAAGTTGTTGATAGCTCTGCAGGCCAAGGCTGACATGTGGCTGAAGTTAGGCCTGGTCCTATGTGACAAAGGGGCCAACCTGCTGGCAACTTTTTGGCTGGGCAATCTCACACACATACCTTGCCTAGCCCAAATGATGAACCTGGTAGTGCACCACTTCATAAACCATTATCCAAGTCTACATCCACTGCTGGAAAAGACCAGGAAATTGTGCTCACATTTTCAGCATTCATACCCAGCCATCTCTTGCCTGGCATATGTGCAGCAACAGTTTAGGCTACCACCCAACTACCACCTCTGTAATGTGCCTACATGATGGAATTCCACATTGCATATGTTGCAGAGGCTAAGCCAGCAGCAGAGAGTACATTTTTGGTAGCTCTATAGCTGTTCCTAGGAGAAGGCCCATGTTTGGCTGTTCTATTTGTCCTTGTAAAATTGATGACATTGCTTTTACAACAAGCAGCACATCTGTTGTCTTCCTTGGCGCAGTTTTTGATCTAGGGAGACTCTAGGTGGGTCTACTTTTGTTTTCAGTGACACTCTTGTGCTACAATTGACCCCCACACCACTGTACTCTATTTTGACCAAATTTCTGGAAGGAGCACAGTCTGCCCCAGATGTGCCGCTACATTCCCATGAAATTTGAGGGGGCTTTGGCCGCATTGGCGACCGTCTGGAGGGCAAATTAGTAAACCTGATTTTTACTCCCATTGACTTTAGTGGGAGTTGAAATCAGCCTCCCCAATTTAGTGATTTTCGTGAAATCGGCCTGATACCAACATGAACTGATTATTGCACTAATCACTATAAATCAAGTATAAAAACATCTTCAATTGGCCTAAACTAAAATGAATTGATGTTAAGAAAGTTTGTTTGGAAATATTCTGGCAGACAAAGGTTAATAGTTTTATCCAATTTAATGGAAATAAACCAGTAAAGTTTCTTGTATCTTCACATATAAATTGATATGTATTGTGTTCACATTTTTTTGCACATTATATACAATAAATAACATTTTTCTGCTGGCCCCATGAAGCCAGTGTTACCGGTATAGCAGTAACAGGCTCCCAGTGCTCCGCTTATGGACTGAAATCCCATCTTCAGGTAAGAGCTGCTGTATTTAGTCTCTCTTCACTGTGTTGCCAGCATATTAACAGCTTTGGCTACTGTAGGAGCTGTATAACATGATTATTAGCCTTGAAGCTGAAATGTCACGGACATTATTTCAGCTCATTTATGACAGTTCTATGGTTCACTTGTGCTGGCACAATGTTTTATGTGGGAGAATTACAGTGGAGAATTTAGTCAAGTCCCCAGAGAACCAAAACTGCTGCCCTACCGAACAAAGCTGCCTAAGGCTTCCGTCCACCTCTCTGCTCTACATTTTCACATTTCTTTCTTACCACACATTAAGGCTACATTTGTCTACTGTTTCTGATGAAAGAATCATTAATCTCTGCTGAACTGCACAGTTTATTCACATATAAAAATTATGTCCAAGTTCCCAAATGACATTCTACATAAGTGATGCACATGATTATATATATATATATATATATATATATATATATATATATATATATACATACATACAGAGAGAGTGGGAGTGCAGTACACAAAAGTGCCTGTAGAGGGCTGCAGACAGGACTTCTAGTACTGCACTGAAAGGGTTAACGCCTTTTGTTGTGGCAGGAAGCTACATAAAAGTCTGTTAATGTCACACAGAAAGTAGGAATGCTGGCTGTTAGGGCTCATTCACACAAGCGTATATTGGCCACCATTTTCACGGTCAGACGATATATGCTACGATCTGATGCATTGGATTCCAATGCATCAGATCACATGGCCGTATTTCCGCTGGGCTGAAAAGATAGTCCTGGAACTATCTTTCCAGACAGATTTTGTTTTCCACTGCATGGACTCCTATGGGAGCCAATGACAGCGGCCGGAGAGGGGAGGTGGGAGGGAGTTTAGTAGTGTGACTGCTAAACTCCCTCCCTTTTCTCTCTTCCGGCTGTTTGCAATAGGAGGGGGCGGGATGGGGGCAGAGCTAAGCCCCACCCCTCCCATTGCTGGCTGCGGACAAGGGGTGGGGAGGGGCAGGTGCTTAGCTCTGCCCCCACCCTACCCAATTCCATTACAAAGAGCTGGATGGGAAGAAGAGAGGAGGTGAGCCGGCAAGGGGGAGGGAAGGGGAGGCAATGGCATTGCGGTTTCAGCAATAATGCGCCGGGGCCCGTGCTGTCTGAACGAGTGCACAAACGTTAGATTTGTGTGCCTGTTCACGAGTTTCTACAGCACCGGCAGGCGCACATAAAAATGCCTATGGCCATGTGAAGGAGGCCTTAGCCAGAGAGGCTGTAGGAGCAGCCACCAGGACTCTGAGCCTGAGGTCTGATGCGGACCAGTTTGGGGACCGTCATGCCAGTCTGAAGGAGGAGAACACCCTACAGACACCCCAGGCCACTGTTAGTGCCTGGGATCCAGTGGGTTGGTAAACCCTTTGTGACCTATGGACTATATAATATGCCGTGCATGCATTTGCTGTGACATGAAAATAGATGTTGGCAGGCGCCAAATTTAAGTAAAGGACAGGCCTGTGGAGTATTAATTCACATGTGGTGACCATTTCCAGACCGAGAGGTCGGCAGTCCAGAGGCGAGTTAACTCCGGCTTCCCACAATATATTTGAAGTCACAGAGAGCCGCTGCAGGTAAAATTTAGTAGATGTTCTTGCTGAGTCCTCAACAGTGGGAGCCATCTGGCTGATAGGGCATATGGGACAACGCTTTTAAAACAATCATTCTTCCTATTGGTTAGCACACTCACATGATAGTTTCTGTATATTTCATTTGCTGTGAAAGAGTTGTATAAAATTATAAAACTTATATATTATGTAATTTTATTCTCAGAAGCTTTGGGAAGCAGTAACACATGGCACCACCACTACTAATAGTACAACGTTGGGCACTACCAACCGCTCCCCAGATAAGCATTAAAGAGGCTGCAACACTCGTTTGAGTACTGTGGACTCTCCAAGCACCCGACTGGTGAGAGTTTGGAGACTCTGACCCCCATCTATGTAATTCTAACTATAGGACATCCATTTTAAAGCCGTGAAGACCCCTTTAACTCTATCATTGATCACAATGCAGTTCATAATTCAGAGAAACTAATAAAACCCAACATGATGTAAAACTCCTTGAACAGTTGAGTTGTCATCTCTCACTTAGGGCTTTGACACAGAAATGTGTTTTCGGAACATTTGAATGAAAATCACGCCGGAAAACGTGACGAAGCGAAGCCATTGATTTGAATGGTTTGTTTTTCACAAGTGTGTTTCTCGCTTGATATTTCCCCTGCGAGAGGAAAGATGGGTCTTGCCGATCTTCCTGCATTTTTTTTTACAGGCACAATAGCACAAAGTTTGAATAGTAAAAACAAGAGACTTTTGACTGGTTCATGCACAAATACGCTCCGTAGCAGCAAGCGTATTTGCACATGCTCCCACAAAGACCTTAAAGGGGTTGTCCCGCGCCGAAACGGGTTTTTTTTTTTTCAACAGCCCCCCCGTTCGGCGCGAGACAAACCCGATGCAGGGACTTACCTGAATCCCCGCGCTCCGGTGACTTCTTACTTACCTGCTGAAGATGGCCGCCAGGATCTTCTCCCTCGGTGGACCGCAGGGCTTCTGTGCGGTCCATTGCCGATTCCAGCCTCCTGATTGGCTGGAATCGGCACGTGACGGGGCGGAGCTACCAGGAGCCGCTCTCCGGCACGAGCGGCCCCATTCAGAAAAGAAGACGACCGGACTGCGCAAGCGCGTCTAATCTGGCGATTAGACGCTGAAAATTAGACGGCACCATGGAGACGAGGACGCCAGCAACGGAACAGGTAAGTGAATAACTTCTGATAACTTCTGTATGGCTCATAATTAATGCACAATGTACATTACAAAGTGCATTAATATGGCCATACAGAAGTGTATAGACCCACTTGCTGCCTCGGGACAACCCCTTTAAGCTTTATCAGAACCACATGACTTAGGGCTCGTTCACATCTGCGTTAGAGTTTTCCGTATCTCTGTTCCATTTTTGAAACAAACAGAATTGTTCCTATTTATTTCTCTATTGATTTCAATAAGCTTTCGCGAAAATGGAACGCTTTCAGTTCACTTCCGTTCTGTGATATTTCTGTATTTGTAACAGAATGAACAGCACTGCAGGCTGCGCTATTTGTTCACTTAAAAACATAGAAACAGAACAAAAGCAACTGAAAGAGTTCCATTTTTTTGTTTCTTTTTTAAACATTGAAATCAAAAGGAGAAAAAAAAATGTAATAGTTTAATTTCATTTTTCTGTTCTAAACAAGAAACAGAGAGACAGAAAGCCCTGCCACAGCCCTTGTGAACGAGCCTGTAGACACTTAGTAGAGGAACACCTGGAGTACAAAGTAACCGAGCTTAAGTGTATCTTATCTGCTCTTCACTTCCCCTTTATTCTTTCTTATGATTGATCCCATAAACAGTCCAGAATTCCTCCTTCTTGCTTTCAGGTAATCATTTTTATAGATCAGTGACCCAAGATCCACAGCTTAACCTCCAAAAATTCCTTCTACAGAAGAGTACGAAGACCACACAAAGGTCCACAATCTGATCTGTAGCCCGCAGTGAGGTTCAATCTGGGACACGGTTAGAATAATACACACAAAAAAGTTCTAAAAAATAAATACATGCTGGGATTGGAATATTTGTTTAACCAATTAAGACTTTAATGATTCTTGCCTGAGGTACTAACAAATTACTTAACAAAACTTTCACCTTAAGTAATTATCTGTCAATCTTGCCACTAATCTGTCACTGATTGGTTGGCTAATTGCTACTTATGTGTCTATGTCCATCACTGTCAAGCCCCACCATTGGAATATGTGCACGTTATTTAGACAAGAAGGTAAAATATAATAAAAGTCTATTTATAAGGTATTAATGTCATCTGCTAATAAACATGCATTGCACCACTAAACAGCGGCATGCAGCCTTGGCATGAACTAATCTCATCCACGTACTATACGGAAATTGATCTGCAATTCTTAATCTGGGGCTTTCAATCTCTGCTGCAGATTTTCACAGCAGATTTCACTCCTTTTAATGTAGAGGGGTGAAGTCCGCAACTGCAGATTCACAGGGCATTTTCCACCATGCCTGGACCCGGCCTGAGGGCGGTTTCAGATGGTCGTATGCACAACTACGCCTGCCGCTGCGGAATGTAGTTGCGCATGAACAAGGGTTTTTTTTTCTCCCTTCTTGGACTTTTTAAACTCCGCACCATAGCGGGAAGATAGGTCCTGCCATATCTTTCCCGCACGTAGCAAAGGCAAGTCCTATCTTTTCTTGCCCATACATTTAATGGGTGAGAATTCTGATAGTGAAAATTAAATTAACGGTTTTGTTTTGTCCTGTTATGCGGCCACATAATGGGACTAAAATACATCCACGTGGTTATGCCCTCAGGCCTTAGACCAGATTCACACATCTGTATTTGCGCAACATATTGTGCATGCAAAATTTGCACGCAACATGCATTAACCAGAACCCATGTTGGCATTTTGCATGTCTATTTCGACTGCAAAAAAAATACGCAACAAACTTTATTTTCTGAGCCTTTATGCAAGAGACCATTGAAATCAATGGGGTTGCGCAAATGCACTGTGAATATGCGGGAAATCTAAGTATTTGGGGAGCACATGGTCACAAAATCAATAAGATTTGTGCCTATATATTTGTGCACACAAATTAACCCCCAGCAGCCACAATGCATGCGTGTCAGTGCATTCTATGACATACAAAGATGTAGCATGTTTGCGCGGCCAAATTACGCTTACGTCCCTGTGAATCCGGCATTAGAAGGTACTTCTAAAAGTAATGTGATCGGTTTCTAGCAAAATATTACATACAACTGGGGATGTGAATGCAGAAGAATTTCTGAGGAGAGCGAATATATTGTTCAATTTTAAATTGATATTCAAAAGTAACAACCCATTGTAGCCAATACTGGAGCGTCTCACTGGTAAAAGTCCCAATGTACACGTTTTCAAAGATCTCTCAAGGACTTGTACATTGGTCGATACTCTTGTCAGTTCTTGCAAAATTCCCAAGAGTTTTAGGTTCACAAAAGCTGGAAAGCCCGAGGTTTCAGAACATTGGCCTACAGGTTGCAATAGAAATGGATGTCCAGAAAGTGTGCCCTATTGGTTGGGAACCTCAAGTTTTTTTTTTATTTTGCTTCCCATATGAATACAAGTGTGAATAACAAAAATATAGCGCAACTGCCCACCTCCATGTGAACAAGAGTCGCCAAGTCCCTTTTTCGTTTCCTGGACAGCGTAGCTAAAACTCACAGGCAACAAAAAGCTTTATGAGAAAAAATGGAAACCAAACTGAATGTTCGTGTTTCTCGCAATATATGTCTACAGCTTAAAATACTGATAGAAACACATTAGTAGCACTTACTATGGCCTGTAAAGCGATACTACAATCCAAATAACCTGCATAAGCTACCCAAGCGTCAAAACAATCATGGACACATCTAAAACAAGTTGTTCCAACCTTCAGAGCAAATGGATCTCTGCCCATATTGATGAAACTGGGCACAAAGCAAACAGAAATAGAAATATGGGAATAACTGGCCACAGAGGAGAACTGAACAGGGAAATGATAAGTCGGGCTGGCGGACCCCTGGCTGTGGGGTATTACTGGGTTACAAAGTAAGAAGCAGATTTTCCCTTTGGATTCTACAGGTATTTTTTTTACAGAGTTGGAAAATTACTATACAAGTATATAAATTAAAGTATTCAAAAACTTTGCTTCTTTTATCATATTATAACATCATGTTAGACTTATATATCTTGTATCAATACAAGTAAAATTACGAATAGATACATATGAGATAAGGTAGATATGAGACAGATAGATAGATAGATAGATAGATAGATAGATAGATAGATAGATAGATAGATAAATAGATAGATAGATAGATAGATAGATAGATAGATAGATAGATAGATAGATATGAGATAGATAGATAGATATGAGATAGATAGATAGATAGATAGATAGATAGATAGATAGATAGATAGATATGAGATAGATAGATAGATAGATAGATAGATAGATAGATAGGAGATAGATAGATAGATATGAGATAGATAGATAGATAGATAGATAGATAGATAGATAGATAGGAGATAGATAGATAGATATTAGATAGATAGATAGATATGAGATAGATAGATAGATAGATAGATAGATAAATAGATAGATAGATAGATAGATAGATAGATAGATAGATAGCGAGGGGCCCCTGACCTCACCTCATCTGCATCCATGCTCAAAAAAGTAGTCAGAATTTGCTGAAACAGCTGGCATCTTGTACTTTGCTGCTTCTCTAACTCTGATAGAAGTGAAATGGAGTAATATACATGTGTAACACAGTGCGCTACACAGTTTCCCCTTTTCACAAGTTACAGAACCAATGTAGCACAATTCTATGGGAGTTGCATAAAAATATCACAGGGTGTTCGTTTATTCCATTAAAAGGGGTTTTCTGAGCAAAAACTATTGATGACCTAGCTATCCTCTGGATAGCTTAATCACCGCGGTCCTACAGGTGATCGCCCTGCTCGGCTATCAGTGCAGCAGGACAGACGTGCATCATACGAGATGGGACAGGAAGTTAGGTCAATGGAAGCTGAATCAGCTACTACACTTTTGGCACATCAGGGATAGCAGCGGAAGTGTAAAAGCCACTTGAGCTCCCATTCATTTCACATGGGAGGAAAATCCACTAGGCCACTTCCAGCCTGCTGCAATGACAGTGAGGCCAGGTGATCAGGTGACCACCAGGGGGGCTAAAGTGGCGAGTCCTTTTTGTTCTGGCTCAAAGCCAGCTAGCTGAGCAGAAGGAGGACGGATCCCATTCTAGTCAATGGAACCCGTTTGGCACAGTTCAGTTCCGTCCTAAGACAAGCCGTTCGGCCGCGGGGATGTGAAACCGCCCTTACAGAGTGTATTATTTTAGGAATTGATGCAAATGGTAACTGCATTATCTGCTCCTTGTCCACAGAGTCTGGTATAGATGAAAGTATAAATGTATGTCCTTGCTTTACAAATAGTATTTGAAGAAATTAAATGTACATGTAATAAAATGAATGTCACAATAAAGCACGCTGCAAGTTATTGGAAATCTATTGGAAAGAAACACAGCCTGAGTCTTTATATACTTCATCAGAAATGACCAAATAAAACAGCTGGTCTTTAAATATTTATGGCCTTACAGAAACACATATCAACTTATATCTACAATTATTTAATCACCTTCCATGTTTCCTAGGGGAGCAGCTATCAAGATCTCACTTATGATATCACACATGCTTTAGTCCTGTAAGAACATTTGTTTCTGGCTGTTAATTAGGCTCATACTGCAGATCTTGCTGTTGGCAATGTGAAACAATGTAACACTTATTTAAGACGTACTGGAGCAGGCTTCAGAGAAGTGGATGTACATTGGAATAATAAGAGGGAAGTTCTGCTTGCTGCAGCAGTTCATAGTCAAAGCAAATCACTACTAAACATAATCAAATGCTTGCCTGCAAATGATAAAGCAGGGAGACTCTAGCACAGCAGTTGTAAATTCTACTCGGCTCTCCTTCAACGCTGCCTGGAGATATAGGCTTCACTTCAGAAATGGGAACTCCATAAAAATGAAGTGAAATCTTTCCTTCTTGATGATGATGTTAAATACTAGAAGTTCTCAGAAACATGTGTTGTTTGTTGCACAGGGATATAGGAAAAGAGTTTAAACGGGTATTCCCACAATTACATTAATGCACCACAGTACCAAGTTTAAAAAAATCATTAATTATTGCAAATACAACTAATTCATAATATCATCATATGTCAGGCTGAAAAAATACATATGTCCATCCAGTTCAGGCTATTATGTTGATCCAGAGGAAGGCAAAAAAACCCACAATGAAGTAGATGCCAATTTCCCTATTTAGAGGAAAAAAGTCTTTCCTGACTACAATCCAATGAATTTGTCAAAATATACCAACCCCCTGCCTCACATAATTATCCCATCCTATTGGTTTGTTGTTATGCTGTTGTCACTGGTTACGTCCTGTTGTAGTTCTTCCTTGGGATGAGCACAGTTGAACTTTCTGCTCTGCTCTTAAATTGAAGGCAGGGGCATAGATAGCTATAGGGGATGCAGAGGGAGCAGTCACTACCATGCCCTGGAGCCTTAGGGGGCCCAAAGGCCCCTCTAATATATAAGATAACACCAGTATTATAAATGGCACATGGATGGCTGGGGGGCCGTGTTACAGATTTTGGATTGGGGCCCCCTACATTTAGCCTGTGCTTAATCTTTTATTATTCTAGCAATGCCCCTGCCTGCTAATGTTGCATTGATGGGCTTCTTAAGAGATCCAACAATGCAGAGGAGAGTTGTGGGAAGTCCTATATACTGAAATTTTGCATCCGGGCCTATGAACTTTCGCCTACTCCTCTAATTAAAGGGGTTCTCTGAGTTACGTAATGGGTATCTCAACAGGTCCCCCATGATGTAAAATAAAGCAGCTGATACTCACCTGTCCCTGCTCACCCCCCATCGGTGGCTGCAGGTCTCCGCTGTGCTGTTTGTTTACAGCCTGTGACAACCCGTGAACCTTCTGCTGCAGCCAATAACGGCACTCGGTGACTAATGGCAGCGCTCGGAAAGGCGAGTAGCAGCTGCTTTGTAATTTTACAGCACAGGAGTCTCATTGAGATGCCCTTTACATAACTGAGACAATCTCTTTAAAGTTACTCTCTCCTCTCTCTGAGCAATGAAACACTAAATGCACAGTCCCACTAAACTGAATAAGCATGTACAATTTGCCCAGGCACACAGGAGAGAGCACCGGTGTACTTGGGTACTATAGTTTTGTAGAGGGTCACTTGGGCCAAAGTACTGGACTGCTTGTTCTGCAGGAGATAGGCAGAGATAACAACAAACCGGGCTATTGGTCTGGACCCTGGGAAACCATAAGAGATGGGTGAAGGAACAGTTAGGGGGGCTTTACAAAGGGCAACTATCCTCCGAAAAATCAGATGACATAGTTGTTCCAGTGAGTTGTCAGCTAACAAAAGAGAGAGAGGGAAAGAGAGAAAGAGACCCAGCAACATTATTGGCTAGAGGATGAAAGACAGATTACCTGCTTACACTACATAATAATGAATCCACCAATGACTACGGTTTACGTTTGCTGAAACAAAGCGATTAGCGACTAGTGAATGAATTCTTCCTCCTCATCCAGTTTACACAGAACAATTGTCGCTTATATTTCCTCTAATGAGCGAATATTTGGACAATTCTTGTTCCTTGTAATGCTCCTTAGGGTGCCTTCACATGGGACAGAATTAGTCCACGTCGACATTTGGGCATCACAATATTATCCCTATGGAGATTGAAGCACTTTTTTTACTTCAAAAACCACAAGATTAACCCCTTAGTGACCAAGCCAAATTTTGGAAATCTGACGTGTCACTTTAACATGGAATAACACCGTAAAGGTTTTGCATATCCAAGTGATTATGATATTGTTTTCTCGCCACATAGTGTACTTCATTTAGGTGGTAAAAATAGACCGATAGAATTTGTTTATATTTATTAAAAGTGCCACAATTGGGAAACTCTTGAAAAAAACGTAATTTTTTTCACATTTCCAACTGCAACATCCCAAATATGTGCAATAATGCATAATACAGAAATTTTTGACAAGATATATATTTCCATGTTTTTAACTTTATTCTGGCATACATTTGAAAAACCTTCGTTTTACGTACAAATTTAACATTGATTATCAACATTTTGAGGAACACTTTGTTTTCCTGCCCCAAGCCAAGTTTGCAAAGGCTCATAGGTGTCAGAATGATAGATACCCCCACAAATGACCCCATTTTAGAAACGACATCGCTTATTGTATTCACTGAGGGGTCTCAGGAGTATTTTGACCCCACAGTTTGTTTTCAGGAATTAATGCAATTTAGAGGAGAATAAATAAAATTTCATATGTTTGCAAATATGTCATTTAAATGCCGGATTTTTTTCTATAGTGCACATGAAAATGAGGATTTGCACCCCAAAGTAGATACCCCCATTCATCCTGTGTTCAGAAACATATTCTAATATTATGTCTGTATGTACAACGGGGCCCAAACCGAAAAAAGCAGCCAATGGCTTTCAGAACAGACATTTTGCTTGAAGGCATTTTAGGCCCCATTGCCCAATTGCAGAGCCCTTAAGCGGCTAAAACAATAGAGAACCCCTACAAATTACCCCATTTTGAAAACTAGACCCCGTAACGAATTCATCTAGGGGTGTACTCTGCTTTTTGACCCCACAGTTGACAGCTCCCTGTTCTCGGCTACTCATACTAGCCGGGAGCAGAGAGTTTTTAAATTTCCTGGCCCTCTGCATGTGACATAATGCCGTCAGGCACGCCTGCGCAGACACCGGCATCAGGTCCTGCAGAACCAGAACGCCGGGTGACATCGCGGAGGATGGGGGTGAGTATTCTCAGCTCCCCTTACGAATCCGATCCTGTGATAGACATGATGATTAATTAGTATAAAATGTCTATTGATTTGTATAAACCAACTGTATTATGCTATTGTAATGACTTCAGCCTAATGTGGAACTCTGCTGCATAAGGAAAGAGTTAAAGGTCATAGTATTACATACTGAGTGTTTTCCTAGCCCTCTCCCACCCCCCACACAGACACTGTTTAAACAATGGCTTGTCACGCACACAGAAATTCCTTCAGCTAGGACAAAGTCCAAGCTACATCAAGACTTGAGGAAGGGTGGGCAGAGAGGCGGGAGATTCTATATGATCCGACAAATGAGAATCCTATATGTTACTGATGTAATCTGTTGCACGCCCATTAAAGGGCAGGTGTTATGCTTTACAATAAAAGGGGCTGTCTGGGTGTTTCTGCCCAGAGAGCCATTTTGGATATGAGACTGATAGCTTGTGTCTGATCTGGTCGATGATGTGTGCACACTATACAATTTGGAAGCTACATAATACCCCGAAGCCTGCTGGAGGAAAATATGATCCAGCTCAATCCGTATGGGGATCTGAAACTTTACCTTTTATTTTTTTTTACATTGAGCTTAATGCGATTGCCGGTATCCGGGGCTCCCGTGGCCCGGGATGAAGCTCAAGCATGTCGGCTACCTCCTGTAACCGACAGCATGGAACTGTCACGTCCAGAGCCTGCAGGGCTTTCATTCCCAGAGGATGCATGTTATTACGTCCTCTAGGAATAAAGCCCAGCAGGCCAGGACGTAGAAAAGCAATGGACTGGTCACTAAGGGGTTAAATTCTGCAGCAGAAAAACCTTCTGCTGTGGGATTAGGGACATTTTGCAGAACTGTTGTCACGGAGTTCCAACATACAGAAAATATAATTCCACAATTAAAGCCTGCGGAAAAAAACTGAAGAAATTCCGCAAGACATTCCACGGAATGCATTCCACAGTTAAAAGCAAAACAAAATCAGCATCTGCGCTGCGTCCCGCGGCCTATTCTGTCCCATGGGAGAGCACCCTTAGGCCCAATGTCCACAGGGAAAATAAATTTATTACATCTGCGTGGGTCTCCTGCATGCGTGATTCGCATATAAAATTGCCCATAGGATATAATTGACCTCCCGCGGTTAATTAAATAGCCGTGGATGGTATTTTTAAGCGATTTGCGGATGGGCTCAATTGTCCTCCATCCCAATTGATCTCCCGCATGCAAAAAAAGACAATTAAAACTGCATCCACTGCGGAAATCTGCAGCAGAAATCCGCGTGGGCCATATTTTTCCCGTGGACATAAGGCCTTAGAGTGTATTCACACCATCTGCATGGTTTTAAGGTTGATAAAAGGTCTTGGAACAAACTCTCTAAGGGTGATTTCATGCAGTGTTTTATTTTTTTTAACACATTTTTGCAGGTTTTTCCTGGTGTTTTTTTTCTTACTTTTTTTCTTCAAATAACAAATAACACTGTGGCCAGATGTTAGTTATAAGTTAATAGAAAAATATAGATCACGCTACATTCAGTACATCGTTTTGTGGTGCTCTTCCTCACTTTTGTGTGTTTTTTGGTTCACTGGCAATTTTTCCAAAATGGAACATGATCTACCTGTGGTGTTTTCTTTTAGACATTTTTTAACAATCTTCTCTATAAAAAATAAATAATCAAATAAAAACCATTTGCTAAAAACTTGTGAATAGCAGAACAATGTTACCCAAAAATTCTTTCAAAAACGTGTATGGGGCTTTTCACAAACCCCCCAAAAATGCCACCAAAAATGTGTGTGTAAAGGAACATTCTAGGCAAATGAAATACCCTATGCCTAGTGCAAATCCATGAAGTATTTTAGTTGTATACAGTCTAGTAGGTCACCACATCTTTCTCCACCCCTCCACATTTTTCCAGGCCTGAGACTGGCACATAGTTGTGTTACGAATGCTGTGTTTAGTCAAATCTCCGATGGATTATGGAAAAGGCCTGGAAATACCAGAAGGAGGAGTAACTATGCTTTATTGATTACAGCAAAGCTTTCGAATGCATTGAACACGAAAAGCTGTGGCAACGTCTACAGCAGTTATATGCAAACCAAGAGGCTATGGTAAGGACTTCCAGTGGTAATGTAGAATGCTTTAGAATCAGGAAAGGCAAACGCCAGGGCTGCATATTATCCACTACATTGTTCAACCTGTATGTAGAAACAATCTTGGTGGCAAAGCAATTTAGACAAATCCAACATCGGAGTCTAGATGGGTGGAAAAAACACCAACAATCTCAGATATGCAGATGATACAACCTTGCTGTCAGAAAGTCATGAAGGTCTTGAACAACTGATAGTAAAAGTTATAGAAGGAAATGAAAAAACAGGCCTATACTTGAATATCAAGAAAACTAAGATCATGACAAGAGCCACTAACAGTACATGAAAAATCAAAATCAACGATGAAGAAATTGAAGAAGTTCAAGACGTCATCTTCCTCGGTTCAAAAATCGATCACAATGGAGAATCAGGACCCGAAATAAAGCGACAAATCGCACTAGGTTGCAATGTAATTTTTAATATGGATAAGATCTGGAAAAACGAAGACATTAGCATTGTAATGAAATGCTGGATAGTCATCGCAATCATCTTCCCAATCACAACTTACAGCTGCAAAAGTTGGACACTGAAGAAACGGACTGGAGGAAGATTGATGCCTTCGAACTTTGGTGCTGGAGAAACTCCTACGAATTCATTGAATCATCAAGATCACAAACAAAACAGTCCTAGATTGTATCAAACCAAAGTTTTCATTGGAGGACAAAATTGTGGAACATAAACTCTGACACTTCGGGCACACAATGCAAGCTAATTCATTAGTAACATGATAATGCTTGGAGGGATCAGCAGCAAAAGAAGACCTGATCACTAAACAACACACTGGCCTGATACTATCAAAGCCGACAATAATATGCAGATGATCGAACTGAAAGAAGCAAAACAAAGCAGAACCGCATGGAGAGGGCCGATCCATAACGTGTCCAAGAGTCGGCTCCGACTAAACAGATAAAGATAGATACACCTAGTGCAAGACCTTTCTACTTTGTGTTCTTCGAATGTCCATTTTACCTGGAGTGTTCCTAACAGGCATTCTAGTATAAAATAAATAAGGCTATTTTTGTAAGAGTGAAGGAAAATGTATACAATTTAACAATAGACTTTCTGTAGCAATTCCTTGTGGATTTCAATATCTCTGATTGCAGTCATTCAATTGGAATGGTCTATGTGGCAGTATCCAGCAAGAAGTCTTTCGGTCCATCTTCTTGGCTGTGCTGGTGTCTAATACTAGATGTAATCTATATCAAGTGAGCACCACAATTATAAGGAAAAGAGGGGTGTGAAAAAGTAACATAACCATGTCAGAAAAACAAGAAGTCACATCCCCCAAAAATTATTGGACATCCAAAGTAAAATGAACAAACACATGTACTCATTAAAACCACTTAAAAATCAAAGACACACCGCTTATGCTACTAGAAGGCAAATGGTCATTACTGGCAACTTACAAGGATAAACATAGGCCTCATGTCCACAGCACACACAGATTCCACAGGAAATCCAGCCCTGCCCGCGCCCAGTGAGCCCTGCTTATTTGGATTTGCCCGGCAGTGGCGTCCACATGGATCCCTCCACTTCTGGGCTCACTGTACTGCGTATTGTGCTCATGGTTCGCCATTGGACATACGCCGCACACTTTTTGTTTTTTTTCCAATCTCCTGCTTTCACGCGGATCCGTGGCAGGTTTGCAGTGTCAGCTGTGGGTGCCCTGCAGATTGGACAGCTTCCATTGCAATTACTTCAATGCATCTCTATGGGAGGCTCAAATTGTGGATCTCCCACGCGGATTCCACAAATCAAATTTGCCCGTGGACATTGGGCCGAAACAAGTAAGTATAATAAAGTGTATAAGATAATCAGAATTGGAAAGTTCCAATTCTAGTCTATGGAATAGAATGATCTGGTATTGGAAAGTAGCAAAAAAAGTCCTAAACAACATGTATGCTCCAGAAAGTGAATGCAGATAAATCTAAGCTAAAACAGCCACAAAACATATGCTTGTAGTAGCACCCCAAGCCCCATGCAGCTTCCCCAGAGGGACTTTCCAATTCTGATTACCTTATACACTTAATTATACTTCCTTGTCCTATTTCATTGGACTGTAGTCCATATATCACAATTAAAGAGCAGCAGTTGAGGTACAAAATTCAATCCATACTCACACCAAGATCATCTGATCAAAGCATTTTATTCTGAGCATAGGCTCCCAGCACAGCAACGTTTCAACCATTAGCACGATCTTTGTCAAGCATTGGACTGTATACGCACTTTGGCTGTTATACTATGCTGCTATTGTTAGGAGGTTTATATTTATCCCTGTAAGTTGACTTTTTACGTGTTTTTAATGAGTACATGTGTTTATTTTCTAAATAAAGGTTATTCATTTTATTTTGGGTGTGCCATAATTGTTTTGGATGCGACTTCTTGTTGTGTCATAATCCTAAATGTAAGTCAGTGCTGTACAGTGGATGAGCAGAGGCGGGTGACATCAATCATTTGGGGACTTAAGTATCACTTTAACTATTTTTAGCTATAGTGATTAGTTTTAAACTGTAAAACACAATGAAGTGATGTGACCTACAGGACGGGATTAAAGTGTTCTCTGCCACCTGGAACACTACAGAACTTTAATGTGTTTCAGACATAGACATAAATTGGATGTGAGTGTTAGGGAAGCACATAGAGAATCAGTATTTCCCTTGCGGAGTTTCTTTTATGTGCTTTTTTTTCGAATGATTTGTGATTGGAGATTTCCGTTAATTATCATATTTAGTCATAAAGAACACATTTTAACAAATGCTCTCAAGGGCATTTAGCTAACGCATTTTGGCTGGAGTGCCATTGATTGTACCGGAATGTATAACCTAAGCTTTTCCATTTCCATTCCATCTTCCAGTTGATGTTAAACCATAAGCTTTAATGATTTAATGTGTGATCTGATAGGTGATTTTATACATCCTTATGCCATATAAGGTATCTTTCCATATGTCCAGGTTCACACAAAGCACTTTTGGAAGCATTTTTGTCTAATATAAGAACTAAGAAACTTAGTTTTTCAATTTCTTCTGAGTAGAACAAGCTGAAAAAGCTAGTCTGCTACGCTTCTTGTACCCTGAAAAAAGGCTAAGTTTAAGTTACAGTAAAAGGATACCTGTTTATATGGTGTACGGATGCATACATCTCATGTTTAAGGGCTTATTCACACAACCGTATACACACAGGTATTTTAGCTGCATCCAAAAATTGTGACCATCGGAAGCATTGGATTCCAATGTATTCTGTTCAGATGGACGGTTTTTAGCCGCGTAAGAAAATCGCGGCGGGAAAAATAGCACATCGGCGGCCAAAAATCGTTACCGATTTTAAATGCCACATCCAAAGATAGGTCTTGCCCTATCTTTGGCCAAGATACACTGGAAGCTCCCATAGACTTCAATGGGAGCTGAAGAAAAGGGGAGGGGAAGGAAGCTTAGCTGCGTCCAACTCTGGGAAAAGAAGACACTGGCTCGATTTAAGCATTAGCAGTAGAGATGAGCAAGCACCAAAATGCTCGGGTGCTGGTTACTCGAGTCGAACTTCCCGCGATGCTCGAGGGTTCGTTTCGAGTAACGAACCCCATTGAAGTCAATGGGAGACCCGAGCAGTTTTGTATGGGACCTATGCTCCGCTAAGGTTTTCATTTGTGAAAATCTGGGAAATTCAAGAAAGTGATGGGAACGACACGGAAATGGATAGGGCAGGCGAGGGGCTACATGTTGGGCTGCATCTCAAGTTCCCAGGTCCCACTATTAAGCCACAATAGCGGAGTGCCCCCCACCCAACAATTTTTACTTCTGAAAAACCCTCATTAGCAAGGCATACCTTAGCTAAACACCACACTACCTCCAACAAAGCACAATCACTGCCTACATGACACTCCGCTCCCAATTCTCCTGGGTAACATGCTGCCCAACCGCCCATTTTAGTAATAGTAGCAGTCAAGACAGGCCCCAGTAACAATTCCAAAGCAGCAGTATAGGGGGAGCACAGTATTAGTTCCATTTCAGTAGTAGTAGCAGTCTAGACAGGCCCCAGTAACATATCACTAGCAGCAGTATAGGGGGAGCACAGTATTAGTTCCATTTCAGTAGTAGTAGCAGTCTAGACAGGCCCCAGTGACATATCACTAGTAGCAGTAGGGGGGGAGCACAGTATTAGTTCCATTTCAGTAGTAGTAGCAGTCTAGACAGGCCCCAGTAACATATCACTAGCAGCAGTATAGGGGGAGCACAGTATTAGTTACATTTCAGTAATAGTAGCAGTCAAGACAGGCCCCAGTAACAATTCCGAAGCAGCAGTATAGGGGGAGCACAGTATTAGTTCCATTTCAGTAGTAGTAGCAGTCAAGACAGGCCACAGTAACATTCCCGTTGCAGCAGTTAAGGGAGAAAACAGTCTCTTTCACATTTCAGTAGTTGCAGTATAGACAAGGCCCCAGTTACATTTATGTAGCAAAAGTGTAGGCCAACCCCACACACTTTGCTGTACCATGAGTGCAGGCGAAGCCCATAAAAATTACTAGGATTACACTGTAGGCGAGGGCCCAAAAAAATTGGTGTACCAACAGTACTAATGTACCTCAGAAAAATTGCCCATGCCCAACTAAGAGGGCAGGTGAAACCCATTAATCGCTTTGGTTACTGTGGCTTAATTTGTAACTAGGCTTGGAGGCAGCCCAGTTAAAATAAAAATTGGTTCAGGTGCAAGTTTCAACGCTTTAATGAGAATTGAAACGTATAAAAATTGTTTACAATAGTAATATGAATGAGCCTTGTGGGCCTAAGAAAAATTGCCTGTTCGGCATGATTACGTGAGGTTTCAGGAGGAGTAGCAGGAGGAGGAGGATGAATATAATACACAGATTGATGAAGCTAAAAGGTCCCCGTTTTTTATGGTGATAGAGAATGATGCTTCCATCCGCAGGTGCAGCCTACGTATTGTTTAGGTACCGCTGCTGTCCGCTGGTGGAGAAGAGAAGTCTGGGGAAATCCAGGCTTTGTTCATCTTTATGAGTGTAAGCCTGTCGGCACTGTCGGTTGACAGGCGGGCACGCTTATCCGTGATGATTCCCCCAGCTGCACTAAACACCCTCTCTGACAAGACGCTAGCCGCAGGGCAAGCAAGCACCTCCAAGGCATACAGCGTGAGTTCAGGCCACGTGTCCAGCTTCGACACCCAGTAGTTGTACGGAGCAGAGGCGTCACGGAGGACGGTCATGCGATCGGCTACGTACTCCCTCACAATCTTTTTACAGTGCTCCCGCCGACTCAGCCTTGACTGGGGAGCAGTGACACAGTCTTGCTGGGGAGCCATAAAGCTGGCAAAGGCCTTGGAGAGTGTTCCCTAGCCAGCGCTGTACATGCTGCCTGATCTCCGCACCTCCCCTGCTATCTGGCCCTCGGAACTGCGCCTTCGGCCACTAGCGCTGTCGGATGGGAATTTTAACATCAGTTTGTCCGCCAGGGTCCTGTGGTATAGCATCACTCTCGAACCTCTTTCCTCTTCGGGTATGAGAGTGGAAAGGTTCTCCTTATACCGTGGGTCGAGCAGTGTGTACACCCAGTAATCCGTAGTGGCCAGAATGCGTGTAACACGAGGGTCACGAGAAAGGCATCCTAATATGAAGTCAGCCATGTGTGCCAGGGTACCTGTACGCAACACATGGCTGTCCTCACTAGGAAGATCACTTTCAGGATCCTCCTCCTCCTCAGGCCATACACGCTGAAAGGATGACAGGCAAGCAGCATGGGTACCCTCAGCAGTGGGCCAAGCTGTCTCTTCCCCCTCCTCCTCATGCTCCTCCCCCTCCTCCTCCTCAATGCGCTGAGATATAGACATGAGGGTGCTCTGACTATCCAGCGACATACTGTCTTCCCCCGCCTCCGTTTCCGAGTGCAGCAAAGCGTCTGCCTTTATGCTTTGCAGGGAACTTCTCAAGAGGCATAGCAGAGGAATGGTGACGCTAATGATTGCAGCATCGCCGCTCACCATCTGGGTAGACTCCTCAAAGTTTCCAAGGACCTGGCAGATGTCTGCCAACCAGGCCCACTCTTCTGTAAAGAATTGAGGAGGCTGACTCCCACTACGCCGTCCATCTTGGAGTTGGTATTCCACTATAGCTCTACGCTGCTCATAGAGCCTGGCCAACATGTGGAGCGTAGAGTTCCACCGAGTGGGCACGTCGCGCAGCAGTCGGTGCACTGGCAGATTAAACCGATGTTGCAGGGTCCGCAAGGTGGCAGCGTCCGTGTTGGACTTGCAGAAATGTGCACTGACCCGGCGCACCTTTCCGAGCAGGTCTGACAAGCAAGGGTAGCCTTTCAGAAACCGCTGAACCACCAAATTAAAGACGTTGGCCAGGCATGGCACGTGCGTGAGGCTGCCGAGCTGCAGAGCCGCCACCAGGTTACGGCCGTTGTCACACACGACCATGCCCGGTTGGAGGCTCAGCGGCGGAAACCACCGGTCGGTCTGCTCTGTCAGACCCTGCAGCAGTTCGTGGGCCGTGTGCCTCTTCTCTCCTAAGCTGAGTAGTTTCAGTATGGCCTGCTGGCGCTTGCCCACCACTGTGCTGCCACCCCGCGCGACACCGACTGCTGGCGACGTGCTGCTGCTGACACATCTTGATTGCGAGACAGAGGTTGCGTAGGAGGAGGGTGGTTTACTGGAGGAAGCATACACCGCCGCAGATACCAGCACCGAGCTGGGGCCCGCAATTCTGGGGGTGGGTAGGACGTGAGTGGTCCCAGGCTCTGACTCGGTCCCAGCCTCCACTAAATTCACCCAATGTGCCGTCAGGGAGATATAGTGGCCCTGCCCGCTGTGCTTGTCCACGTGTCCGTTGTTAAGTGGACCTTGGCAGTAACCGCGTTGGTGAGGGCGCGTACAATGTTGCGGGAGACGTGGTCGTGCAGGGCTGGGACGGCACATCGGGAAAAGTAGTGGTGACTGGGAACTGAGTAGCGCGGGGCCGCCGCTGCCATCATGTTTTTGAAAGCCTCCGTTTCCACAAGCCTATTCGGCAGCATCTCCAGGCTGATCAATTTGGCTATGTGCACGTTTAACGTTTGAGCGTGCGGGTGCGTGGCGGCGTACTTGCGCTTGCGCTCAAACAGTTGCGCTAGCGACGGCTGGACGCTGCGCTGAGAGACATTGCTGGATGGGGGCGAGGACAGCGGAGGTGAGCGTGTGGGTGCAGGCCGGGAGACGGTCGTGCCTGTGTCCTGAGAGGGGGTTGGATCTCAGTGGCAGGTTGGGGCACAGGGGGAGAGGCTGTGGTGCAAACCGGAGGCGGTGAACGGTCTTCGTCCCACCTTGTGGGGTGCTTGGCCATCATATGTGGTGGTGGTGGTGGTGAGGCTGGTGGTGGTGGCTCCCTGGCTGATCTTGGCGCGACAAACCTTGCACACCACAGTTCGTCGGTCGTCTGCACTCTCAGTGAAAAACTGCCAGATCTTTGAGCACCTCGGCCTTTGCAGGGTGGCATGGCGCAAGCCGGTGCTTTGGGAAACAGTTGGTGGATTATTCGGTCTGGCCCTGCCTCTACCCCTGGCCACTGCACTGCCTCTTCCAACCTGCCCTGCTGCTGCACTTGCCTCCCCCTCTGAAGACCTGTCCTCAGTAGGCTTAGCAAACCAGGTGGGGTCAGTCACCTCATCATCCAGCTGCTCTTCCTCCAAATCCTCTGTGCGCTCCTCCCTCGGACTTACTGAAATTACTACTACCTCACTGATAGACAACTGTGTCTCATCGTCATCGTCCTCCTCACCCACTGAAAGCTCTTGAGACAGTTGCCAGAAGTCCCCAGCCTCATCCCCTGGACCCCGGGAACTTTCCAAAGGTTGGGCATCGGTCACGACAAACTCCTCCGGTGGGAGAGAAACCATTGCTGCCCAATCTGGGTAGGGGCCCGAGAACAGTTCCTGGAAGTCTGCCTGCTCCTCAGAATGTGTCATTTTCATGGAGTGAGGAGGCTGGGAGGAAGGAGGAGCAGCAGCCAGAGGATTCAGAGTTGCAGCTGTGGACGGCGTAGAAGACTGGGTGGTCGATAGATTGCTGGATGCACTTTCTGCCATCCACGACAGGACCTGCTCACACTGCTCAGTTTCTAATAAAGGTCTACCGCGTGGACTCATTAATTGTGAGATG
The DNA here is from genome assembly GCF_035609145.1 of Eleutherodactylus coqui. Lineage (NCBI taxonomy): Eukaryota > Metazoa > Chordata > Amphibia > Anura > Eleutherodactylidae > Eleutherodactylus > Eleutherodactylus coqui. The sequence continues at coordinate 7,397,034 of NC_089848.1, read as the reverse complement.
AATCTGGGGACCCCAGAAACTTGCCTCTCTCCTAATCCCGCAGCAGTCGGCTGCGATACACCTGGACCAGGAGCTCGGCCTGTGCCCACACCGTGACTTGGGCCTCCGCGTCCTCGCCCGTGTCCACGTCCTCTAGGCCTACCCCTAACCCTCAGCATGGTGTATTACGAGTAGAGCAGAAACAGAACGCTGTAATTAAATGTGCCGCTTATTGGCCTGTGGTTGGAGGCTGACCACTTACGGAACGTACAGCAGAGCCAGGAAACAATTATGGGCAAGCCTGCAGTCAGACCTAGGTGCGTATGACTGAGCTACTGGAATTCACAGGGCAGAACCAGTCAAGTGGCCAAAGGCCAGTGGTAGGCCTTAAGTATTTTGCTTCAATTTTTTTTAAATGATGAGGTGAAAAACCAGACAGACACCGTATGCAGCGTATATATGTATACTCTTTCCCTCTGGCGGGATGACGGCGATCATGTAACGGACACAGCAGAGCCAGCAAACAATTATGCGCAAGCCAGCTGTAACGCTTAGCTGGTTAATAATGAGCGACTACTACCCCCAGCAGACACACAGTAAACTGTACACGGTCACAGGCTTGGCTGGGTAATAATGAGCGACTACTACCCCCAGCAGACACGCAGTAAACTGAAGACGGTCACAGGCAGCCCAAATATAGTATTTTTTCCCAATTTTGGGGAAAAAGCCCACTGCCTATATAGCCTGTATATGGATTTCCCTGTTGGAGGATGACTGTGGTTATTGAAAGCACAGTGCAGCCAGAAAAAATTATGTGCAAGGCTGGGTATTAATTAGCGACTACTACCACCAGCAGACACGCAGTAAACTGAAGACGGTCACAGACAGCACAAATATAGTATTTTTTCCCAATTTTGGGGAAAAAGCCCACTGCCTATATAGCCTGTATATGGATTTCCCTGTTGGAGGATGACTGTGGTTATTGAAAGCACAGTGCAGCCAGAAAAAATTATGTGCAAGGCTGGGTATTAATTAGCGACTACTACCCCCAGCAGACACGCAGTAAACTGAAGACGGTCACAGGCAGCCCAAATATAGTATTTTTTTCCAATTTTGGGGAAAAAGCCCACTGCCTATATAGCCTGTATATGGATTTCCCTGTTGGAGGATGACTGTGGTTATTGAAAGCACAGTGCAGCCAGAAAAAATTATGCGCAAGGCTGCAGTAACACCTAGCTGGGTAATAGTGAGCGACTACTACCCCCAGCAGACACGCAGTAAACTGAACACGGTCACAGGCAGACCAAAGATTTTTTTTTCAAATTTTTTTGAAAAAGCCCACTGCCTATATAGCCAGTATACCTCTTTCCCTGTACCACTGTCCCTGCCTCATCAGTACTGCCCCTATACTCAGTAAAATGACTGCAGACTGAGGACGCTATGGTCTGCACGCCCGATATACAAAAAAAATAAAAAATTGGCAAAACTGCTAAAAGCAACCCTAAAAGTGGCCCTAAGAAGGACCGTTGGGGTTCTTGAAGACGAAGATAACAGCCTAACACTCTCCCTATAGCAGCTACAGCAAGACGGCACTTTCCCTAATGTCTCTCAGCGTGCATCTGTGGCGAGCCGCGGGCGGCCCCAGTTTATATACTCGGGTGGCACCTGATCTCCCCAGCCACTCACTGCAGGGGGGTGGGATAGGGCTGGAACTTCACAGAAGGAAGTTGTAATGCCTTCCCTGTGTTTCTATTGGCCAGAAAACGGCGCAAAATTTTCTGGGAAGAAAATGCAAGTGACCGCGTGGTGCTCGTCTCGAGTAACGAACATCTCGAGTACCCTAATACTCGAACGAGCATCAAGCTCGGACGAGTATGCTAGCTCATCTCTAATTAGCAGTCATTCTGATGATTTCTGCCGACCGAGGGATTTCCACGATGCAGCGTATCTTTTCGTCGATATGCCACAGCCGCCCTTTTAAATGGAAGGCAAAAAGCTAATTAAGCTCGGTACTGCATCACGCCTATTTTTCATTCATACGATTTCTTGTCTGTTGAGCATAAAAGCACATACGGTGGTGTGAAAGAGTTCTAACAATGACGTATTGTGAGCACAACATAATTTTTAAAGGCGTATTACCACTTTGGGCATTTATGGTATATTCACCACATTTGCCATGATTATATGATAGATGGTAGTCCCACCTGTGGAGTTCTCACTTATTGGGTGCATTGAATCGTTATTCTGCTTCTCTGAAACAGATGTGGTTTAGTAAGTCCCACAGAAGGCAAATGAAGTTCAATGTTGATAAATGTAAGACTATGCACATGGGCAGGAGAAACGGATGTCACCAATATTCACTTAATGGGGTACCACTGGGGAAAAGTAAAATGGAAAAGGATCTGGGGGTATTAGTGGATAATAGACTAAACTGGAGTAACCAATGCCAGTCAGCGGCTGCAAAGGCAAATAAAGTCTTGGGGTGCATTAAAAGAGGTATAGGGGCGAGGGACGAGAACATTATCCTTCCACTATATAAGGCACTTGTCAGGCCTCACATGGAATACTGCGCACAATTCTGGTCACCGCTGCTCAGGGAAGATGTTACAGTGCTTGAGGGGATTCAAAGAAGGGCAACTAAACTAATACATGGAATGACGGGACTGGAATACCCAGAGAGGCTATCCAAATTGGGACTATTTACTCTAGAAAAAAGAAGGTTAAGAGGCGACCAAATAACCATGTATAAGTACATGAGGGGACAATACAAGGATCTCTCCCAAGATCTGTTTACACCCAGGACCACAACGGTAACAAGAGGACATCCGCTACGATTAGAGGAAAGTAGGTTCCATCACCAACATAGAAGGGGATTCTTTACTGTAAGAGCAGTTAGACTGTGGAACTCTCTGCCGGAGGAAGTGGTGATGGCAAAATCCATAGAGGAGTTTAAAAGGGGACTTGATGTCTTTCTGGAGAGGAAGGATATTACAGGATATAAATATTAGGTTAAGTGTCAATCCGGGTTTACAGGCAGGTAGGAACTATTAGGGGTTGATCCAGGGAACAGTCTGATTGCCATTAGGGAGTCGGGAAGGAATTTTTTCCCCAAAAGGGCTAATTGGCTTCTGGCCTTGGGGTTTTTTGCCTTCCTCTGGATCAACAAAGGAGGATAGACAGGCTGGACTAGATGGACATTGTCTTCATTCAGCCTCACATGCTATGTTACTATGTTAGATGATTGGCACAAATGGTGCCACCAATGCGGCTGTGTAATCAATCCTAACCAATTGGCCTTGAAATATAGTGCACTACCTCCTGTCTCCCTTCCAAGCTGGAATCTAGGGACCTTTTAGGGTTACAGTAGATACCCTAATTTGCAATATGTTTGTCACTATGTGTCCTAAACTCAGGAAGACGATGTACCTAAGCCAGTAGAAGTGAGGCGTATGCCCACAAACCAGCACATTACCAAACTGCATCCCTATATAAACATACATAATGAGTTGCAATGCTTCTAAAGCATTATTATTTGGTGAAAAGATACTTCTTATATATCACTTAACCCCTTAAGGATGCGGACGTTTTTCTCTGTTTCATTTTTGTTTTTTTCTCCTCACTTTTAAAAAATCCTAACTCCTTCATTTGTGGTTCAGTGTAGCTGTCTGAGGGCTTGTTATTCTTTACTCAGCAAGTTGCATTTTTCAATGGCACTATTTAATGTACCATATTATGTACTAAAAAACTTTTTAAAAATTCTAAATGGCGTGAAGTAGACAAAAATGAAGTTCCAAAAATGGCACGATAACGTTATTGTACGGGTCAGTATGATTGCTACATTACCAAATTTATATAGGTTTTTTGCTGTGCGACTTTTACTTTTTTCCAAAGATAAATTTATTTTTTTAAATTATTTTCTTTTTGAGCACTTTTCATTATATATTTTTTTGGAGATGGGATGACAAAAAAAGCACAATACTGGTGTTATTTGTGTCTGACAGCGTTCACCATGCGGGGTAAATAATGTTTTGCTCTAATATATTGGACTTTTATGGATGCAGCGATACCAAAGAGGTTTTTTGTTTTTTTCATTTACCGTATATACTCGATTATAAGCCGACTTTTTCAGCACATTTTCTACTCAGCTTATACTCTAGTGAGCTAGGTAAAAAAAAAACTCACCTCGCAGCCGACAGCCGTGATGGTCTTCCTGGCAGTAGCATAGTTTGTTAGGCCAAATGAATACCATGTCCATCTAGTCCAGCCTGTCTATCCTCCTGTGTTGATCCAGAGGAAGGCAAAAAAAAAACCAAGAGCAAAAGCCAATTAGCCCTTTTAGGGAAAAAATTCCTTCCCGACTCCCTAATGGCAATCAGACTGTTCCTTGGATCAACCCCTAATAGTTCCTACCTGCCTGTATACCCGGATTAACAATTAACCTAAGATTTATAACCTATAATATCCTTACTCTCCAGAAAGACAAGTCCCCTTTTAAATTCCTCTATAGATTTTGCCATCACCACTTCCTCCGGCAGAGAGTTCCACAGTCTAGCTGCTCTTACAGTAAAAAACCCCTTTCTATGTTGGTGATTAAACCTACTTTCCTCTAATCGTAGCGGATGTCCTCTTGTTACCGTCGTGGTCCTGGGTGTAAACAGATCATGGGAGAGATCCTTGTATCATCCCCCCATGTATTTATACATAGTTATTTGATCACCTCTTAGCCGTCTTTTTTCCAGGGTGAATAATCCCAATTTGGATAGCCTCTCTGGGTATTCCAGTCCCGTCATTCCATGTATTAGATTAGTTGCTCTTCTTTGAACCCCCTCCAATAGCGTAACATCTTTCCTGAGCACCGGTGACCAGAACTGTACACAGTATTCTATGTGAGGCCTGACAAGTGCCTTATATAATGGAAGGATAATGTTCTCGTCCTTCGCCCTACACCTCTTTTAATGCACCCCAAGACTTTATTTGCCTTTGCAGCAGCTGATTGGCATTGGTTACTCCAGTTTAGTCTATAGTCCACTAGTACCCCCAGGTCCTTTTCCATATCACTTTTCCCAAGTGGTACTCCATTAAGTGAATATTGGTGATATCCGTTTTTGCTGCCCATGTGCATAATCTTACATTTTTCAATATTGAACTTCATTTGCCATTTTCCTGCCCAAGCCCCCAGTTTATCTAGGTCCTTTTGTAGCCGCACATTGTCCTCCGTTGCATTAATTATATTGTATAATTTTGTGTCATCTGCAAATATGCGGCAAGCTGTTCTGTAATTCTCCCCTCTGTCAGCTCTCTCTGCTAAATGGGGCTTTGAATTTCCCTGCCATTAACAAGAAAGTGCTGTGATTGGATCGAGCGCCAGCCCATCACAGCCAGCGCTCGATCATTCACAGCCATTCAGTGAATGACATCACTGAATGGCTGTGATTGGTTCATTGAGCGCTGGCTGTTATTGGCTGGCGCTCAATCTAATCACAGCACTTCCTTGCTGGCGGCAGGGAAATTCAAAGCCCCGTTTAGCAGAGAGAGCTGACAGAGGGGAGAATTACAGAGCAGCTTGCTGCACAGCCGGGTAGACAATCACGCAGGTAACACAAACGTCGACTGCGAGGTGAGTATTGTGTTTTTTGTTTTTTTTACCTAGTCTAGCTAGGCTTATACTCGAGGCTCCTAATTTTCCCATTTTGTTGCGGTAAAATTAGGTGCCTTGGCTTATACTCGGGCCGGCTAATACTAGAGTACATACGGTAGATGATTTTATTATAAAAATGTCAAAAGTTTTTTTTCTCTTTTATCAGTTTTTTAAATAATTAATAAAACTTTTTAAAACCACTTTTTACTTTATTTTTAGTCCCAATGGGGGACAAGAACTGGCGATAATTTGATCGCTCCTTCAGTACAATATAATACTGTGGTATTACATTATATCACGATCATGCCTGTAGCATGGCTTGATAGGCAATCTGCCATGGCAGCCCTGAGGGCTTTCAGAAGGCTGCCATATGCCAAGGCAACCATATGGCATTCTGGGATTTCATCAAGGGGACAATGAGGGGCCGCCAAACATTGATTGAGGCACATAAATGTCACTGTCCGAATTGACAGAGGGTCTGTCACAGATCTGGCACAAAATATCTAAAGAAATAGCGCTATGTGCAGTTTTTGTTCTTCCAGTAAAATACCTGGCAGCCGAGCGGAAACTGAACAGACCTCCTCATAGTCAATGGGATCCTTCAGCGCTTTTCAGTTTCATCATAAGAGGGACTGTAATGATGAGGGCAGTGTACGGAATGTAGGCAGGTATATAAGGATAAGGGCAGTGTACTGTATGTAGGCAGGTATATAAGGATGAGGGCAGTGTACTGTATGTAGGCAGGTATATAAGGATGAGGGCAGTGTACTGTATGTAGGCAGGTATATAAGGATGAGGGCATTGTACTGTATGTAGGCAGGTATATAAGGATAAGGGCAGTGTACTGTATGTAGGCAGGTATATAAGGATGAGGGCAGTGTACTGTATGTAGGCAGGTATATAAGGATGAGGGCAGTGTACGGAATGTAGGCAGGTATATAAGGATTAGGGCTGTGTGCTGTATGTAGGCAGGGATATAAGGATGTGGGCAGTATACTGTATGTAGGCTGGTATGTACTACAAAGATCATCAAAGTTAAGAGTGCTCTAGTTCCGATACAAAAGTCCGGCTTCAATATGAAATAATCACACACGACCTCCAGAATATCTTCAAGTATCTCACCTCTGGGAGTGCATTAAAGCTTACAAGAGCCCAAGCCAAGGGGTTAAATTAGAAGCAGCGCTGTATAGAGGTCAATAGTTTGCAGTTATTAAAGAAATGACATCATTAAAATGTGTGTATGCGAAAAGAATGCATGACATTTGGGAAAGGAAGTTCTGGTGGACATGTAGGGCTGTCTCCTAGTCGGCTTTCATCACCACCTACACACACTTTTGGCAGTATAGATTATAATAAGTTTCCTTGGGAGTAGAGCTTTTCAGGAAGAAAGCCGTGTGATAATCATTATGGGCCTTCATTAAAGCCTAATGAAAACTATTACACTGCACAAATTGTAATAGAAGCAAATTATCAGACAATAGGCAGCAAATCATGGCTTATGTTGGAAGGAAACTAACGGGTATTTAACTACAACTTCTAGGTGTTTCCCACAACCCCATAATTTTAGTTAGTTCGGGACTCGTTTTAAAATAATTTAAAAAATCATAACTTACAGTTTTCTGGTTATAATAAGGTCATCCTGATATATTGGAAATATTCTGCATAGTGGTTGATTCTATTGTGTGTGCATTGATTGTAATGTGCTTTTAACTATCCCTCTTATAACCATGTATATGTATATGTAAAAAAAAATTAGTATTTCTTCTGTATTTATATTTTAATTCCTCCTTACTTTTTTCCCCTTGATTTGCTGTTACTTTTCTTTGCCCTTAGAATTCACGGTTTATCAGGAATATATATTGAGGTTCCAATATGGGGTTGCCCCTTTCAGGGCGGGTGCTCCGTATAGTTAGCGGAAACCATAGGGCACTATAGGACATATTTTAGGGTCCTCTTCCTTTCTACACATACATTTTTCTTAATATTTTTCTGGTCCCTCCCTCCTGGATATTTTTATATACTTTAAATTCTTTAATAAAAGTTATGTTTTATCCTGAGAATGTATAGCAGTGACTGCAGTGATTCATGATTAATTTTTGCTGCATGACAAATTATCTTCCTTCAAGGGGTTGTTATTTCTTGGATTCTGTGATATAGTTTTCCGGTGCTGCAAAAATGACATCACCAACTAATCATATGGCTGCGGAGGCCAGCAACTGGCTACAGGAGTAACGTGGGTAGTCGATGACATGACTGATGTGGCACCAAAAACAAAGACCAACATGAAGAATGGAAGCAGCAGTGCTGGAATGGAGGTGAGTTAAGCTTATTTTACTATTTTAAAGTTATACCTGGCTGTAACTAAACTTGTGGAGATCGCAGACAACCCATTTAATGAATAAATGAAATAAAGTAATGATTGCTATTTGCTTACTTGCTAAATGTCATACAATCGTAATATCCCACTAACACTAGAATTGTCTTAGTACTAAAATTTACTAAATTATAAGGGTCAAGATGTAGTCAGAGAGCGATCACCGTCTGTTATTATCAGATTTATTAAACAGAAATGAAAGAAATAGTGAAGACGTAAAATACACAAAATCCTGTATTGATGAGATCAGTTTGTCCATTAGGATTTATTAACTGTCTATTGCCCTTTCACAGTTTAGACAAATTTAAAAATAATAACTTTTATTAATTATATTTAAAACCTGTTTGGACAAACACAGGGCACAACACAAGAACCACTGGGTTAGCAGAGGTATAGAAGTCTCTTTGGGGACTTTATCGCCACATACTATGCTACTTCCCTCTTAGTAACGGTTATAGCAGAAGGGAACAGCGTATTATAGATAGTTAACGAATACAGTGGCTTTGGTTAACAAAACATTATTAAGAACTCAGACCAGATTCTTTACTAATATCCCTTCCCCGTGCTCTTGGTTCTTGGAATAAGGTTCACTGTCAAGAAGATGGACAGCTTAGCCTGTATCACTGAGTAATCCTGGCAGTGAGGCTGGAATTGATGATAGACATAATCCAGTCTTAGGCAGAGGGAGAATAGGTTTCTAGAGGGTTATGGTGTAGGGAAAGGTAAATGATGTATATCCTGTGGTGATACAAGTCTCTACATCATTGTCCATGGACATATAGATCCCTCTAGGATCCCTCTATTGTTTAGATTTCTACGAGCAGAAAGGGAAAAGGGAAGTTGTGGGTCCAGTATATATGTCAATGGACACACTTTTTCTCCTTCAAGGGACTGTTTAAACAGCCCTTGAACATTTTAAACTATTCACTGTAGGGTTCGAGAAGAAAACTAAAATATAACTTTTAATAAATAATATATTAAAAAGGAACTTGAATCTCAAGTTTCCAAAGGGACACACAAAAAAAACATAAACCAGTTGCTTCTTCAGTAGGTAATCCCCATAAGGCTAGTATAATGAGGGATACCGTATCACCTGAAGAGCAGAAAAGAGGGCTCATGTCAAGTAAAAGACCATTTTGAGGCTTGGACGATAGTCAGAGGCTACCCTGTAATGAATATAGTGTAACCACTGCCGTTTACTGAAAGGGTCAACCCCACTTATATATTCAAGATTTAGTCAGAGGTTTCCTTGGTCTACTGATGGAGATTTTGATCATGAGTGTGCTTGGGAAGAAAAAAGTTTCACCTCACTAGCACATTTTTTAGAGACCAAACGGAAATTAATCCTAAGAGGAATAACACCCTAGCAGGAGAAAGTGCCTGGGATGTAAATAAATCCCTGTATTGCGCACAATCTAACCAACCAAAAAAGAGAATTAGGGTGGATTCCTTTCAAAAAAGGATGGTATCGGCAGACCAATACTAGCAAAAAAACAGCCTGGGGCTGTAAATAGAGGATAAAGACGTAGCTTTTTTTCAGTAAATTACGCAGTTCAACGCGTCAATTAAGACCCATCTACAGTCTACACATAAGACTTGATGCTACTCTCGCAACAACTTTCTAGAGAGTCCTCCTCTATCTGAACACGGGACACTGCCGCTACATGGTAGTGTATGCCCGATACCAATATCAACTATGCTCTAGTTGACACCGCATAGGATACCGCCTATATTTGGCCGGCTTCTCCTCATCCTATGCATATCAATCTATCGCTGTGAATTAGCAGATATAGCACGAATATCTGGAGTGATTGGCCTATTTCCGTATCTTTCTGGTTCTAAGTGAACTCGGAAATAAACAATAAACAAGCACACTGACTTCTTTTGTACTAATAAACAAACAAAACTGATTTCTTTAGTACTAAACTCCATGATCTCCTGATGACCCGCCACTATTAGCGGAGAAACGCGTTGAGAATAAAATTACAAGAGATTATACAGTACTGAGAGAGAAACTACAAGAGACTATACAATATTTATAAAAAAGTGCAACAGTGCCGATATCAAAAATCTTAATGAATTAAATGTTCAAGGGCTGTTTAAACAGTCCCTTGAAGGAGAAAAAGTGTGTCCATTGACATATATACTGGACCCACAACTTCCCTTTTCCCTTTCTGCTCTTAGAAATCTAAACAATAGAGGGATCCTAGAGGGATCTATATGTCCATGGACAATGATGTAGAGACTTGTATCACCACAGGATATACATCATTTACCTTTCCCTACACCATAACATTCTAGAAACCTATTCTCCCTCTGCCTAAGACTGGATTATGTCTATCATCAATTCCAGCCTCACTGCCAGGATTACTCAGTGATATAGGCTAAGCTGTCCATCTTCTTGACAGTGAACCTTATTCCTAGAACCAAGAGCATGGAAGAGGGATATTAGTAAAGAATCTGGTCCGAGATCTTATTAATTTTTTGTTAACCAAAGCCACTGTATTCGCTAACTATCTATAATCCGCTGTTCCCTTCTGCTATAACCGTTACTAAGAGGGAAGTAGCATAGTATGTGGCGATAAAGTCTCCGAAGAGACTTCTATACCTCTGCTAACCCAGTGGTTCTTGTGTTGTGCCCTGTGTTTGTCCAAACAGGTTTTAAATATAATTAATAAAAGTTATTATTTTTAAATTTGTCTAAACTGTGAAAGGGCTTAAGTTGTGTTCAATTAGACTTTACTCTGCTTTTGTGACGGCGATTAACTGTCTATTGAGATTAAAGGAATTCTGTGTTTTGGACAATTCTTTTTAGTTAGAAGGTAAAATAAGATGATCAGAGAGTGGCGTGTTGCTTGGACCCCCAACCATCTTCTGTAACATAAAAGGAGACCTGGCAGCAAGAATGCAATTAACCTGCCATGCCACCACAGAGTAAATGAAGCATTATGTGGTGCCCTTTAAAACCATGGAGAATCTGTGTCAAGAACAGACATGCAGTGAACTCCTGAGTAAAGCTGCTTTTAGACGGAACAATTAAACTATTTTTTAAATGATAAACGAGCAAAAGTGAACGATAATTATCATTATAATCATCTGCTGTAAACATAGCCAACGGACAATAATCGTTCACTTTTTATTCATCTTACGTTTTATGCGGGCACCAAAATCATCGTTGACTCGTTCACTTATTGTTTGGCTTAAACAGTGCTCATTCAGTCGCTCTCATTCACCTATACAGCGAATGTGAAAGACTGAATGATTCTGAATGATTTCTCATTTCAACGGGCCAACAATGTATCTTCTTGTCTAAATAGGCTGCACAAAAGCAAACGAGTTAATGATGACTTCAGTCGCTCATTCCAATGATAATTGGCTCATTTAAAAGGACTTCTGTCCACAGTCAAATTTTTAATGCATTCCCCGCGGCGATAATCCGACCACAGGGAATGCAGTGAACGCTTTCCATAGTGTTGCTATGAAAAGCGCAGCCCCACTGTCCACGGGCGGAGAATCACTGTGAATCTCCACTCATGCCCAGCATGCTGCAAATTACTGCGATTCTCCGCGGTGAGCCTATCTCCCATGGTGGAGATTTGCCGCGGGATTTCGCAACGCCCGTGGACAGGCAGCCTAACTTTCTTTGCATCTACTCTTCATTCCAACTACTAAATAGAAATATCAAGGGTTACTAAAATATTGTCAAATACAGAGAAGGAATTTGGGAATTGTAGTGCCCCATCAGCTGTAATCTGTAGGGGAACCTGGTAGCATGACCACAAACATGGCAAGCATGACCTCAATTTCCCGCCAGCTTCCCCAAGGGAAATAACATTACATGGTTCCAACTGAAATCAATGGGTTGCCTGTGTAATGTACAGACAAGCAGAATCCTACAAAGTTAGCATGCTAAACTGAAGACTCCCCTCTTTTAACTCAAAATACCCTAATAGATACTTGAAAATAGGCTTTATAAATCAGACAACACCTTACATTTAGTTGTCATATTTCACCTTGCTAACAATATAATCTTGGGGGGCTTTAAGCAGTCTCTTAACATTGTTGCTGATTTGCTAAGGTATTCAAGCTTCCCAAATATACATGACAACATAGTCCACACTGGAGGTCCTTAAACATTAAAGCGTCCCTGCACTTTCAGAGGACTTTTTAGAATAAGCTGCAATGTGTACATGAGGAGTAGCAGCACAACTTCTGGCCATTATATGATTTCTATCCTGCATTTCTCACCAGTTTGCACCTCTGCAGGCTGTATATCCTTCATTCCCTGTAATCTATCTCTCTATCTCTGTTAGGCCGCCTGCACACGGGCAAAAATCCCGCGGCAGGATTTCCGCCACTGAAAGCCTGCATAGGAGTGCATTACAATAGGCACTCCTATGCAGACGGCCGCGGTTTGGCCGCGCGAAATTTCGGGCGGCAAACAAACCGCGGCATGTCCTATTTTTGTGTGGGGCTCGCAGAGCCTTGCACAGAAACGTCACTCACCCGGCCGCCGGCTCCGGTCTGTGCATGCGCTGGCTGGGCGGCAGCCGGCACATGAAAGAGCCGGGGCCGCCGGGCGCGGGTGAGTACGCGCTCATCTCTGCAGGCGCTCGGGTCGGGTCCCGCGGCGAGAATTCTCGCCGCCGGATCCAACCCGCTCGTCTGCAGGCGGCCTTACTAGAGATGGACTTCACATGACAACCAGCTGTGGAAAGCAAATTAGAAGGGACACCTCTATGGCAAGCACTTTAGAAGGAGTTTTCAACAAAAGCATAATTTTAGGTAAATATGTGCACATTTGCTAGCTATCACATTGGCTATCATATTAAAATAGGTTGTCTCAAAGTTGAATTATCATTTAAAGGAGAATTGTTTTGCTATATCTCAATAACTACAATGTCTGCCTTATGCTCTGACAGTATCAAAGGAGTTTTGGGTTTCATAGCAGTCTATCAGATGTTTTACATTCTTCCTAATTTTCTACAAGAATGAGCCTATGAGCAAGTAATAAATAGTTGCTGCCCAAAAAGATATGAATGCAACTGACAAGTCAACTATCTTTGACCAATGTGTCAAGAGGGGTATCATCAATCCTTAGGAAGAGCACCAAGAAGGTGAGTGAGGAGACTTATAAAGCCACCCATGCTTCTTTGGGTAGTATGCAAATAAGGAACATGGAACAATACCTCTGTAGCGCCACCTATTGGATAGCAGCATTCCTTCAAAGCAATGCTTGACCCTTTATACAGGTCTGTGGATGATTGGGAATTGAAAACCAAGTCAGAATCCAGACCAATGTGTTATATAGTGACAGTGTTCTCTATATTATGAGGGAAATGCAGTGAAGTGATTGCAGCATCGTTGATACATTTCCAAGGACCAGATTCCTGCATAGATATAATCAATAATTAAATACCGTGTGTTAAAACATTGCAATTAGAAACTTAGATGTCAGTGATATAGCAGTTCATATATCATGGTACTGGCATCAGTTCTAACACTAAAGTGATGTGGAAAATATTTCCTACATCTAATTAATGCCTGGGATTCCCCCATAGCCAGAACATCCCAATGATGATGTTCCTGGGAATTTACTTTATTAAAGCATTAAAGTAGTCATATATTTAATTAACTAAATGCCTCGGGAGTATATTAACAAATAGATTCCTGTGAAAGATGATTAAATTAATAGTGTACACAGCTTTCCAGAAATAGCACTTGTCATATTAATGTCTTCTCTGCTAAAACTCAGGAGGAGCTTGAGCTACACTGGACAGAAATAAATATAAATGAAGCGCACAGTATTCGCCTCCTCTTTTGTAAAACAAGTTTTTGTTAATATTTCGTACTATCTTCTTTCATGTATATACAGTAGTTTAAAAGTCACCTGTTATGTTGAACATGTTGTCCTAGATCCAAAAGAAGAACGATGAAGTATTGATTGCATTATATTCATTAAAAGCCCTGTTCGCTCTGGATTCATGAGTCTACTGAGGAGTCATATTCAGTAACTGACAGCTACATGCTCATACAGGGTAGGGCTTTCATCATTGACTTAGACCACCCACTAGACTCAGGGGCATAGCTAAAGGCTCATGGGCCCGGGTGCAAAAGTTTATCTTGGGGTCCCCAAACGTATCTTAACCTCTTAACGCAGAGGCGTAACTTGAAGCTCCTGGGCCCCAATGCAAAACCTGTAACAGAGCCCCCACCTATAATGCTTTATTCATAGTACTGGGCTCCCTATATGGAGAAGAGAGGCCTTATGGGCCCCTAAGGCTCCTGGGCCCGGGTGCAACCGCAACCCCCTATAGTGACACCAGTGACTAGACTCATAAGTACACAGTGAGCAGGGATTTTAATTGATAAAGTAAAAGCTTTATTTTACTTATCTTTCCTACAAAACTATGTATCAATTTGCTCAACTTTTTCTATAACCTGATGTCTGAAAATACTACATCATGTTCAACTTGAAAGGTTTCCTTTAAGCAATTGTTATTTTCACCCCATTAGTCCGGCACAAGTATGAATATACAGCATCTTCCTAAAGTAATGGTAGCATTTCAAATGATTATATTGTTGGAATGAAAAACAAAGTCTCTACATTTGTGACCTAAAAGTCATGGTTATATTCCAAAAGTATAAATTCCATGCCAATTCTGGCATAGTGCGGAGGGGCATCATTTCGCTGAAAGATCACATCACACATCAAATTGGGGAACTACAAAAAGTTTCAAATGGACTAAGAACACAATCTCTGGCAAGAGCGCACCAGACATTAATTTTAGGGCTATAAGGCTGATGTTGAACAAATTCAGGGAGATGGTTGTTAGCTAGAGATGAGCGAACGTACGCGTCTGAGCTTGATGCTCGTTCGAGTATTAGGGTGTTCGAGATGCTCGTTACTCGTGACGAGTACCACGCGATGTTTGAGTTACTTTCACTTTCATCTCTGAGACATTAGCGCGCTTTTCTGGCCAACAGAAAGACATGGGAAGGCATTACAACTTCCTCCTGTGACGTTCCAGCCCTATCCCACCCCCCTGCAGTGAGTGGCTGGGGAGATCAGGTGTCACCCGAGTATTAAAATCTGCCGCGCCCGCGGCTCACCACAGATGCATGGTGACAGAGATCAGGGACAGTGCTGCTGATGCTGCTGCTGCTATAGGGAGACCGTTAGGAGTTATATTAGGCTTCAAGAACCCCAACGGTCCTTCTTAGGGCCACATCTGACCGTGTGCAGTACTGTTAAGGCTGCTGTGAGCAGTGTTGCACTTTTTTTTTTTTTTGTATATCGGGCGTTCAGAGCATTGCGACCTCAGTCTGCAGTCATTGTACAGAGTATAGGGCCAGTACTGGTGAGGCAGGGACAGTGGTACAGGGAAAGAGATATACAGGCTATATAGGCAGTGGGCTTTTTCAAAAAAATTGGGGAAAAATAGTATATTTGGGCTGCCTGTGACCGTCTTCAGTGTACTGCGTCTCTGCTGAGGGTAGTAGTCCTAATTAATACGCAGCTAAGCGTTACAGCAGGCTTGACTGCTTCTGCGCTGTGAATTCCACTAGCTGAGTCATACGCACCTGCGTTACAGTGCAGGCGTGCGCAAAATTGTTTGCTGGCTCTGCTGTCTCCGTTACATCACCGCCGTCATTCCGCCAGAGGGAAACAGTATACATAATATACGCTGCCTACAGTATCTGTCTGCTGTACCAGCTCTGCATTTAAAAAAATAGAAGCAAAATACTTAGGGCCTACTAGTGGCCTTTGGCCACTTGACTGCTTCTGCGCTGTGAATTCCACTAGCTGAGTCATACGCACCTACGTCTCACTACAGGCGTGCACAAAATTGTTTGCTGGCTCTGCTGTGCGTTACGTAAGTGAAGTCAGCCTCCAACCACAGGCCAATAAGCGGCACATTTAATTACAGCGTTCTGTTTCTGCTCTACTCGTAATACACCATGCTGAGGGGTAGGGGTAGGCCTAGAGGACGTGGACGCGGGCGAGGACGCGGAGGCCCAAGTCAGGGTGTGGGCACAGGCCGAGCTCCTGGTCCAGGTGTATCGCAGCCGACTGCTGCGGGATTAGGAGGGAGGCAAATTTCAGGGGTCCCCAGATTCATCTCACAATTAATGGGTCCACGCGGTAGACCTTTATTAGAAAATGAGCAGTGTGAGCAGGTCCTGTCGTGGATGGCAGAAAGTGCATCCAGCAATCTATCGACCACACAGACTTCTACGCCGTCCACTGCTGCAACTCTGAATCCTCTGGCTGCTGCTCCTCCTTCCTCCCAGCCTCCTCACTCCATTACAATGACACATTCTGAGGAGCAGGCAGACTCCCAGGAACTGTTCTCAGGCCCCTGCCCAGAATAGGCAGCAATGGTTCCTCTCCCACCGCAGGAGTTTGTCGTGACCGATGCCCAACCTTTAGAAAGTTCCCGGGATCCGGGAGATGAGGCTAGGGACTTCTGGCAACTGTCTCAAGACCTTTCAGTGGGTGAGGAGGACGATGAGACACAGTTGTCTATCAGTGAGGTAGTAGTAAGGGCAGTAAGTCCGAGGGAGGAGCGCACAGAGGATTCGGAGGATGAGCAGCTGGACGATGAGGTGACTGACCCCACCTGGTTTGCTAAGCCTACTGAGGACAGGTCTTCAGAGGGGGAGGCAAGTGCAGCAGCAGGGCAGGTTGGAAGAGGAAGTGCGGTGGCCAGGGGTAGAGGCAGGGCCAGACCGAATAATCCACCAGCTGTTTCCCAAAGCGCCCCCTCGCGCCATGCCACCCTGCAGAGGCCGAGGTGCTCAAAGGTCTGGCAGTTTTTCACTGAGAGTGCAGACGACCGACGAACTGTGGTGTGCAAGGTTTGTCACGCCAAGATCAGCCGGGGAGCCACCACCACCAGCCTCACCACCACCAGCATGCGCAGGCATATGATGGCCAAGCACCCCATAAGGTGGGACGAACGCCATTCACCGCCTCCGGTTTGCACCACTGCCTCTCCCCCTGTGCCCCAACCTGCCACTGAGATCCAACCCCCCTCTCAGGACACAGGCACTACCGTCTCCCGGCCTGCACCCACACCCTCACCTCCGCTGTCCTCGGCCCCATCCAGCAATGCCTCTCAGCGCAGCGTCCAGCCGTCGCTAGCGCAACTGTTTGAGCGCAAGCGCAAGTACGCCGCCACGCACCCGCTCGCTCAAGAATTAAACGTGCACATAGCCAAATTGATCAGCCTAGAGATGCTGCCGTATAGGCTTGTGGAAACGGAGGCTTTCGAAAACATGATGGCGGCGGAGGCCCCGCGCTACTCGGTTCCCAGTCGCCACTACTTTTCCCGATGTGCCGTCCCAGCCCTGCACGACCACGTCTCCCGCAGCATTGTACCGCCCTCACCAACGCGGTTACTGCCAAGGTCCACTTAACAACGTACACGTGGACAAGCACAGGCGGGCAGGGCCACTATATCTCCCTGACGGCACATTGGGTGAATTTAGTGGAGGCTGGGACCGAGTCAGAGCCTGGGAACGCTCACATCCTACCCACCCGCAGAATTGCGGGCCCCAGCTCGGTGCTGGTATCTGCGGCGGTGTATGCTTCCTCCACTAAACCACCCTCCTCCTCCTCCTACGTAACCTCTGTCTCGGAATCAAGATGTGTCAGCAGCAGCACGTCGCCACCAGTCGGTGTCGCGCGGGGTGGCAGCACAGGGGTGGGCAAGCGCCAGCAGGCCGTGCTGAAACTACTCAGCTTAGGAGAGAAGAGGCACACGCCCCACGAACTGCTGCAGGGTCTGACAGAGCAGACCGACCGCTGGCTTTCGCCGCTGAGCCTACAACCGGGCATGGTCGTGTGTGACAACGGGCGTAACCTGGTGGAGGCTCTGCAGCTCGGCAGCCTCACGCACGTGCCATGCCTGGCCCACGTCTTTAATTTGGTGGTTCAGCGGTTTCTGAAAAGCTACCCACGCTTGTCAGACCTGCTTTGAAAGGTGCGCCGGCTCAGCGCACATTTCCGCAAGTCCAAGACGGACGCTGCCACCCTACGGACCCTGCAACATCGGTTTAATCTGCCAGTGCACCGACTGCTGTGCGACGTGCCCACTCGGTGGAACTCTACACTCCACATGTTGGCCAGGTTCTATGAGCAGCGTAGAGCTATAGTGGAATACCAACTCCAACATGGGCGGCGTAGTGGGAGTCAGCCTCCTCAATTTTTTACAGAAGAGTGGGCCTGGTTGGCAGACATCTGCCAGGTCCTTGGAAACTTTGAGGAGTCTACCCAGATGGTGAGCGGCGATGCTGCAATCATTAGCGTCACCATTCCTCTGCTATGCCTCTTGAGAAGTTCCCTGCAAAGCATAAAGGCAGACGCTTTGCACTCGGAAACGGAGGCGGGGGAAGACAGTATGTCGCTGGATAGTCAGAGCACCCTTATGTCTATATCTCAGTGCGTTGAGGAGGAGGAGGGGGAAGAGACAGCTTGGCCCACTGCTGAGGGTACCCATGCTGCTTGCCTGTCATCCTTTCAGCGTGTATGGCCTGAAGAGGAGGAGGATCCTGAAAGTGATCTTCCTAGTGAGGACAGCCATGTGTTGCGTACAGGTACCCTGGCACACATGGCGTACTCCATGTTAGGATGCCTTTCTCGTGACCCTCGCATTACAGGCATTCTGGCCACTACGGATTACTGGGTGTACACACTGCTCGACCCACGGTATAAGGAGAACCTTTCCACTCTCATACCCGAAGAGGAAAGGGGTTCGAGAGTGATGCTATACCACAGGACCCTGGCGGACAAACTGATGGTAAAATTCCCATCCGACAGCGCTAGTGGCAGAAGGCGCAGTTCCGAGGGCCAGGTAGCAGGGGAGGCGCGGAGATCAGGCAGCATGTACAGCACAGGCAGGGGAACACTCTCCAAGGCCTTTGCCAGCTTTATGGCTCCCCAGCAAGACTGTGTCACCGCTCCCCAGTCAAGGCTGAGTCAAGGATGGTGAGGAAGTACGTAGCTGATCGCACGACCGTCCTCCGTGACGCCTCTGCCCCCAACAACTACTGGGTGTCGAAGCTGGACACGTGGCCTGAACTCGCGCTGTATGCCCTGGAGGTGCTTGCTTGTCCTGCGGCTAGCGTCTTGTCAGAGAGGGTGTTTAGTGCGGCTGGGGGAATCATCACGGATAAGCGTACCCGCCTGTCAACCAACAGTGCCGACAGGCTTACACTCATAAAGATGAACAAAGCCTGGATTTCCCTAGACTTCTCTTCTCCACCAGCGGACAGCAGCGGTACCTAAACAATACGTAGCCTGCATCCGCGGATGGAAGCATCGTTCTCTATCACCATCAAAAACGGGGACCTTTTAGCTTCATCAATCTGTGTATTATATTCATCCTCCTCCTCCTGAAACCTCACGTAATCACGCCGAACAGGCAATTTTTCTTAGGCCCACAAGGCTCAGTCATATGACTTTAGTAAACAATGTTTATATGTTTCAATTCTCATTAAAGCGTTGAAACTTGCACCTGAACCAATTTTTATTTTAACTGGGCTGCCTCTAGGCCTAGGTACAAATTAACCCACATTAATCAAAGCGATTAAAGGGTTTCACCTGCCCTCTTGGTTGGGCATGGGCAATTTTTCTGAGGTACATTAGTACAGTTGGTACACCAATTTTTTTGGGGCCTCGCCTACAGTGTAATCCTAGTAATTTTTATGGGCTTCGCCTGCACTCATGGTACAGCAATGTGTGTGGGGTTGGCCTACACTTTTGCTACATAAATGTAACTGGGGCCTTGTCTATACTGCAACTACTGAAATGTGCAAGAGACTGTTATCTCCCTAAACTGCTGCAACGGGAATGTTACTGTGGCCTGTCTTGACTGCTACTACTACTGAAATGGAACTAATACTGTGCTCCCCCTATACTGCTGCTTCGGAGTTGTTACTGGGGCCTGTCTTGACTGCTACTACTACTGAAATGGAACTAATACTGTGCTCCCCCTATACTGCTGCTAGTGATATGTTACTGGGGCCTGTCTAGACTGCTACTACTACTGAAATGGAACTAATACTGTGCTCCCCCTATACTGCTGCTTCGGAATTGTTACTGGGGCCTGTCTGGACTGCTACTACTACTGAAATGGAACTAATACTGTGCTCCCCCTATACTGCTGCTAGTGATATGTTACTGGGGCCTGTACCTAATGCTACCGCTGAAATGTTACTAATTCTGGGCTCTACCTATACCGCTGCTAATGCTATGTCACTGGGGTGTGGAAACGGAGGCTTCCCAAACACATGATGGTGGCGAGGCCATTTCCCACCAACGCGGTTACTGTTAAGGTGCATATAACCACGGACACGTGGAGAGGATACGTAGTGCCTCAAAAACATCCCCGTCCTCCTCCAACAATGAAAACTTTCTTGGCAAATACCTTTGCATAGGTCCGTCTGGTGGCAGTCCAAGAATTTTACCTTTACCGACACAACAAGAGAGCCCCCCCACCACCACCACCATCCCCCCGCCACGGCCCACTTAATCCTGGCCGCATTCTGAAAACCAACTAAATAAAACCGCGCTACTAGGTCCGCAGTTGCCACCACATTCCCACCAACGCGGTTACTGTTAAGGTACATATTACCACTCTGACTGGGGCATGCACTGTGGGCCGAAGCACACCTGTATTGTATGTGACGTTAGCTCTGCTGAGCAGGGCACTGCAATGGGATACATTAATGTACCGCCGAAGCCCACCAGCATTTAATCTGACGTTAGCTTTGCTGTCCAGGGCACTGCAATGGGATATATTTATGTACCGCCGGTGGCTTCCTGGGACCCACCCATGCTGTCGGTCCACACGGAATTGTGACTGCCTGTGTCTACTTATAAAGAACCCCAGTCTGACTGGGGCATGCACTGTGGGCCGAAGCCCACCTACATTAAACCTGATGTTACCTCAGCTGTGATGGGCAATGCAATGGGATATATTTATGTACCGCTGTTGGGTTCCAGGGAGCCACCCATGCCATGGGTCCACAGGGACTTCACATTAGGGAGCTGTACCTGCCAGTGTCTATGTATTAAAAACCCCGGTCAGACTGGGGCATGCAGTGTGGGCCAAAGACCACCTGCATTTAATCGGACGTTACCTCAGCTGTGATGGGCAATGCAAAGGGATATATTTATGTACCGCCAGTGGGTTCCTGGAACCCACCCATGCTGTCGGTCCCCACGGAGTAGTAACTGCATGTGTCTACTTCTAAAGAACCCCAGTCTGACTGGGGCATGCAGTGTGGGCCGAAGCTCACCTGCATTAAACCTGACGTTACCTCAGCTGTGATGGGCAATGCAATGGGATATATTTATGTACCGCCGGTGGGTTCCAGGGAGCCACCCATGCCGTGGGTCCACAGGGACTTCACATTAGGGAGTTGTACCTGCCAGTGTCTATGTATTAAAAACCCCCGTCAGACTGGGGCATGCAGTGTGGGCCGAACACCACCTGCATTTAATCGGACGTTACCTCAGCTGTGATGGGCAATGCAATGGGATATATTTATGTACCGCCGGTGGCTTCCTGGAACCCACCCATGCTGTAAGTCCACACGGAGTTGTAACTGCATGTGTCTACTTCTAAGGAACCCCAGTCTGACTGGGGCATGCAGTGTGGGCCGAAGCCCACCTGCATTAAACCTGACGTTACCTCAGCTGTGATGGGCAATGCAATGGGATATATTTATGTACCGCCGGTGGGTTCCAGGGAGCCACCCATGCCGTGGGTCCACAGGGACTTCACATTAGGGAGTTGTACCTGCCAGTGTCTATGTATTAAAAACCCCGGTCAGACTGGGGCATGCAGTGTGGGCCGAAGACCACCTGCATTAAACCTGACGTTACCTCAGCTGTGATGGGCAATGCAATGGGATATATTTATGTACCGCCGGTGGGTTCCAGGGAGCCACCCATGCTGTGGGTGCACACGGAATTCCCATTGCGGAGTTGTACCTGCCTGTGACTATTTATAAACAACCCCGGTCTGAATGGGGCATGCAGACACCTTGACAGAATGAATAGTGTGTGGCACATGGGTTCCCCATTGCTATGCCCACGTGTGCAGCTCCTGATGGAGGTGGCAGAGGATTGGATTTCTCATTGCTTCTGTACAGCATTGTGGGCTATCGCCCTGCCCCTTTTAAAGAGGGTCGCTGCCTGGCCATGCCAACCCCCTGCAGTGTGTGCCTGCGGTTCCTCCTCATGGCAGACGCACTTATAAATAGACATGATGGTGGTGTTGCTATGAGGCCAACGTGTGGCATGAGTGCAGCTGAAGGCTGCGCAGGGACACTTTGGTGTGCGCAGTGGACACTGGGTCGTGCGGGGGGGTTGGGCAGCATGTTACCCAGGAGAAGTGGCAGCGGAGTGTCATGCAGGCAGTGATTGTGCTTTGTTGGAGGTAGTGTGGTGCTTAGCTAAGGTATGCCTTGCTAATGAGGGTTTTTCAGAAGTAAAAATTGTTGGGAGGGGGGGCCCACTCTTGCCGCTATTGTGGCTTAATAGTGGGACCTGGGAACTTGAGATGCAGCCCAACATGTAGCCCCTCGCCTGCCCTATCCGTTTCTGTGTCATTCCTATCACTTTCTTGAATTGCCCAGATTTTCACAAATGAAAACCTTAGCGAGCATCGGCGATGTACAAAAATGCTCGGGTCACCCATTGACTTCAATGGGGTTCGTTACTTGAAACGAACCCTCGAACATCGCGAAAAGTTCGTCTTGAGTAACGAGCACCCGAGCATTTTGGTGCTCGCTCATCTCTATTGTTAGCCCATAATCTTAGCCTGTGTCAATGGATATGTCCCAAAACATGAGAAGTATCCTCCCACTGAACAATGTGCGATGTGAAAAATACTCAACTTTGTCAATGTCATTAAGAATATTCAAAGCAAAATCGTGTCTTCTGCATTTATCATCTGGGGGATTTCCTTATAACAGCTGAAATGTAAAACCAGTACATTTTTTCAGAACTATGTATGAGTATGTAACTCGTAAACAGTTACTTTTGAAGAACTAATTGTTGACCACACTTACGCACTAATTTTTTGGACAGCATATGCAACATCTTTGACTATCTTGTCACTAACGGATGGTCTTCCTGAACTCCATTTGTACCATATCAACTGCCTATCCCAACAACAAATGTTATTTATGTGTGGTGATTTTTCATAAAACACATGATGGTACTCAACTCACACACAAGTCACAGATTCAAATTTTGCTAGCCAAAGAACACACTGCTCTTTCCTTTGATGTGTCACCATCTTCTGTACTCATGTCACTATGGATACGCACTTCCACCAACCTCAAGCTCGAAAACTTGGAGAGTTTATCTTTCCTTTGATACCAATTTATGGGTCTACAAACAAAATAATAACCTAGTGCTCCAAGGGTCAAATAGTAGATTCAAAATATTGGTACAAAATAAAAAGAACTTCCTTTGTGTGGGGCATCAAATAAGAAGACCCCCCTAAATCCAGGTGTGTCAAAGTGAAAAACAAACACTTGCGACTTAGGATCCAGACCTGCAAATGTTGAATGAAACTATTTATTTAGGGTACAAATAGTAGCAAGAGTGCAACATGTTCAGAAGGACAAGGAGCCTGCTTTATCAAGCACACACAGATGCAATACTACATACTACAGTGCATGTTATATGTAATGATACTATATCTCTATTTCTATACATTTGTGTCAATGTCAATGGGGGAGGTGTGGTTTGATGCAGTGTTTCTCAACTCATGGACCCCAACAGGTCCTGTTTTCAGGATTTCCTCAGTATTGCTCAGATGATGTAATTATTGTTAGTGCCTCAGACATTGCCACAGGGGTTCTGATTATAGGATGTATAATATTATTCAGAGTCCTTGAGGACTGGAGTTGAGAAACACTGTTTTAGTGTTCTCGCTTTTGCTGAATTCTCACATGAGTCACCGTGGAACCAGAAGTTCCTGTCCATGGGAAGTGCCTGCATGAGTTTCCTGTGCGTTCTCAGGATATTTCAAATCCTACTATTAGGATGTCCAAATGACGATACATAAGAGGTCCTAACAGGGGAGTTTTGTGTATGATATGGTATCAACAAATCATTTCTCTCTAAATGTCTAGCCTTATTCTTGTATTGCATCACTACAGATAGTGGATTACCCCTATCAAGAAATTTCAGACACATTTCATTAAGGCACTAAGCTATTTTCTCATCATTAGCTATTCACCTCACCCTAAGTTGTTCACTACATGGTAATGATTCTAGTATTTTTCTCTAGGATGATTACTCTGATATAACAACAAACTATTCCTGTCAATTGGTAATTGTCAGTTGGAAATTGCATCTCTATGTCAGAGAAGGAGATTGCAAATCATAATTCTGGATATAAATTGTTAATTTTATAATGAAACAGCATTAAATTATCCATACTGCCCTCCCAAATAACAAATATGTCATCCATATATTGTCACCAGCATCAGATCTACTGCCAGAACCTCAAGACATACGCAAACCTCTACTCCAGGACAGCCATATATATGTTAGCAAAAGTGGGTGCCATGTTGGACCCCATAGCTGTCCCTTGCCACTACCAGTAGTAATCATCCCTGAAAACAAAATAAGTGTTACGAAGTATAAGCTCCAGCAGTTGTGCATATCCCGGTGATTAATCCAAGCTGGTGATCACTTTCTGAATGACCCAAAGGCCTTTGTCACGTACAATAGATATGTAAAGTGAGACAACATCAAATGAAACATGAACAATATCTTCTCTTACTCATGCCGCCTCAAAAAAATCCATAGTATTCCTTATATAGAACTTACCAGCAGTAGCAAACCTGCACAAAATATGATCTAAGAAAATTTACATATTATTGAACAAGGATTCCCACCCAAGACTGAAGGTTGTCCTAGAAGATTTACTAAATCCTTACGTATTTTTGGCAGTAAGTACAAAATGGGAGTGATCAGTGATGATATCCAAACTATAATCAATAATGCCATTATTCACATGCTCTCTATAAGACATTTCAATGGTATACTATATTGCCCAGTCGAATTACCAGTAAGCTTGTCATACTCTTGGGCATCATTCAACTATCTGGGGAATTCAGTAATATACTGGGTGGTGTCCATAACGATGCACCACCCTTGTTCACAGGTTTAGTGGTGATTCACTTTATCCTCTCACAACTGTCTTATGCCCCTTTTTGAACCAACTCTATATAAGCTTCTACAACATGATTACTTTGTGTTGGTGGAAACTGACTTTTAGTGTACAGGCCAAAATGTAATACGTTGATCTTGATTTTCCCCATCCTCACTCTGTTGACAGTCTTGTCGTACAATATTGGATAAATCAAAATTAAACATTTTAAGACATAACCTTCTGAAAATCTGTATATCAAGGTTTGGTTGAAAGCAATCCATATTACCTACAGGGCGAAAGGACAAAGCTCTTGACAGTATCTTCAATTGCATCTCCGTCAAAACAACAGAGATGATATTCTCTGCTAGCTCTCTAACAAGATGTTGTCCTGTTGATATTTGGATTCTCTACTCCTGATTGCTACAGTTATTGTGGACTGTGCTTTTGCGTCTCGGCTCTTTGCTGATGAGGACTGCTGACACAGCGTTGATTTTGTTTGGATGTACCAATGATATGTCAGACCTTCATTTTTATCTGAATTTCTCCTACATAAGCCTATCGTACAACACTATGAATTGCCCCAATGTAGACATGTTTTACATTTAGATGTATAGATTTAAACTATAAGAGGGACTAAAGTTTCCTAAACTGCAAACAGGTTTTCATTCAGCGAGTTTACAGGAGGCAAGGAAAAATAAAACAAGATGTAGCTAGAAAGAAAATGCTTGCCACATGATTGGTTGCTGCATTATTTGTTTAGGCATTATAGCTTCAATGACCTGTGGAGTGTTTGTCATGGAACTGGCTCTTTGTTTAGAAGCCACAATAATTTACAAATGTTTCCCTTTACTGAATCGGCCATCACTGCTTAGGGGGAAAGTAGAACAATAGATCAAGAGAATTTATGATTTCAATACTTTTCTGAAGGGAGAATAGCTGGTTTTAAAAAAATCTTGTGTTAGAATTCTAAGTAGCTCACTTAAAGGGGTTGTCCCGCGCCGAAACGGGTTTGTTTTTTTTTCAATAGCCCCCCCGTTCGGCGCGAGACAAACCCGATGCATGTGTTGAAAAAAAAAAACGGATAGTACTTACCCTAATCCCCGCGCTCCAGTGACTTCTTACTTACCTTGCGAAGATGGCCGCCGGGATCTTCACCCTCGGTGGACCGCAGGTCTTCTGTGCGGTCCATTGCCGATTCCAGCCTCCTGATTGGCTGGAATCGGCACACGTGACGGGGTGGAGCTACGAGGAGCGCTCTCCAGCACGAGCAGCCCCATACAACACGGAGAAGACCGGACTGCGCAAGCGCGTCTAATCGGGCGATTAGACGCTGAAAATTAGACGGCACCATGGAGACGAGGACGCTAGCAACGGAGCAGGTAAGTGAATAACTTCTGTATGGCTCATAATTAATGCACAATGTACATTACAAAGTGCATTAATATGGCCATACAGAAGTGTATACCCCAACTTTGTTTCACGGGACAACCCCTTTAAATAATTGTCTATAAAATGTACGCTATATAAAAGTGTGTAGAAGTACACATCCGAGGAAAGAGCGGCTAATAAACTCTAACACAGCATACGCAACAGTTAGGTTAGGGCTACACAGCACAGCAATGAGACCGAAGGTCATCGAATAGGACTGTTGCATCGCACTGCCATTGAGCTTAATGGAGTCACAGCGTTAGTTGCAAATTGCCTCAACCACGTAGTTGGAATTGTAAAAAAATACAACCAGATTGGATTTTTGGCAGTGACAACCTGCGACTCACCCTTTGACTCCATTGAGTTTAATGCAGTGCGATGTTGCAGTGCTGCACAGAAATCCTGGGTCACGCAGCCAAAGTCACCGCGTAGACCGATCCTAAATATCATGTTGTAGGAAAGGCTCCTAACCATGAATGCAATTTGAGTTTGCAAAAATGCTTTGAATTCATTGCAGAAAAGATCTGCACCATGTGAATTAGATTTCTGAAATCTCCTCCACATGGCTTGCACTGTAAGTGCTGCAGAAGTTCTGTAGCCTTTATGGCCCGTGTAAAGGTGGCCGTAGAGCTGCTTTGCTTGACTGTGTGTAGCTTTCTGTGCAACCATTATTATTGTATGTAGGATACTTTTCTTTCTTTTTTTTGTATCAAATTACACAGCCCAACACATACTTTGGTGCCAAATATTTTACAGATGATTTGTAACGTATTTGATGCGTAGAATTCAAATATGAATTTACTTTTCTCCTATCAGCTTTCATTCTCGAGATATATGCATACAGCAATTTTTACAAACATACAACTCTCCACAAACATAACAAAATACATCAGGATGGTTACCACAGCTCCTACGACTTGTATTCATTGTAGAACTCACCTGAAAAAAAAAAAAAGTGTGCATCAATTGAGGTTATGTTCAACACTGAAAACAAGATGGCGTGTTCTTTTAGACTAAAATCACCTTACGTAAGTGCATAGAGTAATATGAGAACCAGCAAAAGTGAATACAAGCATAATAACATAGTTTAAGACTCTAAACGCAACCATTCATATAAGAAAAATGCTTTTGTTTATATGTAAACAATAACATGCCATATCTCTAAAACTATAGCTGATAGAAAAAAACTACTACCATTTTTGGAATCAGCGTATCAGGTATAGCAAAGATCAGCTTAAATATCTAAGGCACCAGAAAATTAATTTTTATTTGTTAGGCCTTAGTCACACGGGCGTTTTTTTCACGCGATTTGCGCATTGCATGACGGATGCGCATGCGCAAATCGCGTGACCGGCGCCGAAAAATCGGCCGAAAAATCGCCCGAAAATCTGCTCCTAGCCGCGTTTCATTAGAAACGGGCCGGAGCTGTCCAGCGTATTGCATTCAATGGAGCCGGCAATACAGGCGGCTCCATTGAATGCAAGCGCTGCGGGCGAGTGTGGGATGAATTGTCAGGAAGGGGTTAAATATATAACCCCTTCCCTGCAATGCATCCTGAAAAGTGAAAAAATAAAAAAAATGTATGTACTTACCTGCTCCTGGCAGCCGGAGATCCCCGCGGCCGTCCTGCAGTGGGTGTGAAGGGGGTGTGACTCAGGCTTGCCCCTGATTGGCTCAGCGCTGAGCCAATCAGAGGCAAGTCTCAGTCACACCCATTCATGAATTCATGAATGGGTATGACTGAGATCAGGGGCAAGCCTGAGTCACACCCCCTTCACACCCACTGCAGGACGGCCGCGGGGATCTCAGGCTGCCGGGAGCAGGTGAGTACATCCTTTTTTTTTATTTTTTCACTTTTCAGGATGCATTGCAGGGAAGGGGTTATATATTTAACCCCTTCCCGACAATTCATCCCGCGCACGCCGGCAGCCCATTGCTTTCAATGGAGTCGGCTGTATTGCCGGCTCCATTGAATTCAATGGGCAAACATCGTTCTTCTCTGCCACAGCTGCCGCCGGCCCCATTGAGCGCATATAGAGAAGAGAACAGGAATCGCAGATCGCAGATAGGTGCGATCTGCGATTTCTGTTCTCTAATTTATCGGACGAGCGCATAAAAAGCGCTCATGTGTCCGATACCATTGCAAAGCAATGGTTTTAAAAAATCGCCGGACGCATGCGCATGCGCAAATCGCGGCAATAAACGCCCGTGTGACTGAGCCCTTATGCTGTGTTATATGAAGTTGTTTGCTTTCCCTAACTCTGTTATCAGTATTCCTTTACAACAGATTAATATTTATTTAAAGAAATGTGATAAAAATGTATAAGAGAATAGTTGAAAGAACATCAGTTTAGGGTGCTGCTTGCTAAACCATCTGCCCATAGATCCCAGTAGCACTTTAGTAACACCAGAAGATATATCCAAATGTTTTATTGACCAAGATACCAACACTATCAGTAGTATGGCTGTCATGTTCAGTTAAACATTTGGTGTCACTATAGTGTGATTGGGTTCTATGGGCAGATGGTCTAGTGAGCAGCACCCTAAACTAATGTTCTTCCATAGGGCGCCTGCACACGAGTGGAAATTCTGCGGCCGGATTTCCCACGGAATTTCCGCCGCTTGAAGCCTGCATAGGATTGCGTTAACAAACGCAATCCTATGCAGACGGCCGCGGTTTGGCCACGCGAAATCTCGCGTGGCAAATGATCCGCGGCATGTCCTATTTCTGTGCGGGGACAGAAACATCACTCACCCTCTGCCGGCTCCGGTCTGCGCATGCGCTGGCTGCCGGGCAGCCGATACATGAAAGGGCCGGGGCCGCGGGTGAGTACGCGCTGGTCCCTGCAGGCGCTTGGGTCAGGTCCCGCGGCGAGAATCCTCGCCACCGGATCCGACCTGTCCGTCTGCAGGTGGCCATACTCTCTTATACAACACCCTGTGTTTCAGGTCCCTGACTGTACTTCCCATTCCCACCATGGCTTGAAGCTCATGGATTTAGGAGGCTGCTTGTACCATGGAGTGATTAAGCGTTTACTAGACTTGTGCCCAACTGTGTCAGATGAGAGTCTCACACATTATTTCGTTTTATTGTTTCATCAGAACTACACCCAGATCTGTGTCCTTCATTCCTTATCATGATTTTTCATTCCTTTTAGGTCCAAGAAGATTCAGACCACTTCCACACAGGTGACAAATGTTGCTGTGAGAAAATTGCAGCGATATCACATCTGTGTTATGTGCGAAATCTCTGCATTTTCTCACGACGATATCGCAATTTTGTGTCACTACAAAGTCACGCGACTTTGGAGCACTCTTTTGCTGGGATTTTCAGGGGGGCTTGAAATATTAACCCTACTCCAAAAATAAGCCCTGGCTGCATAAAAAAAAAGTATCACCTCTCTGGTGCTGTCATCTCCCCGCGTGTCTTTCCTGAAGCTCCGGCAGACTTGTCTGAAGTCTCCTACATAGCTTCCTGGTCCGGACTTTGAAAATCTCCGCCTCCAGGAAGCCCTGCCTCTGATTGGTTCTCGAGCTCCACAGCTTAACCAATCAGAGGTAGAGCTCAATGAACCAGTCACAAACATTCAATGTATGGCTGTAAATGGTTAATATCGCTTTTGGTCTGTCTGGCTAAACTGCACGCTTGAGAACCAGGAGACTGCAGGAGACTTCAAGCAACTACCAGAGAGCTTCATGGGGAAAGGGGCGGAGAGATGACAGCGCCGGAGAGGTGATGTATTTTTTTTTTTATGCAGCTAGGGCTTAGTTTAGGGCTCAAACAGTAAAAGTAAACTGTAAAAGTTGCATCACGCCACGCGAAAATCGTGTTTTCGTGTAGTGCGATTCAACATATAGGAAGGCTCCATAGGGAAACATGAGCTACAAAAAAAAAATCACAAATTGCGTCCATATAGAGCAAGCTGTGATTTTGTAGTCTCACAATGTCGCAGGTTACAAAACATCGCTCGTGTGGAAGAACCCATAGTAAAGTATGGGCTCTACATACATGTGATTTGTAGCGCTGTCGCATTGTGAGAAAATCACCTGTGAGGAAGCGGCCTCAATGTGATAAAACTGCTATATTTCTGGACATGTGCAAGGGTCAAATCCTTTTTTAAAGAACTGAAAATACAATATGAAGTGACAAGAATATTCAACAACTTGGCTCAGCTTCTTATTCCCTTATAGTCCACTAAATACTCCCCAAAATTGATTTCTGATTTGTCCAGGCACTCTGTGACTACTAACTCCTCAGATGTGGTGAGATGCGCTTATGGTAGTGATAAAGGGCCTAATGCATGCTCAATAAAGGGTTCTGTTTCTTATTTATTCCGTCATTTAAGTTATAATCCTACACTGTAGAAAAGCCATTGTATCAGGTTTTATGGATTCAGTACAAAGCAACTTATGCACCTAGCACTCGAAATACATTTGGGACATCCCTTTAATCCTCATTCTATAGTCTTCACGTTCTTACGTTTCACTCTTCTGTTCTCTAATGTCTCTGCTTCCTACTCATTCACCACTGTTACATAGTATCGCAGCTTCATTTTTAACCAGTAAACTAACCATTAATTGCTAATTTAGGGAAAAGCCTTCTATTAGAACGCGGGGTTCTGGATGTCATTAGCTAGACTGCAGCACGTACAAACTTTTGCTTATTGGGAAAACTGGCACTTGTGAAAGTGACTTGATGTGTTACGATGTATTACCCACCCCTCAGCTGCACTGAAAAAAGTATGTATGAATTAGAGCTTTATTTACACAAAACCCAAAGGAACCACAATGAGGACTCTTCAAAAGCATCACTGGATTACGCAGTGGTCAAGGTCTGCCACAGGCAACACAGCAGAGACACATTGATATGCTACGTCTGTGGCTTCTCCATACTGCCAAATCCCCTGACAATTCTGCCTTACCCCCTAAAGGTATGAGGTACCCAGCCAGGGGTCAGCAACACATAGGAAAGCACACGTTGCATCTAGTGAATCTTTACATTTGTCATACAGCTACCTGGATAACTTTATGCCTATTTAAATGAGTGTTACTAATTATAAACGTTTCTATAGGGATATTACATATTCATTATGTAAGTAAATTGATATTGAAGCCTTTGATGTCAGGTTTGGTGCCACAGTTGTCTACAAGTTCCGCACATGGCTGTATTATTGATATGTGCTGGATAGATCTGTAACACGGAGCTCATAGAGTGCTATAAGCCGGCCTTTGGTTAGATGATGTCCGGAGCAAAAATTATTTAGGTGACCCCCCTCACCCCCTGACACACACAAACAACTAGTATAGAAGGAAAAAAATGAATGGCTATGTCACCGTTTCAAACATTGTTTTTTATATTAACCCAATGCATTAAGAAAAATAAAGCAACTTTTCAAACAGTCTTGATAATATTTACATTTTTTTTTAATATACTGCTCCTGTACACCTCAGCCCAAATATTAGCACTCTCACCAATATCAACTGTTCCACCCCTTCTGTATTGTCTCTCCCTTTCCCATTATTCCCCTCTCCCCACCCGCTAGTATCATCCACCAAGTGTCAATTGACTCCCCAATATCATCTTTCTACCCAGTATTAATTCTCCACCAAGGTATCTAAAACCCCCAGTTTCATCTCACTCCCGGAGTTTCATCCTTCTCCCCCCAATATTATCTCCCCCCGTGAAATCGTTCCCCCAGAGTATAAATCTCTGCTCAGTAAACCTACCTCCATAGTATATATTGCTTGATACGTTACGGGTATGTATATTTCTCCCACAGTATATCTCACCTGTCACAGTATAATCGCTCTCACGTGTATGTATCTATCGTTATATAATCTCCCTGTAGTATGGTTTATCTCCCACAATCAAAGCTTGAGCAGCGCCCAAGATTCCCAGAGGCAACTCGCATCGGGCAGCAATAAGACGCATGTCCTGTCTGATTGGCTGGAGTGGTGGACTTTGCATGTCCTGCAGTCATCAGTATGTGAAAAAAATCTCCTTGTGTACACTGCTCCATTGTTTTAAATGGGTCCGAGTTCTGTCAGAGTTTGCTCAATACCAAATTCGGACAGAACTTGGAAATAAAAATTGGCCATGTGAATGGGCCCTAAATATCCTCTCCCATAGTAGGTATATCTCCCTATACACAGTAGATTCATCCATCTGTCCCCCAAGACACAGAGTATGGTATATCCCTCCCTATAGCATGTAATATCCCAGCCACTATCCCTTCCCCAGAGTATGTAACTCCCTCCCTTAGTATATGTCCTATCCCCTACACACAGTATGATATAGCCCTCTACACTCCAACCCCCTTTCCTCCTATCTCTTCCCTCTCAGTATGTACTATGCCAATTTCCCTCCACTTCCCTGTCCTATAACAGCTCCCCCCCCCCCCCCCCCCCCCCCGATTGCCTTAGGCTTCCTCTGCTCTTCACCCGCAAGCTCTTCCACCCCCAGGGCACTACACAGCTGTATAACTGGTAAGCAGAGCCATCTGTAATAACAGCAGAGTTCCTGCACAAAGCTGCAGGGATAGAAAAGTTGCTGTGCGAAGAACAGAGAGAGTCTCAGCCAATTGATGGGGGGGGGGGGTAAGAGCTGTGATATGGTAGAAGAGGTGGCATATGGCGCACCCTGAACTCTAGAAAGGTTGCTGCACCTTCTGAAGCTTCACAGATCACCACATATTGTACTTCATTTAGATGGTAAACATAGTCTTGATAGAATTTGTGAATATTAATTAAAAGTGACAAAATTGGGAAAATGTTATTTTTTCACATTTTCAACTGTAATATCTCAAATATGTGCAAAAATACTGTACACAGTCCTAAGATATATATTTCCATATGTTCACTTTATTCTGGCGCACAATTGAAAAACTTTGCAAAGGCTCATGGGTGTGATAATGAAAGATACCCTCACAAATTACCCCATTTTAAAAACTACACCCTTTAATGTATCCACTGAGGGGGGTCAGGAGTATTTTGACTCCACAGTTTTTTTTTAGTTATTAATCCAATTTAGAGGAGAAAAAATAAAATGTCGTATTTTTGCAAATATGTCATTTTAAAAACATTTTTTTTCTATAGTGCACATAAAAATGAGGATTTACAACCCAAAATAGATACCCCTGTTTGTCCCGTGTTCAGAGACATACTCACTGTGGCCCTAATCTTATGTCTGGATGCATAACAGGGCCCAAACCGAAAGCAGCAGACGGTGGCTTTCAGAACAGGCATTTTGCTTGAAGGGTGATTTAGGCCCCATTGCACTCTTGTATGGCCCTTGAGCAGCCAAAACAACGGAGAACCCCCACAAATTACCCCATTTTTAAAACTAGACCCCTTAACACATTCATCTAGGGGAGTATTCTGTATTTTGACAGCACAGTTTTTGAATTAATCTAAGCAAAGCAGAAGAAAAAAATTATAATTTTCATTTTT
Organism: Eleutherodactylus coqui; assembly: GCF_035609145.1. Taxonomy (NCBI): domain Eukaryota; kingdom Metazoa; phylum Chordata; class Amphibia; order Anura; family Eleutherodactylidae; genus Eleutherodactylus; species Eleutherodactylus coqui. The sequence continues at coordinate 7,362,977 of NC_089848.1, read as the reverse complement.
TTGGCAATCGTGTCATTTTAAAAAGATTTTTTTTTGTACCGCACATTTATTAATGAAGACTTTCACCCCAAAATGGATACCCCTGTTTGTCCCGTGTTCAGAAATATAACCATTGTGGCCATAGTCTTATGTTTGGCTGCACAACGGGGCCCAAACCAAAAGAGTATTGAAGTGCAACTGTTTTTAACTTTTACATAATTGCCCTCGGTCACTGCTCCAGGCTCTTGGATACATTTAATAACCAGGAGCAAGGAGATTTTAAAATTCTCCAGACCCTACCCAGCTTCTGCACTTGCGTCCACCATTGTGCAAATAAGCACATGCGCCGAAATTGGGGATAGGTCAGCGGATAAAGATCCCGTTGGGGGACATCGCTGGAGGTGATCACGTGTCCAAGGAATGTGTACCGCAGCAACCCATGAAATCTCCAGGCTCCCGGCTACGTCTCATAACGAGGAGCAAGGAGTTTTTAAAATACCTGGGCAATATACAGCTTTTGCGCTTACGACTCCAACTTTGGCGACGGGTGCCTGCGCAGAAGCCAGGGTAAGGTTATGTAATTTCATCCTCCCTCACGGATATGATCCGTGAGGGGAGATTAAACTTTAACTTTTTTAACTTTTTTCTTTTTTTTACACTTTTTCTAAACTTTATATTATAACTGTTATCCCTTGGATAACAGTGATCATGTGACTGGGAACCGCATACAGCGGTCTCCGGTGACATCTCTCTTCTGTGGCTACACTTGCTAGCCAGGAGCAGAGGAATTTTAGGGCTCATGCCCACAGATGGAATGGGATACGGCTGTGGATTTACACCACGGGAGTACCACGGTTTAAAATGTTATAGTACCTGCAAGTGATCGTGGATTTCCGCAATCTCCATTGATATGCTAAATTAATGGAGACCTCCCACTGCGTAAATCCGTGGCAAATAGAACATGCCACGATTTTTTTGACACTGCGGAAATCCACAGCGGAATTCCGCAGGTGGGCATTGACAGGCAAAAAGCTATTAGATTCAATAGAACCTAATAGCTGAGGAATTCATGCACAGATTGCTATTGCAGGAAATGCAGTAGAAATCCGTCCATGGGCATTAGCCCTAAATCTCCCGGGACGCGTGCCCTTCTGTGCATGCGCAGAGGACGATGTAAGGTCCTGGTAGGACCAGATCGCCGCAGGACATCGCGGAGAACGGGGCTGAGTATTTTCACCTCCTCGTATGGATATAATCCATGAGGGGAGTTGAAACTTTAACCTTATTTTACTTTTTTAAGTTTTTAACCGTGATCACCGTTACCCATTGGATAGCGGCGATCACAGACCTGAGGACCGCAGTGAGCTTCAGTAGCCAGGAAGCAGGAGATTTCAAATTGCTTACACCGCTCTGGGTGTCTGCTTATGCCATTTTCACTTAGGCGCGCGTGCGCAGAAGACGCCGGAGGGTCTGTTCCGGACCAGATCATCGTGGGACATCGTGGAGGATGGGGGTGAGTACTTTCATCCCCTGTCGTGGATCCATTAGATAGTTCCGATTGCATGACCGGGGGTGAAAGGGGCTTCCCGCGCCCCCCTATGACAGCTCCATGTTGTCGGCTACCTCCGGGAACCGACAGCATGGAGCTACCACATCCCCAACCCACGGGGCTTTAATCCTCAGGGGATGCATGTTTTTACATCCCTGAGGATTAAAGCCCACAAAGCTAGGATGTAAAAAGGTAATGGAACCGTCACACGTTAAGGAGAATACAATGCCTCTCCATCAGAAGCCATTCCTATTGGATAGAAATACATATCTGGCATCTAGCGATCACACACACATCTTTTTCATGCGTAAGCCATGAGAATTATTCCTTATTTCAGAAAATAGGTAGGGTCATTTTTGTACACAGTCATATCCAAGGGAAATTAAAGGCGTTTTACAGGTACAGAAAACCATGGCTGCTTTCTTCGACAAACGGCGCTACATATGTCCATTGGGTTGTATCTTATGTTGCAGTTCAGCATCGGAGTGAATGGGACAGAGCAAATACACACAACAGTAGCGAAGGATGGCACTACTTTTAGAAGAAAGCAACCATGTTTTTGTTTTTTTTTAATCCTGGACAATTCTTTAAACTAGTCAATACTATAAAGTATAAAACATGTTTTTTTGTAGTTTTAAAGTTATGCAGTTTAAGGCGTTTTCTTTGGCATTACGAAGCCAAAATTCATGTTTCAAAGGGACTGCATACAACGGACATAACTTGGTGGTATTCTAAGGCCGGTGCTGGTATAGAAGAATTTGACCACAACAAGTCAGTTCCGTCTTATTCTTATCTTTAAAAAAAGTTCAGCCTTTGGCGCCTGATCAGACGGGGCAGTTGAGTTCTTTGTGGCATTTTATCATTTCATGCATGACTTAAAAGGCATATCTCACCATACAACTCAGGTCAATAAAAAAAACACATTTCTTATACTGTACATAGTCAAAATGATGTAAGATTACAAGAAATCTGAATTCTGGTCAGGCTTTCAGCATGCTTCTATCAAACATTTGGTTTGCATATGCAAGGTTCAGTGATTTAAGGTGGGGAAAAGTGTTTAAGACATGTCTTTAAATAAAACAGATCAGAGAAGACTGTAAGAACTTATTTTCATTTACAAGTACTCAATTCTAAACATGTGACAAGAAAAAAAAAACAGGGAATAGTTAACCCCAATGTCAATGTGTTGATTTGATATCACTTGTTATCTGATTCAGGATCATTCCTCATTCAAGAAAATAGAAGTGGTAAAAAGTAAATGGTGGCTGGAAGTGATTTGCCATCTAAAAAACTAGTAATATTTTCCAGTCACCTTTACATGCACCATGTAATGTAAAATCTCAGCATTTACCTCAAAATGACATCAATACTGTAGGTGGCATCTACCCCTTCAAGACTGTGTTAGGGTGGTTTCACATCTGCGTCCGGAGCGCGCATCATAGATCCGGCACAAGATACTGGAAGAAAAAGCGCTACATGCAAAGTCGGGCAGCTGAGCGGAGAGCGAACTGACCCAATTATGCTCAATGGGGTCCGTTTACATAGTAACATAGTAACATAGTATGTAAGGCCGAATGAAGACATTGTCCATCTAGTCCAGCCTGTCTATCCTACTGTGTTGATCCAGAGGAAGGCAAAAAACCCCAGGGCCAGAAGCCAATTAGCCCTTTTGGGGGAAAAATTCCTTCCCGACTCCCTAATGGCAATCAGACTGTTCCCTGGATCAACCCCTAATAGTTCCTACCTGCCTGTATACCAGGATTGACCCTTAACCTAATATTTATATCCTGTAATATACTTCTTCTCCAGAAAGACATCAAGTCCCCTTTTAAACTCCTCTATCGATTTCGTTTAGTGCTGTTCAGTTCCGTCCCAAGACAGAGCCATTTGATCACAGGGATTCCAAACGGAGCAGGAAAGCGAACCCCCTGATCGAGGTGTGAAACCACCCTTAGCAATACTATTACTAATATTAGTAGATAGGTGTAAGGCCTCCTTCCCACGAGCGTGACGGGCTCCGCAGCGTAATATTACGCTGTGAAGCCCGTCACGGCGCCCCCCAGAGCCCCTATACTTACCTGCGGGAGATAGCGTGAAATCGCTTCCCCGCCCACCACCGCCGCGTCACCGCTCGTCACCGCCCACCGCTCTCGCGTCACCAGCCTTGTCACGTGCACGGCCGGCCGTGTCACGTGATGCGGCCGGACCGCGTCATTTGGCGTCATATGACGCTCGGCGGTGGGCGGGAAAGCGTTTTTTCACGCTATCTCCCGCTGGTTACAGCGGGAGATAGCGTGAATGGACGGCTTCCATTGACTGCAATGGAAGCCGTCAGTGCGTACAGCCCGTCCTCACCCGCAGAAAATAGAGCATGCTGCGGGTGAGGACGGGAGAAATCGCGGTGCGTAATTCCGCGGTGGAATTACGCATCGTGAGCATGGAGCTATTAGGTTCAATAGAACCTAATAGCTGCGTGCAACGCAGCGGATTTTCGCCGCGAATTACGCGGCGGAAATCCGTTCGTGGGAAGGAGGCCTAAGACAGGAAGAATAATTTTTCCTTAGTTATAAATAAGATAGAAAGCAGAGGGTGGTAATAAATGGTTCGTACTCTGATTGGACCACAGTCGCTAGCGGGGTGCCACAGAGTTCAGTATTAGGCCCCACTCTGTTCAACATATTTATCAACGACCTGATAGAGGGGCTGCACAGCAAAATATCAATATTTGCAGATGACACAAAATTATACAATATTATTAATGCAACAGAGGACAATGTGCGGCTACAAACGGACCTGGATAAGCTGGGGGCTTGGGCAGAAAAATGGCAAATGAAGTTCAATGTTGAAAAATGTAAGACTATGCACATGGGCAGGAGGAACGGATGTCACCAATATTCACTTAATGGGGTACCACTAGGGAAAAGTGATATGGAAAAAGATCTGGGGGTATTAGTGGATAGTAGACTAAACTGGAGTAACCAATGCCAGTCAGCTGCTGCAAAGGCAAATAAAGTCTTGGGGTGCATTAAAAGAGGTATAGGGGCGAAGGATGAGAACATTATCCTTCCATTATATAAGGCACTTGTCAGGCCTCACATGGAATACTGCGTACAGTTCTGGTCACCGGTGCTCAGGAAAGATGTTACGGTGCTTGAGGGGATTCAAAGAAGGGCAACTAGACTAATACATGGAATGACGGGACTGGAATACCCAGAGAGGCTATCAAAATTGGGATTATTTACTCTAGAAAAAAGACGGCTAAGGGGTGATCAAATAACCATGTATAAGTACATGAGGGGACAATACAATGATCTCTCCCAAGATCTGTTTACACCCAGGACCACGACGGTAACAAGAGGACATCCGCTACGATTAGAGGAAAGTAGGTTTCATCACCAACATAGAAGGGGATTCTTTACTGTAAGAGCAGTTAGACTGTGGAACTCTCTGCCTGAGGACGTAGTGATGGCAAAATCCATAGAGGAGTTTAAAAGGGGACTTGATGTCTTTCTGGAGAGGAAGGATATTATAGGCTATAAATCTAAGATTATTTGTTAATCCGGGTATACAGGCAGGTAGGAACTATTAGCGGTTGATCCAGGGAACAGTCTGATTGCCATTAGGGAGTCGGGAAGGAATTTTTTCCCCAAAAGGGCTAATTGGCTTCTGGCCTTGGGGTTTTTTGCCTTCCTCTGGATCAACACAGGAGGATAGACAGGCTGAACTAGATGGACATTGTCTTCATTCAGCCTTACATACTATGTTACTATGTTACTATGTTAATACAATAAAACGACAGATTTTCCAACCAACCAGTTGCCAAAGGAAGAGCAACAAAAGGAAAATCAGGTGTTTCCACGAAGCTGACATCATAAAGAGGTTCTCCCGGACATGAACACTGGTTGCCTGTCCTTAGCATAGTCCTTCAATATTGTATTGTTAGTGGTCTCAAGGGTCAGACACACTCCTAAGGATAGGCCATTAACCCTTTCCAATCCAATTTCTATCCTGGTTTTTCTAGGGGGGGGGCTTACTCTTTTTCTGCCGTTAGACAACGGCGCTATATGCTGGCTAAAGCCAGTACTGCATGAGGTGACACATTGAATAGGCTCCGACAGCAGAAAGCCTGGCAATATACAGTTAGAGAACCCTGACGGATGTCTTTCAACATCGGAGCTGTACAGCCTTAAATCATAATGTCTTAAGATGTCAGACAGTGGATTGGAAAGGGTTAAGATTGTTCAGGATTAGAAAATATGGCAACTTTCTATCAGCGTTGACCTGCTACATTCAATGATTGGCTGCAACAGTTACATGTTAATGTTGAATGGGACAAGCAAGTACAGACCAATAGAAGACCTGGTAGGCATTGGGAATGGAGCAGTGGTGTATCAATAAGGTGAGTATGGCTCATTTTATTATTTTACACTAATCTAACTTTTTTTAAGTTGAATCAGCCAGATAACTCCTGTTTGAAGAGAACATGCCGTGAGAAATTAGGCTCTTAAATCACCACCAACCTATTTTCATGGATGGTCTCAGATTCCCAATGATGCTTTTAAACTTTCAGGCAGTACTTGCATAATGCAGAAAATAATTTTGAATGCTGTATTCGCATGCTTGCAAGGAGACACAGGGGTGAAGCCAGTCTTCAGAGTAGTCACACTGGCTGTTCCCCTCCAGCTTTCAAAGTTCTTTTTCTGGATGATGGTGATCTTGCCTCAAAGTAGAATATCACTGTGAATCGGTTACCATCCTGGTTAAGAGGTTATTGGCAGTTCTTGTGCTTAATTTCTCATGACATGTTCCCTTTAACCCCCACAGTACACTGTTCAAGCTTTGTGTCGGGCAGACGGATGTGGATCCACCTTGTCACACAGCGGTTTGGCTTTGGACTATCTGATGCAGCAGCATCTTGGGAACCCTGGTTTTCACACTTAACCCCTCCAAATGGGATGCCTTTTTTGGGGTCCCAACCCATTACACACACAGATAGTCCTGGTTATGTGGCTACTGACACTGCACTGGACTGAGGTGCAGCACCTGTGTAGTGAGGAAACAAGTTGAAGTCAGGGCTGGCAGCACAGATGCATTAATGAGATCCAAGCCAAAGGTTAGGGCAGACAGTAAACCGTAGCAAAGTTCAAAATACAGAACCGAGGTCAGGGAGCACAGAAGTCAGATTGGTCAAAAAACAGGCAAAGCTCAGAACCAGGAATATACATTAACTGGGGTTTTTGACACAATGGCTAATGAGACCAATTGCTTAGGCATCCTCTATTGGGATGCTTAATATAGCAGATGACAGCTGGTGAGGGACGGGATTAGGGAGCATGCGCTGGCCCTTTAAGAGAGGTGGTGGGAGCATGCACAAGCCCTATGAGCAGAGAATTGGGAGCAGGGGGAGGCGGAGGAGTGTTGTGCTCCATGTGACAGACGGTGGCCTCCGACCGCAAACCCAGAAGCGGTGGCGATACACCATGATACCTTGCTAGGTGATTGATTGTTTTAAAAATGAAGGAGTTTGTACTGTATGATCTCTCTTCGTTTCCATGGTTTTTTTTTCTCTGGGCACATAATTTCCTTTCAACAGTCTACCTGGATGCAGGTGATGCATCCGGCATCAAGATATTGCAAGATTCAGTGGGAAAGGAACAGATATTCACTCTAATGTATGTAAGTACTACACTGTATAATTAACAAAAATGCTACAAATGAAATGCATAGTACTGTATTAAAAAGGTCTCAAAGACCCCATGAGGCTTAAAATACCATTTCTGTGCCCCAGATGTGACTTTAGGTCACATGATGATATCAGGGTGCTGATGGGAAACACATATAACATCTGTTGTTAAATATCTATGTTTTGCTCATGAAGAGTAGAAATTCAAAAATGACCCTTTGAAAGAATGTACAGAGGTCAGCCTAGTAATGTGGTGAACCTTTGACATCAGTTTTAGGTTTTCCTTGCTTTCCACTTCCACCTCTGTTTTATATTACCGCTGTTATGCATGTACTTTGCATGTGCATTACTTTGTTCTTTTTTCTTACTTTTCTTATTCTATGTGGTCACGACAGCAAGCCTCCTTGCCAGCTCAGTTATAATGAACATATGTGTCCTATCTAGGTAGCTGCTGGATGGTGTTTATAACATTCATATTGTAATTTTTTCAACCCTTGAAAAGCAGAATAACTTATTGCAGTCATTTTAGCCCTTTTAGAAAATAGTTTGTGTTTAACAACTGGAGGCTGAGTTTTCAGATTACATCAATACTATGGAATACTTGAACAAGATAGTTAAGGGGAGCCTGTCAGTATCTTTGAGCCCCTAAAACTACATTATAGACATCAATGGTGAGGGGATGGGGATCTGAGGAGCTGCTTTTATAGTAACCGGCAGGGGCGTAACTATAGGGGGTGCAGGGGATGCGGTTGCACCTGGGCCCAGGACTGATAGGCGCTCTGCCTTCAAGTAATTAGTGCATGTACATAGTGTGACTACAGAAAGCTATGCGCATGCATTCTGCCATAGAGATCAATGAGAGAGGCATGTGCATATAGCCTTCTGAAAAAAGTCATGTTGGGTGCATGCGCTGGAACAGGGGACCCAGTGGGTATAAAAAGATCCTCCTCGGACTACCTATTCCCTGACCTTTGAGCCTGATAATGTAGTTTATGGGGTTTAAAAGTCCTGACAGGTTCCCTTTAAATGTATGAACTTGTTTTTTTTTATTTCTATTTACTAATTTCTACGTGTATGTTTTGGGAACCCAATTTCTACACTACCAAGCTTACGAGTAAGGCCTAATGCCCACAGCTGGATTCCCGCGGCGTTTCACCGCAGCTATTAGGTTCTATTGAACCTAATAGCTCATTGTACATGCTGCAGAATTCTACCCCGGAATTACCCGCACAGCGGAAGTATAGTGTGAATGCGCCCTGCCCACCGCATGATTTGACACTGCCGGCGTGTCATGCGCTGTACTGTGCATGTGCGCCAGCAGTGTCATGCAGGAGCTACACAGCGGATCCCGAGGTGAGTATAGGGTCTTTGGGGGGGGGCGCCGTGATGGACTCCGCTGCGGTATTCCACTTGCGGAGCCCGTGACGGTCGTGGGCATAAGGCCTAAGACGCCCGTTTCTTTTCTTAACACACCACATTCCAGTAAGGGAATATACAGTCTACCATATGGAATATCACCAACTCTCACAAGGACATATTCATTACTATTTTTTAAAAAGCAAAAGTGCCAGACAATGCTTGGCATATCACGCCTTCATGCTAGGGACTTTCACACATTGATATGTGACTCTTATTGACTGTTAACATGTGAGGAAACAAGACATAAAGTTTTATCTGACAATTGGAATGAGTCACTTGCCCCAGGATTGGGATCTTTGTAAAAAAAATTGATTGCTTGTCCTGCTGTTTGTATTAGGCTCCTTTTAGATAGGTGGATTGTCATCACCAGCTTGTTTGTGCAGCCTGTTTATGTCGTGGCCCGAAGTTAGCGGGGCCCCTTCATAATGTTACATGTTTGTCTCATGCAATTGCATTGTCAGTGTCTTCTATGAAGTGGGCATTTAAGATGTGGATTGCACCTTTGCAGCACTGAATGGGTTAATGTCTGGGTTATGTCTGAGAAATGTATCATCTTGTATGTCATGTTTTTATTTATGTGTTGGTAAGGATGCTATGCTAGTCAGTCTAGAGAGTTTGGGAGAATCTAAGTCTGCGAGTGAGTGAACCCCACAGACATTAATTGGTCAGTGCAGGGAAGAATGGAAGAAGCTGAGAGATATCCTTCAGGTTGGCCTGGGCCTACTCTACGCAGTGTTATGTTGTGCTGCCTGAGTCTGTGGTTCTACTGGTTTCCATGAGCAGAGCTTGACAGGTGTGGGATAATTGAGCTGGCTGCGTGTGGAGTTTCTCCTGCCATTCAATCCCCACTAGTATGCTGTATATATATATATACCAGCCCCTTTGCAAGAGGAAGCTGGTATCCCTTCTCTCTGGGGTTTGGTTGTCCTGCATGTCTGTCTATGTGTTATTGTGTGCAAACAGTGTCTCACCCCGTGTTTATGCAGGTGGCCAGAAATTAGGCATGGATAGTCTTGTTCTTTGTGTGTTCTTACTTTTATTTTCTGTCAGTTTCATGTCAGTTTGTCATTTTTGGGCTAGCGTGGCCCTTAGGTTCCAGTGTTGGGTCACCCTTATCGAGGCGATCGCCCTGCTTGCAGGCAGGGTTCTGGTGTATGTTGTCTCGTTAAAGTAGGGACCCGCAAGACAACAAGGAGCCTTGAAGTGGCATGCGGCCTTAAGTGACTTGGCCAATTTATGAACCAATACCTTGTACTTTCATAGCAATTCTATCTGTTATGTGTGCAGGTACGCAAGGTGAGTGTTTTGGTCGTTTGTCAGTCCCTATGTTATGTCTCTCCATAAGTCCAGTTCCCAGTAGGGAGTTCACTGTCCAGTTGGTGTTTCTGCCAGTGTGCCCAGTTTGAGTTTGTTTCTCTTTCTGCGTCTAGCCACCTGTATTTCTAGTTTCTGGCATCCGTTCTGGCTGCCCCTCGTACCCTGTTGGCAGTCCAGGACAGACAGACAGACAGAGAGAGAGAGACAGAGAGAGAGAGAGAGAGAGAGAGACTGGATCATGAGCGCTGACTGGTAAAGAGTAGGAGAGAAAGTGTCTCCGGGAGCGGGATAGCACAGATAACTGAGACTGTGAATTGTCTGGATTACCCCGTGAGAGCCTCCTTGTTGCACCACCTTCAAGAAGTGTTAAGTAAACGGACATTACCGACCGTTCCAGGTTTTGTTCAGAAAGTTATCCCTGTGTGTGGACTATTTATTACAACTTCAGGATTCACCGCAGAGGACGGAATGGTGGCGTCACGAGTGACAAAGAATTTTAAGGTAACCGCTAGTTACCCTTTCCCTGTGACCTCCCCCAGCAGTAACTTGAACGGGTTCCGAGCTACCCTCAGGAGAGGAGATGGTACAGCCACCCGTACCTACCCCGCCATCTTCTCATCTGTGGGCCTGCTCCTTGGACGCTGCATTTAGACAAGCAGATGCATCGTTAACTCGTTCAACGAGAAACATTCACTTCTCGTTTAGTGTTTCCGATTCGTTATGTGAAATACTGAACAATCAGTGTGTATCCCCTTAAGGCCCAGGCTGTTTTGTACCTAAAGGATCAGACACTTTTTAGGGATTTAAGTGCAACGGCAAGTGAATGAGCCAACAATGATTTTTATGCCTATAGAAAATGAATGATAAATGAGAAGTGAAAGATTCTTATTTGTCGTTCCACCATTGGCTTGCATTTAGTCTGAACAATTATGGTTCACTTTAGTTCTTTTGAACAATTTTTTGAACGCTAAAAGCCCCCTTGCTGTAGAAACCTGGTTGGGAAATATCGATCTAGACCTCCAGGCAACATAAACAAATATTACTCTTCTTTCTAACATCTTGAAGATTCCTGCAATTTCAGATGAAGTCTTAAACATGTATAAGATCATGTCATTAAATCTGAGACCCTGCGAGCTTATTAAGCAGAGATTTATAAATGAAAAAGTCCAACTTAGGCCTCTTGCAGAAAGACAATACACCTCGGTTATCCTTCTGAGAAAACTTGTCTCGGAGAATAATTATTTAAGGTAAAAGCTTTCATCACAGGATATTTCTTTTTGCAAATCTATAGTTCTCCTCGTGCTCTAAGCATTTTGTTGAAACTCAACTCCTGCCTTGACACTTCCCTTTCAACAAAAGGGATGGAAGAACGGAAGCTGCATCACACCAAAAATCATTTAAATGGTGGCTATGACAAGATCTAAGGATCGCAACAATGACACGAGTAGAACAGCCATTTTTTCAGCTGTTTCAGCAGTAGAATTGTACGGAGATGGTTTATTGAGTTATGTACTTCTATTAATAAAAATCTTAACTCCCTCGTAATGTGGGTGAAAACAGACAAGCGAGGGAAGAATAATATTCTATATTTCTCTTAAGGGAATCATGAAGGAACAATGTCTGCAAAAACCACATTCGTAAAAGATGAGATGTGGTGCCAAGTTCCTCGTCAGTTATTGGATATTACAGAATTAGTGTCTCAGGAAAATCGTCCCTCAAGTGTAGTCTATTTTACATTACTTGCTCACTGATTCCATGTCTTAAATGAAGTGCTGAGTTTATAGAATTACAGTCTAATTCCAGTTTTTAGTAAATCTTATATCTATTTGCTCAGTAAAGATTTATCAAAACAATTTTGCACCCAACACTGTTCGGTCATTTTTAGGTGAGGGTTGCAAAAAAAAAGGGATGTGATTTAGGAATTGCACACTGCGGGACTTTGACTAATGATTTCTGCCTCTATTCGCACACAGAGAGATGGTGGTGAGTGATGCTGGGTACAATGTGGCATAGCCCAATAGCTGGTGTGCTATATTCATCTTGAGTAGAGATGAGCGAACGTGTTCTTCCGAGCTTGATATTCGTGCGAATATTAGGGTGTTCGGGATGTTCGTTATTCGTAACGAGCACCATGCGGTGTTCTGGTTACTTTCACTTCCTTCCCTGAGACGTTAGCACGCTTTTTTTGGCCAATTGAAAGACAGGGAAGGCATTACAACTTCCCCCTGTGACGTTCAAGCCCTATACCACCCCCCTGCTGTGAGTGGCTGGGAAGATCAGGTGTCACCCGAACATAAAAGTCGGCCCCTCCCGCGGTTCGCCTCAGATGCGGTGTGAGTTAGATGAGGGACAGTGCTGTTTGTACCGGAGCTGCTGTAGGGAAAGAATTGGTAGTTAGTGTAGGCTTCAAGACCCCCCAAAGGTCCTTATTAGGGCCACTGATAGCTGTGTGTTGGCTGCTGTTAGCAGTGCCATTTTTTTTTCCTCTCAAAATCGGCTCTGCAGAGCGTTGCACCTGGCATTAGGGACAGAAGTGCTGCATAGGCAGGGAGAGTGTTAGGAGTGAGTGTAGCCTTCAAGAACCTCAACGGTCCTTTCTAGGGCCATATTTATCCGTGTGCAGTACTGTCCAGGCTGCTGTTAGCTGTGCTGCATTTTTTTTTGCTTCTCAAAATCGCCTCTGCAGAGCATTCCACCCTCCATTGATACTGCAGGGAAAGAATTGTATAGGCAGGGCCACAACACAGTTATTATTCATAGAATATACGCAGTGCTGCCTTTTGCTTGTAAAACAAGTGAAAATAATTCTATTTGTCCTGCCTCTGTCCGTCCTAACGCCGGTGGACACGTGTCGGCTGCGTGTGCAACCTGTAAAAATCATACGCACCCAGCTACGTTTTACTCCTGGCTTCGCCATTTGCTTTCCTTAATTGGGAAAAAAAATACCTGCTCTGCCACAGTTAATAACTCTGCTACCCTCACGTTCTGTGACACATTAGCAGGAAAACAGCACAGTTATTAAACTTCTCATGTTCATAGAATATACGCAGTGCTGCCTTTTGGTGCAAAAAAACGGAAAATAATTCTATTTGTCCTGCCTCTGTCCGTCCTAACGCCGGTGGACACGTGTCGGCTGCGTCTGCAACCTGTAAAAATCATACGCACCCAGCTACGTTTTACTCCTGGCTTCGCCATTTGCTTTCCTTAATTGGGAAAAAAAATACCTGCTCTGCCACAGTTAATAACTCTGCTACCCTCACGTTCTGCGACACATTAGCAGGAAAACAGCACAGTTATTAAACTTCTCATGTTCATAGAATATACGCAGTGCTGCCTTTTGGTGCAAAAAAACGGAAAATAATTCTATTTGTCCTGCCTCTGTCCGTCCTAACGCCGGTGGACACGTGTCGGCTGCGTCTGCAACCTGTAAAAATCATACGCACCCAGCTACGTTTTACTCCTGGCTTCGCCATTTGCTTTCCTTAATTGGGAAAAAAATACCTGCTCTGCCACAGTTAATAACTCTGCTACCCTCACGTTCTGTGACACATTAGCAGGAAAACAGCACAGTTATTAAACTTCTCATGTTCATAGAATATACGCAGTGCTGCCTTTTGGTGCAAAAAAACGGAAAATAATTCTATTTGTCCTGCCTCTGTCCGTCCTAACGCCGGTGGACACGTGTCGGCTGCGTCTGCAACCTGTAAAAATCATACGCACCCAGCTACGTTTTACTCCTGGCTTCGCCATTTGCTTTCCTTAATTGGGAAAAAAAATACCTGCTCTGCCACAGTTAATAACTCTGCTACCCTCACGTTGTGTGACACATTAGCAGGAAAACAGCACAGTTATTAAACTTAGATTATTCATTCACTAGAGGCAGTGGGGCCTTTCGTTTTCAAAAAAGGGAAAAAATTATATTTGGCCTGCAGTCTTGCGCCAATTTATTTCCTGCCTGTGAAATCAAATCACTGGTAATACAGCATGCTGAGGGGTAGGGGTAGGCCTAGAGGACGTGGACGCGGCCGAGGACGCGGAGGGCCAAGTCAGGGTGTGGGCACAGGCCGAGCTCCTGATCCAGGTGTGTCGCAGCCGACTGCTGCGCGATTAGGAGAGAGGCACGTTTCTGGTGTCCCCACATTCATCGCCCAATTAATGGGTCCACGCGGGAGACGGTTATTAGAAAATGAGCAGTGTGAGCAGGTCCTGTCCTGGATGGCAGAAAGTGCTTCGAGCAACCTATCGTCTACCCACAGTTCTGCGCCGTCCACTGCTGCCAATCCGAATCCTCTGTCTGCTGCTCCTCCTTCCTCCCAGCCTCCTCACTCCACTACAATAACACCTGCTCAGGAGCGGGAACACTCCCAGGAACTGTTCTCGGGCCCCTGCTTAGATTGGGCAGCAGTGGTTCCTCTCCCACCAGAGGAGTTTATCGTCACTGATGCCCAACCATTCGAAAGTTCCCGGGGTCCGGGGGAAGAGGCTGGGGACTTCCGCCAACTGTCTCAACAACTTTCTGTGGGTGAGGAGGACGATGACGATCAGACACAGTTGTCTTGCAGTGAGGTAGTAGTAAGGGCAGTAAGTCCGAGGGAGCAGCGCACAGAGGATTCGGAGGAAGAGCAGCAGGACGATGAGGTGACTGACCCCACCTGGTGTGCAACGCTTACTCAGGAGGACAGGTCTTCAGAGGGGGAGTCAAGGGCATCAGCAGGGCAGGTTGCAAGAGGCAGTGCGGTGGCCAGGGGTAGAGGCAGGGCCAGACCGAATAATCCACCAAGTGTTTCCCAAAGCGCCCCCTCGCGCCATGCCACCCTGCAGAGGCCGAGGTGCTCTAAGGTCTGGCAGTTTTTCACAGAGACGCCTGACGACCGACGAACAGTGGTGTGCAACCTTTGTCGCGCAAAGCTCAGCCGGGGAGCCACCACCACCAGCCTCACCACCACCAGCATGCGCAGACATATGATGGCCAAGCACCCCGCAAGGTGGGACGAAGGCCGTTCAGCGCCTCCGGTTTGCACCCCTGCCTCTCCCCCTGTGCCCCAACCTGCCACTGAGATGCAACCCCCCTCTCAGGACACAGGCACTACCGTCTCCTGGCCTGCACCCACACCCTCACCTCCGCTGTCCTCGGCCCCATCCAGCAGTGTAGTTCAGCGCACCGTCCAGCCGTCGCTTGCGCAACTGTTGGAGCGCAAGCGCAAGTACGCCGCCACGCACCCGCACGCTCAAACGTTAACCGTCCGCATAGCAAAATTCATCAGCCTTGAGATGCTGCCGTATAGGGTTGTGGAAACGGAGTCCTTCAAAAGTATCATGGAGGCGGCGGCCCCGCGCTACTCAGTTCCCAGTCGCCACTACTTTTCCCGATGTGCCGTCCCAGCCCTGCACGACCACGTCTCCCGCAACATTGTACGCGCCCTCACCAACGCGGTACTGCCACGGTCCACTTAACTACGGACACGTGGACAAGCACAGGTGGGCAGGGCCACTACATCTCCCTGACGGCACATTGGGTGAATTTAGTGGAGGCTGGGACAGAGTCAGAGCCTGGGACCGCTCACGTCCTACCCACCCCCAGAATTGCGGGCCCCAGCTCGGTGGTGGTATCTGCGGAGGTGTATGCTTCCTCCACTAAAGCACCCTCCTCCTCCTCCTCCTCCTCTGTCTCGCAATCAAGATGTGTTAGCAGCAGCATGTCACCAGCAGTCGGTGTCGCGCGGTGTGGCAGCACAGCGGTGGGCAAGCGTCAGCAGGCCGTGCTGAAACTACTCAGCTTAGGCGATACACGGTGGAACTCTACGCTCCACATGTTGGCCAGGCTCTATGAACAACGTAGAGCTATAGTCGAATACCAACTCCAACATGGGCGGCGCAGTGGGAGTCAGCCTCCTCAATTCCTTTCAGAAGAGTGGGCCTGGTTGGCAGACATCTGCCATGTCCTTGGTAATTTTGAGGAGTCTACCCAGGTGGTGAGCGGCGATGCTACAATCATTAGCGTCACCATTCCTCTGCTATGCATCTTGAGAAATTCCCTGCAAACCATAAAGGCAGCTGCTTTGCGCTCGGAAACGGGGGCGGGGGAAGACAGTATGCCGCTGGATAGTCAGGGCACCCTCCTGTCTATTTCTCAGCGCGTACAGGAGGAGGCGGAGGAGCATGAGGAGGATGAGGAGGAGGGGGAAGAGACAGCTTGGCCCGCTGCTGACGGTACACCGGCTGATTGCCTGTCATCCTTTCAGCGTGTATGGCCTGAGGAGGAGGAGGAGGAGGAGGAGGATCCTGAAAGTGATCTTCCTAGTGAAGACAGCCATGTGTTGCGTACAGGTACCCTGGCACACATGGCTGACTTCATGTTAGGATGCCTTTCTCGTGACCCTCGCGTTGCACGCATTCTGGCCACGACGGATTACTGGGTGTACACACTGCTCGATCCACGGTATAAGGAGAACCTGCCCACTCTGATTCCCGAAGAGGAAAGGGGTTCGAGAGTGTTGCTATACCACAGGACCCTTGCGGACAAGCTGATGGTAAAATTCCCAGCCGACAGCGCTAGTGGCAGAAGGCGCAGTACCGAGGGCAAGGTAGCAGGGGATGTGCGTAGATCGAGCAGCATGTACATCCCAGGCAGTGCAACAGTCTTTAAGGGCCTGGCCAGCTTTATGGCTCCCCACCAAGACTGTGTCACCGCTCCCCAGTCACGGCTGAGTCGGCGGGAGCACTGTAAAAGGATGGTGAGGGAGTACGTAGCGGATCGCACGACCATCCTTGGTGACGCCTCTGCCCCCTACAACTACTGGGTGTCGAAGCTGGACATGTGGCCTGAACTAGCGCTGTATGCCCTGGAGGTGCTTGCTTGTCCTGCGGCTAGCGTCTTGTCGGAGAGGGTGTTTAGTGTGGCTGGGGGAATCATCACAGATAAGCGTAGCCGCTTGTCAACCGACAGTGCCGACAGGCTAACACTCATCAAGATGAACAAAGGCTGGATTTCCCCAGACTTCTGTTCTCCACCAGCGGACAGCAGCGATACGTAAGCAATACGTAGGCTGCACCCGCGGATGGAAGCTACGTTCTCTCTCACCATCCAAAACGGGGACATTTCTGCTTCATCAATCTGTGTCTAATATTCCTCCTCCTCCTCCTGCTCCTCCTCCTGAAACCTCACGTAATCACGCTGAACGGGCAATTTTTCTTAGGGCCACAAGGCTCACTCAAATAATTTTTCTGAACAATTTTTATAAGTTTCAATGCGCTTAAAAGCATTGGAACTTTAACTTGAACCAATTTTTCGTTACACTGGGCTGCCTCCAGGCCTAGTTACCACTTAAGCCACATTAACCAAAGCGATAATGGGTTTCACCTGCCCTCTTGGCTGGCCATGGCCAATTTTTGGGATGTACATTAGTACTGTTGATACAGCAATTTTTGTGGGCCCTCGCCTACAGTGTAATCAAATTAATTTTTAGCCCACCTGCATTACAGCTGACGTTACCTCAGCTGTGTTGGGCAATGCAATGGGATATTTTTGTGTACCGCCGGTGGGTTCCAGGGAGCCACCCATGCTGTAGGTGCACACGGAGTTTTTAACACATCTGTACACTTGTAAAGAACCCCAGTCTGACTGGGGCATGCAGTGTGGGCCGAAGCCCACCTGTATTACGCACGACATTACTACCTCAGCTGTGTTGGGCAATGCAATGGGATATTTCTGTGTACCGCCGGTGGGTTCCAGGGAGCCACCCATGCTGTCGGTCCACAGGGACTTCACAATAGGGAGTTGTACCTGTCTGTGTCTATGAATTAAAAAGCCCGGTCTGACTGGGGCATGCAGACACCTTGACAGAATGAATAGTGTGTGGCACATAGGTTCCCCATTGCTATGCCCACATGTGCAGCTCCTGATGGCGGTGGCACAGGATTCTATTTCTCATTGCTTCTGTACAGCATTGTGGGCTATCGCCCCGCCCCTTTTAAAGAGGGTCGCTGCCTAGCCGTGCCAACCCTCTGCAGTGTGTGCCTGCGGTTCCTCCTCATGGCAGACGCACTTCTAAATAGACATGAGGCTGGTGTGGCATGAGGGCAGCTGAAGGCTGCGCAGGGACAGTTTGGTGTGCGCTGTGGGGGGGAGGGGGGGCGGTTGGTCAGCATGTAACCCAGGAGAAGTGTCAGTGGAGTGTCATCCAGGCAGTGATTGTGCTTTGTTGTAGCTAGTGTGGTGCTTAGCAAAGGTATGCCATGCTAATGAGGGCTTTTCAGAAGTAAAAGTTGTTGGGAGGGGGGGGGGGGCCCACTCTTGCCGGTATTGTGGCTTAATAGTGGGACCTGGGAACTTGAGATGCAGCCCAACATGTAGCCCCTCGCCTGCCCTATCCGTTTCTGTGTCATTCCCATCACTTTGTTGAATTGCCCAGATTTTCACACATGAAAACCTTAGCGAGCATCGGCGAAATACAAAAATGTTCTGGTCGCCCATTGACTTCAATGGGGTTCGTTGTTCGAAACGAACCCTCGAGCATCGCGGGAAGTTCGTTCCGAATAACGAGCACCCGAACATTTTGGTGTTCGCTCATCTCTAATCTTGAGGAATGAGACTCAGTGATATGCTGCCATTAGTAAATGTGCCTTTATATGTCTAAGTCCTAACTGATTGCACACCGTCAGATGATGTTGTATAGGCAGTGCTATATTAGCACCGTAATGTACTTTGAGTCACATGAGTTACATGGCTGCACAGAGAATGGTTGTCAGAGAGATGCATACATCAAGTAGTGAAAGTAAAGAGGCTTTCTACGGCTTTTAATTCTCATTCTTCATATAAACAGGACTTAAGGAGCCTCGTGTATACAATATAGCAAACTTCGGTAACAAAAATAATCATGTCTTTTTTTCAAGATTCAAATTATTCCAGAGCCCCTAATTGATGTTGATCTATAGGCCCGGGTTCTGAGAGCATCAGTAGATACTTTATTGATAAGGACATCTTGATGAAATTTGATGTACATAACTTAATTATTGGTGCACCAGTGCAGAATGTAGCATGCAATATACTGTTAACCCCTTAAGGACACAGCCTAGTTTGGGCTTAAGGACGCAACGATTTTTGGTGGATTTCCATCTCCATTTTTCAAAAGTCATAACTTTTTTACTTTTCTGTCGACGCGGACGTTTAAGGCCTCATGTCCACGGGGAAAATCATGCCCGCTACGGATTCTCCATGTAGAATCTGCAGCGGGTCCCTCCTGCCCCGCGGACATGAGGCATAAAAATAAGAATAAACTTACCTCTCGCCTGCTCCGGATCTACACTTCGCCGCGGCTTCATCTTCTCTCCGTCGCGGCCGGATCTTCTTTTTTCGGCTCGGCGGATGCGCAGGGCACGACGGTTACGTGCCCCGCGCATGCGCCGTCCTGAAGAAAAAAGATCCGGCCGCGACAGAGAGAAGATGAAGCCGCGGCGAAGGGAAGAACCGGAGCAGGTGAGTATATTCTTATTTTAGGTCTCCGGGCGGCTTCCATAGGCTTCAATAGAAGCCCGCGGGAGCCGTCCCCGCGGGAGACCCGCACGAAAATGGAGCATGGTCCAGATTTTTTCATGCTCCATTTTTTTTAAAATCACTTTTATTGACCATCTGCGGGTATTTATCTACCGCTGCGGATTTTAATTCTTCTTTTGCCTGTGGACATAAGGCCTAAGGCCTCATGTCCACGGGGAAAATCAAATCTGCTCCGGATTTGTAACGCGGATTTGGGCCGCGGATGCAGTGCGGATGAGCTTAAAATAGTATTTTATTGTATGTTATTGCATGCGGATGACACGCGGATGCGTTTTTTTTCACGCGTGTATGCACGCGGATGGCATTTTTGCATCTGCGCGTGAAAAAAAAAGCTGCATTCAAAGTCCTGTAACTTTTTTATTTTTCTAAATACGGAGCTCTATGTGGGCTTATTTTTTGCGAAATGAGCTGTAGTTTTTATTGGTACCATTTAGGGGAATGTACGGCTTTTTTGATCACTTTTATAGCATTTTTTGGGAGGCAAAATGCTAAAAATTAGCATTTTGCCTCTGTTTTTTAGCGTGTTTTTTTACGCTTTTTGTCGTACAAAATAAAAAGCATGTTTAACTTTTTGTACACGTCATTACGGACGTGTCAATACCCAATATGTGGGGTTTTAATTTTTTTTCCCTTTTTTTATGCTAATATTAGAAAAAGCATAAAAAAAGGTGTTTTTTTACATTTTTTTTTACATTTTTCTTTTCTTTTCTTTTACACTACTCGAGTCCCTCTGAGGGACTTGCAGCACCGTGCCTATGATCGCTGTCATAAGGCATGGCAGAGCTACTGCTCTCCCATGCCTTATCGCCTATACAGCGATTATAGGCACAGGCAATACAGGACGCCAGTGTCTGGCGTCCTGTTGCCATGGCGACAGGCCGGGCTCTCGCGATGACATCGCGAGAGCCGGCCGGAGACACCGAGGGAGCGCGATCTCTCTGTCAACTCTTTCCCTGTCGCGATCTACTTAGATCGCGGCAGGGAAGGGGTTAACAGCGGGGGGGGGGCATGCCCCCCCCCCGCTGTTGCAGCGGGACGCCGGCCGTGACTGACAGCCGGCTCCCGCTGCAGGATAGCGCGGGATCTTATGTGATCTCGCACTATCCCCAGGACGTACCGGTATGTCCTGTTGCGGTAAGTACCATGCTCCGAGGACGTACCGGTACGTCCTGGAGCGGGAAGGGGACGTACCGGTAAATCCGCAGCGGATCTCATGCACCCGATAAATTAGTATTTACAATCCGCAGCGGATCTCCCACACCCATAGAGGTCTATGGGGGCCATCCGGAGCGTGATCCGCACTAAAATGGAGCATGGCACGTTTTTTTTCATGCTCCAGATTTTTTAAATTCCATTTTATTGACCATCCGCGGGTGGTCAATGCATCCCTATGGGGTGCGGATCCGCGCGCGGGAGATCCGCTGCGGATTTTAAATCTCATTTTGCCCGTGGACATGAGCCCTAAGGGCTTGTTTTTTGTGTGGCGAACCGAAGTTTTTGATGGTGCCATTTTTTGCTACATTGACTATATTGTAAAACTTTTATTATTTTGTTATGATAACAGGGAAAGAAAACTCATCAATTCTGCCATAGATTTTTGTTTGTTTTTTTTACAGCGATATTCATGCAGCATAACTGACACAATCCATTTTTTCTGCGGGCCGGTACGATTACAACGATACCAAAATTCTTACTTTTTTAAGGTTTTTTTCCACTTTTCTGCAATAAAAACTATTTCTTTGAAAATCTTTTTTTTTCTAAGAAGCTGCATTCAAAGTCCTGTAACTTTTTTTATTTTTCTATGTACGGAGCTCTGTGAGGGCTTATTTTTTGCGAGATGAGCTGTAGTTTTTTTTATTGGTACCATTTTGGGGTGCATACGGCTTTTTGATCACTTTTATTGTGTTTTTCGGGAGGCAAAACGCTAAAAATTAGCATTTTGCCTCAGTTTTTTAGCGTTTTTTAAAACATTTTTTTCCGTGCAGAGTCAAAAGCATGTGCAACTTATTGTACGTGTCGTTACAGACGCGACAATACCAAATATGTGGGATATTAATTTTTTTAAACTTTTTTAATGCTAATATGTGAAAAAGCACAAAAAAAGGGGGTTTTTTTGCTTTTTTAAAACATTTTTCTTTTTTGTACATTTTTATTGTCTTCTTTTTACACTATTTGTGTCCCTCTGGGGGACTTACAGTACAGCACTGATGATCGCTGTCAAAAGGCATTCATAAGCTATGGCAATACAGGACACCGGTATCTAGCGTCATGTTGCCATGGCAACCAGCCGGGCTCTCTGCGATTATATTGCGAGAGCCCGGCAACTACATATAACGCAGAAGGGAAGGGGTTAACCCCTTCTGCCTCCATGACGTACTGGTACGTCATGGAGCGGCGGGGTATGTATGAAGAGAGGTTGCGTTTACAACAGCTGACACCCGCGGGCAATAGACGCTATTAACCATTTAAATGCCGCTGTCAATTCTGACAGCGGCATTTAAATCCCCCGAACAGCGTGAGAACGGGGGAGCCATGCAGGTGTCATGGCAGCCGGGGGCCTAATGAAAGGCCCCAGGGCTGCCTTACCAGGCTGCCTATCAAGCCATCCCCGTGGGGTGGCTTGATAGACTGCCTGTTAAATTGCAGTATGACGTAATGCTATAGCATTGCATCATACTGCAAGAGCGATCAAATCATCGCATGTTAAAGTCCCCCTGGGGGACTTCAAAGTAAAGTTTAAAAAAAATCAGTAAAGTTTTTTTAATTGTAAAAAAAAAAAAAAAAGAAAAAAGTTATAAAAGTTTAAATCACCCCCCTTTTGCTATATCTATTATATAAAATAAAAATACATATTTGGTATCGCCGCGTCCGTAAAAGTCCGATCTATCAAAGTAATGCATTATTTTTCCCGCACAATGAACGTCGTCCGAAAAAAAAATAAAAAACGCCAGAAATGCACTTTTTTAGTTACCCTGTCTCCCAGAAAAAATGCAATAAAACCGATCAAAAAGCCGTATGTACTCCAAAATGATACTATCAGAAACTACAGGACATCCCACAAAAAATGAGCCCTTGCTCAACTACGTCGACGGAAAAATAAAAAAGTTATTGTGCACACAAAATGACCACAGAAAATAATTGAAAAAAATTAAATGTCTTTGAAAAAAAAAAGAGTAGTATAGTAAGAAAAAAACGATACAAGTTTGGTATCGTAATAATCGTACCGACACATAGAATAATGTTATCATGTCGCTTTTGTTGCCGTTTGTGCGCCGTAGAAACAAGATGCACTAAAAGATGGCGAAATGTCGTTTGTTTTTTTTCATTTTACTCCACTTAGAATTTTTTTAAAGTTTTCAGTACATTATATGGTACTTTGAATAGCACCATTGAAAAATACAACTTGTCCAGCAAAAAACAAGCCCTCATACAGCGACGTCGATGGATAAATAAAGGAGTTATGATTTTTTTGAAGGGGGGAGGAAAAAACGAAAATGGAAAAAGAAAAAGGGGCCACGTCATTAAGGGGTTAACAGCGGGGGGCGCATCTCCGATGATCTCTTATGATCTTGTGCTATCCCCAGGACGTAAATTTATGCCCTGTTGCAGGAAGGGGTTAAGATTACTACTGTTGAGAAATACCTGATGCCATTCGCCATAACTTTTTTGAAAAATGGTGAAAAACTTTTATAAATCAGATACATGGAGTACCTTATGGGTTGTTGATCTCAAGAGTTGTTGAGTCCCAGATATGTGACCAGGATTCAAAAAGCTTTAAGGAGGGTTGTGAAGAATAGGCAATGGAGGTGCTACCAACCAACATATGCAGGAGCAAGAAGAAAAATTGGTATCTTGGCACCACTCTCCAATAAAAGTTGTAAAACAATAGGATAAAATATCTAACTTCTATTTTATTAAATACATTAAAAGCCAACAACAGCCCTTCAACTGTCAGCCTGGGTAGTACATCACTCTTTGGGTTGCAGGGATACTGACCCAAAATTACTAGTGGCACCAGAAGCAGAGAGGACCATGGCTGTGTCACCAGAAGAAGCAGTAGTATACATAAGTATATGCACCTGTTTTGGTTTATCTCTGATGCCTCCACTGTGAAGAGTCCTCTAAGTACTGCTTTAACTACAATAGGCTCATATTGCTCTGCATACAAATAAAGAAGCATTGGAAATCTCTTAATATCAACAAGCTGTAGAGTATGCCACCTAAATGCCAAGTGTCACATGAATTTATTGTATGGCACATTTAGAAATGTTGTGCCTAAAAAATGCTATTTGGTGAGAATTACACCAGTAATCAGCATGGAAGAAATTAGGTTTTAGTAATGTCAAAACAATATCTGGAGGTTTAAAGAGGTCCTCTCCTCTAAGACATTTATAGCAGCTCCTCAGACCCTGTCCTGCTGGCCACCACATCTTGGCTGCAGGAGGTGGCCAGGTCTACAGAAGCAGCCAAGCTCACTGTGCTATGATATTTCAGCAGCAAGCTAAACTGTTGCCCTATTTCACAAGTTACAGAGTCCCACCCGTGCCCACGTGATCTGGGAAGATGTTGGTAGTACAGAGGTTTCGGCAGTAGCTCACATAGGTCCTGGGAACCAACATGTATGCTTTCGGTAACAAACCTCGATTAAACAGAAAAAGAAAACATGAACAGTTAAAGTCCTGTTTCAGGGTGACCCACAAATGTGTACTGGTTGACTAGTACAGAGAATACACATTTACAGTATTGCATTAGAAGTTCATTACCCATATATCGTGTTTCTCCAAAATCCTTACCTGCTAACTGGGGTTTCAATGTATATACTGTATAACACAGGTATCTCAAAAGTCCTTACGGGGTCACCAGTAATGTAGTTTCTATCAGCTCTGTATTGTTTCTGGCTGAAGAAAGTAGGGAAACGAGGAGGCAGAAATCTTTCCAATGGGTATAATCAGCTGACCTTTCTCCACAAGAAATCTCTCACATCAGGGAGCTCACACTTGTACGGCTTATCATGTGCACTGAAGTTTCTCCCACACCAGGGAGTATCTCTTGCTCCTCACTCTACAGAATAGCTGCAAAGATACAGGGAGGAATCCCAGTTCCTCACACTGCAGCATAGCTGCACAAACACGGGGGAGGATCCCCACTCCCCACACTGCAGCATAGCTGCACAGACACAGGGGGGGATTCACAGCTCCCCACACTGCAGCACAGCTGCACAGACATGGGGGAGGACCCTCAGCTCCCCACACTGCAGCATGGCTGCACAGACACAGGGAAGGATTCCCAGCTCCCCACACTGCAGCACAGCTGCACAGACACAGGGGAGGATCCCCAGTTCCCCACACTGCAGCATAGCTGCACAGACACAGAGAAGCATCCCCTGCTCCTTATGCAGCATAGCTGCACGGACTAACTACTTCCTTCTCAGAGAGATGTTCCCTGTTACCTCCCCCTTTAAAGTTACAGTAGTTAACAAATCACTGACACAGCAGAACATCAAGTGAATAATAAAACAGTCAGCAACAACCATAGCCACTTTATATCCTGAGTTTGAAAATAATGGGAGGCAGATTTTGATACAGCATACATGTTAAAATCTGTTAACATTTTATCTGTGTGAACATGCCTTAATGGTTAACGCAGTAAGTATATATAACATGTAGTGGACATTAAATTGATTACAGACGGGGCTCACTCACATGAGTGTATTTTTCACACATGTAATACACAGTATACAGCAAATACACATGTAACATGCATATTTGCTGCATATGTTAAATCCCCATAGCCTATATTGACTAATAAGCAATGCCTATTTTGCCATATTGCATTATATGCACCAAAATATGAAATGCTGTGTTTTTTACCCGCACGTGAAAAAACACAGTTTTATGTGGCTCAACAGAAATTAACGGGCTTTAAGAAAAGTGTAATATTTCCTTATTTGCATATTACCCAGAGGAGCATGAATGGCCTTTTGATTCTCCTTACTTACCATCTAGGTGCTCTACCTAAGAAGAAAAGATAACGTTTCTGACCCCCTGTCCCAGGCCTCTCATTAGCAAAGCCAGACTCCTACTGTACACTGATGAAGGGCAAATACCCTAAAACAGCTGTCTGTACATGGAGTCTGGCTTTGCTATTAATTCCCAGTCATTGTTACAAGGCTTGTATAAAGAGTCTAACTTTGGCTTGAAGGAATGCTGCCTTCCAGTAGGTGGCGCTGTAGAGGTATTATTCCATCTCCCTTATTTGCATTATAGTGAGCACTTAATCACTAAAAAAGTTGAAAAAATGTACACAATGATATATGAAAAACCACTTATACAAACAGTAATGAAAAGTGCTTCCGTCCAATACTGTATATATTATATATACCTACTCCATACACTCGTACACTGCTTGAAAAAGTAATCATGGAGCAAGACTGAAACATTGTGTACTGTATATGGGTGAAAAGTTTCCTCCTCTTCATCCCTTTATCCGTTTGCAGTGCAGCTGATTTCATGGTCATTTAAATTACCAAACAACAAACCATAATGCAGGTTTAGATTGAGGTGTACTGGGAATCTTTGATTAGAATCCCGTTTGCACTGTATACATATTTGTATATAAGTAGTGTCCATTTCTGATAAGATAGAATAGCCGTGGTCTAGTTCAACATTACATAAGCCTGCATACTATAGGTATTAGGATATAGCCTTAGAATCTCAAAATAATCTCAAGGGCTCCATCTTATGGCTCTTCGCACTAATACACAGTCAGACGGATACAATACATCTGCTCTGCTCAGTTATATACCAACATCTGCAGGAAAAAAGAAAAACAATGTCAGATTTGGTCCAGCAAATATCAAGACTGGCAGGCAGCGCAGGCGGCAGAACGTCAGGCAACGTCTTCATTTACACTTGGATCCCAGCGGCAGACACATAGTCATCGGCTCCGAGACCAGCAGCTTCTGGGCTACACAGTGCAGGACAATACTTTATGTGATTGTCTGATTTACAAAACTACATCTCTACACCCTATTATGGAATTCTGAGTTACTGCAGGGATCCTTATTAGAGATGAGCGAGCACCAAAATGCTCGGGTACTCGTTACTCGAGTCGAACTTTCAGTGATGCTCGAGAGTTCGTTTCAAGTAACGAACCCCATTGAAGTCAATGGGCGACTCGAACATTTTTGTATATCGCCGATGCTCGCTAAGGTTTTCATTTGTGAAAACCTGGGCAATTCAAGAAAGTGATGGGAATGACACAGAAACGGATAGGGCAGGCGAGGGGCTACATGTTGGGCTGCATCTCAAGTTCCCAGGTCCCACTATTAAGCCACAATAGTGGCAAGAGTGCCCCCCCCCCCCGCACTGTCAGCATAAAGATCATTCTCCTCTGCCACAGCTGTGGCAGAGAAGAACAATGTTAGCCCATTGAATTCAATGGAGCCGGCAATACAGCCGGCTCCATTGAAAGCAATGGGCTGCCGGTGATCGCGGGATGAATTGTCGGGAAGGGATTAACTATATAAGCCCTTCCCTGCAATTCATCCAGAAATGTGTAAAAATAGAAAAATATATATATACTCACCTGGTCCCGGCAGACGGAGTTCAGCGCGGCCAGCGGCAGTCCTCCTGAACTACTCTGAACAGCTGTGAGTAGTATTCAGCAGCCGGGGATTTTAAATCCCCGCCTGCTGAATGAGCTGCCTCTAATTGGTCACAGCCTGACCAATCAGAGGCAGATCTCACTCACACACCCATTCATGAATTTATGAATGGGTGAGTGACTGCTGCCTCTCATTGGCTCAGCGGGACCAATCAGATGAGAGGCAGCAGTCACTCACCCATGTGGTAGTTTTACAGCCCTATTTTTTTTATTTCAGCTACCAAAGTTATTTTTGCTGCGTTTTTTTTCCCCGTGACATATAGGGCTAGTTTTTTAATATCTTTTTACTGACTTTTCCCCCCATTTTTTAGTTCTATTGGGGGTAAAAAGCTAAAAAAATGATTTTTTGACCATTTATAGTTTGTTTGTTTTTTTAAATTAGTATATTTACGTTAAAATAAAGTATGGGAACGGGTTCCTCATTTTGTTTTGGACATTTTGATATATAATATGTATGGTTTTAGTTTACAGGGCGCATACAGTGACATTTTTGGTTGGCGTCAGCTTTGGGTTATTTTCTTTCTTATGTATATATTGCTGTTGTATTTTTATTTACTTATTTATTTAATTATGTTTTTTACTATCTATGTCCCCCATGACATCATGTAAGACCTCTGGGGACATTCACATGTTTTTTGCTTTTATTTGACATTTTTCCACTGTAGCTGCGCCATAGGAGCCCCAGTTACAGGGAGAAACATCCCCTGTAGTGACATTAGTCACTGGCAGAGGTGATCAGGGTCTTTTGGGACCCTGTAGCTTTGCTGTAGCAGAAAAACCCGGCGGTCACGTGATCCCCTGGGCTTGCGTAGTGGAAGTTACACATCTGCTTTCACTTTTCAGTACACAGCACTCATTGACCGCTGTGTACTTGGGGAAGGAGAAAATAGAAAGGGTTAACAACCCCTCGCAACTTTTCCTCCATGTTATCAGCTGTCACTAACATCTGACAACCCATCCTGCATCTGATTGATTCAGAGACAGGAGGCTTAAATCCCCGCCGTAATTTTACATACGGCTGGGCTTTAAGCCCGGGACCAGGCGCCGTAAATTTACAGTGCCTGGTCCTAAGCGGGTTAACTGTGGTCTTAGTAATGGTAGCTGGAATTTGTCCCTATACAAACTCCTGAGTGGTTAATGACAATGCTGCTCAGTGATCACATATTGTCATATTGTAAAGCACTTTATGGTAATAATACTTCCTATGCCAACTAATGCAAAGTTCACATCAGGGTTATGGCATTCAGTTTTCCTGTTCTGTAATGGGAATGGGCAAACAGAATGCCAGCCAAGGCCAAATCTGTCCTTTGATTGAACAAATTGTTCCCAATGGGCTCCATTAACTATAGTGGGATCCATTGGGGCCACAATGCCAGCAGCGCTGTGACTTTTGGGTGGCATAACATCAACTTGGCACCTTGGACTGCGTGATGCATTGAGTGGTGCAAGCTCAGTTTCAGTCTGCGCTGGACCCTGAGACATAACATCTCCTTCTGGTGTCAGTGCTGATAGGTTCGCTGGGTTGTCTTGTTGTCCTGTCAGCCTGTCACTTGTAGTTGTAAGATATTTAAACTGGCCCCGTAGTACTAAGGGTGCCAATGAATTCTGCATCATCTACTTAAATCCCAGTGCTAAATAATTGTATTGAAAGTAGCTAATGCTTAGTTTTTATAGATGCTGAGGTTTAGAGTGCGTCTTAGATTGGAACTTTGTGTCTCTCTCGCAGTAGAGTAGCCCTTTTCAGGGTGGGTGCTTCACTTGAGGGACTAGTCCAATTCAGGCAGATTTAGTCTACTAGCTAGTCAATTTCACTACCCATCGTGACTCCTTGTTGAAGTCCTCTCTGTTAGTTTGCATAAACCCACATAAGTAGCCCACCAGTTTGACTCCATGTTCAGAGCTGGCATTTGTCACATCTGTTTTTTCTCACTAAGTTGTGCCAGACATGGAAGTTGGGCTGCTACAATGCTGCCTGGGATTTTTCTGGACAATATAACTTAGCATGTTGTGCTGTTTCATCTAGAATTTTGTGCTGGATCAGCGCCAGAGGCCTTCAATGCAGATATGAACTGAGCCTGACATGCGAATCATGAAAAGTTCAGGCATCAGCTACAGAACGGCCTTGTTTAGGTAAGTGAAGCTTTGGAGACAAAGGTCCACAATTCATCCCAAAAGCTGAATTTCCAGTTTTCCTTGCAGTTAGCCTTTAATTACGACAAAATGGCATTTTCTGAAGGTCACAAGCAGAGTTGGACAAAACTTATAAACCAGTTAGTAAATTAGACAAATTTTTCCGACCATCACTAAATCAGTAGTTTTATATGTACCTTCTTTTTTCCAAAAGTGGCTCTTTGTGGATATTGGATTTGACAAGATGTACTTATTATTTTGCTCAATGTGGATCAAAAATTACATGCTATTTTAGGGACAATCTATATGTATTCCTTCAATTACAGTAAAAAAAGATCATCCTTTGTACCCTTGCTGTACAACATAGTACAAAGAAGGACTCTGTACATAGGAGGCTCATCTTTC
Organism: Eleutherodactylus coqui; assembly: GCF_035609145.1. NCBI lineage: Eukaryota > Metazoa > Chordata > Amphibia > Anura > Eleutherodactylidae > Eleutherodactylus > Eleutherodactylus coqui. Next base: position 7,333,277 of record NC_089848.1, on the reverse strand, counting down.
TCAAACCGAGTCATTTAAGAATGAATCCTCTTCAAATACAGAGGTTTAAGCGTGGAACATATGAGATTACTTAAAAAGATGTAACCAAGGAAATGGCTTTTAGGAAGCTCTATGAAGCATGCATGTCAACCTTACTGAGCAAAAGGAGAACATTGTTTTGCAAGTCACAATCCCAATGCTTTCTCAGTGAGTCATGCCTATTAAAAGAGTTCATTTTCCGTTTGTGAAATTTATTCTACTTAATAAACTTCAATTTGATCCAAACAACTCGGCAGAAATAGTAATATCCTGAGAAATGGAACCACTTTGCCCACTTGCTTTTAAACGTTGGAATCATACCTGCCTGGTTGGCGATCAAATGCTCCATAATGGAGCTAAACTGAGCTGTGCTCAGTTCATAAAGGAAGGGGAAAGCTACTTTTTTCCATTTTCTACCTATATTGGATCTAATGGCAGTCAATATGTGAGTTGTGGCACCCTATGTCCACTTTAGCGATGTCTTCTGGCCCTAAAGATAATAGGGGAACGCTGGGACCCCAAGGCAAATCATAGCACAAAATCCTCGAGTAAATTGTAGATTAATACCCCAAAAGAAGGGACTTGTTACTTGTATAGCTCCAACTTATTCCACAGCGCTTTCATGTAATTTATTTATTACCCCCCAGCAAGCTGGGTACTCATTTTACCAACCTCATAGGAATAGAAGGCTGAGTCAACCTTGAGCCGGCTACCTGAACTCTGTGGGCATAGAATCTGCAACCATCAGGTTGTGAGTGAGAGCTTAGGAATGCACACTGCTGCCTTAACCCTGTGCACCACACTGGGCCCCTAAGAATAAATAATATCACATTTTTACCAAATGCGCATTAAATATCCAACTTGCCAGTTACATTTCCAATAAAGATTGGTTAATGGTGGATACATTTTTGCTAATTGGTAAGGAACGAAGATTCTAAATGATTTACACAATTAGGCCGGCTACACACGAGCGTAATTCGCAGCATGCCGCCCAGACGTGACAGTCACGTTGCACATTGTAGGTACACAATGACGTTGCGTACTTGCTGCGGGCTGCCATTTGCCATGCACTATCTTGGCGTGTGTGTGCATGTAGTAAATGCCAAGATAGACCATGCTGAGATCTTTAGGCAGCTCTCACACATGCATTCACAAAATGCTGCATTCGAAACTGTTCTCCAGTGATTTTGTGCACCATTTTCGAACACATTTTATAGCGTTTGACAGCATTTTTTTAATGCACCTCATCATTGTGATGGATGATGAGGTGTATTAAAAAGTGCTAAAACACGCTACAATATAGCAGACAGCACTCAAACCGTGACATTAGAAACGCTGCATTCGAACAATAGTCTGTGATGCCCCACTGAAATCATTAAGAGCGTATTACAGTGCTTCATACAGCATTTAAAATGCCACGCTAAATGCTGTAAAAAGCGGAAGCCTCAGTGTGTGTGCATGTTATACAATATGTGTGATCAGCAGCATGGCAGTCCATGGCAGATTGGTACAGTGTCTTCCAAGCACGATAGGGACTTATGGCATATATGTGATCGGCAGCATGGCAGATTGCTACAGTGTATTCCGCACACAATGAAGCCCTTGGCATATGTGCGATCAGCAGCATGGCAGCCTATGGCAGATTGGTACAGTGTATTCTACGCGCAATGGTAAGCTATGGCATATGTGTGATCGGCAGCATGTGTGTGATCAGTAGCATGGCAGCCTACGGCAGATTGGTACAGTGTATTCCACGTGCAATGGGAACTATGGCATATGTGTGATTGGCAGCATGTGTGTGTTCGGCAGCATGGCAGATTGATACAGTGTATTCCACGCACAATGGTAAGCTATGGCAAATGTGTGATGATCAACATGTGTGTGACCGGCAGCATGGCAGCCAATGGCAGAGTGTTACAGTGTATTCCACGCGTAAGGGTAAGCTATGGCATATGTGTGATCGGCAACATGTGTGTGACCGGCAGCATGGCAGCCTATTGCAGTTTGGTACAGTGTATTCCACGCGTAAGGGTAAGCTATGGCATATGTGTGATCGGCAACATGTGTGTGTTCAGCAGCGTATGGCAGATTGGTACGGTGTATTCCACGCACAATGGTAAGCTATGGCAAATGTGTGATGATCAGCATGTGTGTGACCGGCAGCATGGCAGCCAATGGCAGATTGGTACAGTGTATTCCACACACAATGGTAATCTATGGCAAATGTGTGGTTGGCAGCATGTGTGTGTTCAGCAGCGTATGGCAGATTGGTACGGTGTATTCCACGCGCAATTGTAATCTATGGCATATGTGTGATTGGTAACGTGTGTGACCGGCAGCATGGCGGCCCATGGTAGTTTGGTACAGTGTATTTATTTGGCGCAATGGTAAGCTATGGCATATGTGTGACCGGCAGCATGGCAGCCTATGACAGATTGGCACTGCTTCATTCCTGTTTTTTTGTAACCTAAAGCTGCTTATTTACATGGAATAACTGTAGGCTAAAGGATCGCTCCGAAAAAAATCCAGAAAAAAATATGAGGCAAAAAAAAAGAAAACCAGAGCAAAATAAGGTGAAAGAAAACGTGCAAAACAGCGAACCAAATGCTTTCACTGCACCTTTTAAACAGCCTGATTTTTCAGAATGAATTTCCTTCGCATATAGAACTAGCGGGATCAGAGGCGAGGATGCATGGGATCCATTTCCAGTCCGCCGCTTAGTTGTGGTTTTGTAGTGTGTGAAGACGGGCAACGCCCTTATTGCTGATATAATGAAACACACAACATGGGAAATGCTTGATGTGGTTCAGCTTTTGCGCTGTTACAGTCTGTTCTGTTTATAAACATCCCAGCTGTGTAAATAATGTAAAACTATGAAAAAATCCAGTCTGAATCCCTTTCTGCTGCACTTGAAGAAAAAAAGGGGGGGAAAAAGAAAAAAAAACTTGTCAGTGATACATCATTCAGTATCCCAAAAATGTACTACTGTGTGGATCGGATGACAGGTGCTGGCAGATGACGAGAACATTTCGTTTAGCAACGACAAACACTTTTGTGCATTCCCCTAATTCAAACCAGATTTCAATGAGAGCTTTTTAATTGTGTTTATCATGCTTTCGATTACAGCTGGGAGGTGAAAGGAAATATGTTTTATTCGGTGTCCTGTCCATGTCTTCCATTTACAGGGCCGAAGCCAGCTCTTGCAAACAGCAGAAGTTCTCTGATCCCTTACATGTCGTTGCAGCTTGCCTGTTGTGATTTTATTTTAGTGGCTGGAATTGCTAAATATTTATGTGTCTTCTCCAGTTCAAATAGTTGCTTTTGCTTAAGAAATTCACGAGGGCTAATTAAATTCTCATGTTTTGTCAGAAAAAATGTGAACTCTGTCAATTGTACAGGGCTGGTTTCCAGTCTTCTAGCACCCAGCTTATGTAGTTCCATATACTCTACAAAACACAGAGGAGGACGTATTGATAATGTTGTAGGGTGTAATGTGTCGAGGTGCATTGTCATGGTTGCCATCATGGCTCTCTTGTGCCTGTTTTTGTGGATGATCGCGATTTACAGTTCTCTTCTTCATGGGTCAGTCATTCTGTCTTTCCCTGCTGTCAGTCTCTAGCCTCTACCTACATACCTACCTACCGTCCCAAATATTTAAGGGTCAGCAGCATCCTGCTAATCTGTCCCCACCCTATCATCACACAGTCCTGGCTATATTAAGGTATGTTCACATGAGCAGGTTTTTAATGCAGTTTTTGAAGCCAAAATTCAGGTATGGACCATGAAGGAAGAGAAAGCATAAAGTAAGCTACTACTACTCTTTTTTCAATCCACTCCTGGTATTGAATTCAAAACCTCTATCAAAAAACCTGCACAGGCCTAAGTAATCTGGTTCCACGCACTGGCGTAACTGTAGGGAATGCAGGTGATGCGGTTGCACCTGGGCCCAGGAGCCTTAGGGGTTCCATAAGGCACCTCTTCTCCATATGGGGAGCCCAGTACTATGAATAAAGCATTATAGTTGGGGGCCCTGTTATGGGTTTTGCATTGGGGCCCAGGAGCTTCAAGTTATGCCTCTGCATTAAGGGGTTAAGAGAAGTTGGAGGACCCCAAGATAAACTTTTGCACCCGGGCCCATGAGCCTTTAGCTACGCCCCTGGTTCCACCTGTTAAAGCCTGACCAGTAGCTTGTGTGCTCTTGTTTTCCTGGCTCCTGCTTGTTCTTGACTATTCATTCTGTCTTCTCCATCTCTGACCTTAGCTACATTAATTGGACTACTCTCTCTTTGCCAGTTGCCTCAGACTCTTTATTACATTGCCCCTGTTCTGTCTTGTCCTCCGCAAAGTCTCCTGGTTTTGTCTCTGTTGGAAGCCTCAGGTACCATGCCTTGGTCTTGTGTAGCCTCAGCTGCCACATGACTAAGACTACGCCTGCAAGTATAGGCTTGGGGATCCCACATTGATGTGTTGGGATGAAAGAGTGAAAACCAAGGTACCCCAGCTGCTGTCTGCAGATTTAGCCCAAAGTCAAATCCGTGCGTGGAAAAGTGGATCAACATTCACTCGCTGACATAGCAATGTTGGTTCTTGGGTCTGGAATCCAATGGGAGAGGTAGCCATAGTAAGACAATCTCAGAATACACAAAACACACAACTAAACAAGATTCAGAACAACAGGACTTCAGATGGCATGATGGTAAGGGTACAATGGGAAAGATCAGGGTTCAAAAAAACCAAACACGGAAACAGCAAATACACATAGTGCATGTCAGTGGCCTTAGACATTCAAAGTTGCCAGTCTGGTCACTACAAATATTTGCAGGCCTTACACAGCTAGCAGTGGTTTGTTGCCGCAGGATACCATATGGGACGTAATTAGAAAGTGTAAAAATGACAAGTATCAAATTCTTGTGTTAAACAGATCACTTTGTTTTCCATAGTGAAATTGAAGTCCATCACTGTAGGTGCACTGCAGCATTTTAATGGAGTCTTTTGTACCTACCTTTCATATTTTGCATTTCCTATATTTATTAATCCTATAGAGAAGCCTATGTGAAAACCACCATAAAATGCCACACCTAAAGCATTCTGTGTTTAAAAAAAAAACATCACTGACCTCAAAAATACAACCAAAACGCTGTGTAGGTAGACTTTTGCGAATTTGCTACACACTTTCAAGTAATATCCAACTGCACTGTCTTTAAACTAAAAATTACCATCTTAAAAAACGCTACAAAATGGCATTAAATTGGTGCGTGATAATCCAGCCTGAGGCCAGTTTAACATGAGTGTCATAGAGGTGCATCGCTGCAAGAACTGGCCTGACTGTGGGTCTCATACTCCAAACTGACATCATAGGCATCTAGTGTGTGAAGGAAGCCCAAGGCTGGTCTCACAAACAGTGTGTTTTTGTGTTTTTTTGTGGCATTTTATTGAGACCCAGTGAAATACAAAGTGATGACATATACTTTTTACTGGTGGAGCCACTTCTGGATTTGGCTAAAACTTTAATATTGAATATTTTAGAGGTGTTGTGTCCAGTAGTGTAGGGCCCACTAAACACAGGTCGCCGTAAATCGGTTAGCGGTTTATACAATTTGATGAAAATGTAACAAATAACCTCATGTTTATTATTATATCTGAGAAGCACTAGAACAATGTACAATATGTGGATGTGCGTCCGTGTCTGTATCTACAGCATGTGTGTCAATCCACCCGAAGTCATTTACTAAATATTAGAGTAGAACAAGTACAAATCTGTCTGAAGAAGAACACAACTTGTCATGTTGGCAAGTAGAAAACCACAATCCTCATACGCAGAGTCATGAGCGTTGTGTCACTACTGGCATGTAACAGCAGCAATAAAACAGTAGCTCTCTTGCTCTTCATTTTATACATACCCAGAGAGGACACCGAGTACAGGTCCAATCAGGACAAACATTTACGACTGCATAAAACCAAGCTGTTCTGTTGGCAAGACGCTGCGCAAGAAAGAAAGATCATTCTCCCAATTATTTCTCTTCTACAGTACTTAGCATGATAAAAACATTGATTACAGAAGCTAAGACTTTTCAAACAGAGGAAGCAATGTAATGCCAAGGCCTTGGCCACCGGAGGACCTCTGAGACACAGCGAAGCTCGCAATCAGCCACTGGCCAAAAGTTTGGGCCATTCACATGGGCATGAGCATTATTAGTCCGTGAATATACAGCAATATATTCCCTGTGTATTTCAGCGCCTCGGACTGCTGCAGACAATGCTAGGCATAGAAACGCTCACAATGGCGTGACGTCATTGTGCTGTAAAGAGAACGCTATTGTGTGTGTCCTGGCGCATTTTACTGTACTTTTCTGCGCTGCCAGGCTCGTTCATACTGGCGCAGGACACACCTGTATCAAGATTGAACAATTAGTTCCCAGGGCTATTGATTAACCCACAAAATCGTGCAATTCGGCACAATTTCGTGCACACCTCCCATAGACTCCTATGATGTCTTGGGTGTGCGAATTTGCACAAAAATAGAGTATGTCGCATATATTTTTGTGCCTGCAAATTTTGTGCGCAAAAATGCACAATGTGAGGGATCAACGGGCTCTATTCTCTGCATTTTGCGCAAGTGATTTTACGTATGCAAAAACGCTTATCTGCAGACGTTCTGTGAGCATTTTGTGTGCGTAAATACACAGCGGATTTCTGCGCGCAAAGAAATGTACAAAATGAGCCATTGTTTTGATGTACAAATACGCAGTGAATACGCATGTCTCTTGCGTATTTGCGCTAGCCCATTCACTTCTTTGGCCTCTTTCGGTGCGTTATATGCACCAATATAGGGCATGCTTGAGTATTTTTTTTACTCAACTGAAAAATAAGCAGATGTAAATGAACCTATTGAAATCAATGAGTTCTATTGAGCGCATAATATGCATTGTATTCCTGCCCGTGTGAATGAGCCCCTATGCAGCTCCCTAGTGCCCTGGCCTGATAATATCAAACAACTATAGAGAATTGGGGAAACGTTATTGATAAATATGCAGTATTTTTCGGAGTATTTTAGGACTTTGCTATCACATTTGTTTTGATGCTATCAGTAACGGGCGTCTTTGGAGTTCCTTATTATGTTTCTTTTTTTTCATAGATGTTAAAGCAATTTATCTATTTTTAAATTTCAAATCCGTGTTATGTCGGTGCGGGGTGTATTCGCCTGACCTGCATAAAACGCTACCAACATGTCACACTGAGATGCGATTATTGTCTTTAATGGACAAACATACATACACAGCACCAAAACATATTATAATGTCTATAATGGACCACTACTAGAACTAGATCACTATCCCTACAAACATGCCTAAAAACAGGGCTATCATACTGATAAAAATGGCCCTACATCCAACACCGAGGAGCCCTAGATGGAATATAGAGAAGGATATATATTAAGGCGATCAGAGGTCCCAATTTAGGCGGGACAGTCCCACTTTGGAAAACTTTGTCCCGCTTTCCCCAGAGTCCCTAGGTGGGCCAGCCTTTTGTCCCACTTTCCCCAGAGTCCCTAGGGGGGCCAGCCTTTTGTCCCACTTTCCCCAGAGTCCCTAGGGGGGCCAGCCTTTTGTCCCTCTTTCGAGACATCTGTCCCGCTTTATCCTGCTTTCGTAACATCCTGTCACCATGAAGGTGATTACCAGCTGGGGTGCCGCAGCTTCCCGTCTGGTAATCACTCTGTGGTGTAGCTGTGGGATGCACACACTGACATCAGTGTTTGCACCCGGGATTCTCCTCCCCTGACGTCTCCTCCTTGGTTCCACCGAAGGAGAGTAAAAGGGAGGAGGTATCCAGGCGCACACACTTCCACCTGCAGCAGCCCTGAGCAGAGGTGCAGCGGTGCTCTCAATACCGCCAGTAGGTAAGTACATTGGTTTCAGGGGGCTCTATTACTACTGGGAATGCTGTGGGGGTCACTATTACTACTGAGGCCACTGTGGAGGTCGCTATTAATACTGGGGTCAATATGGAGGTAGTTATTACTACTGGAGCCACTGTAGGGAACACTACTATTACTGAGGCCACTGTGGTGATGACTATTACTACTGAGGCCACTGTGGGGATCACTATTACTACTGGGACCAATATAGAGGTCAATTCTACTACTGAGACCACTATGAGGGTGACTATTACTACTTGGGGCCAATATAGAGGTCACCATTACTACTGAGGCCACTGTGGGGGTCACTATTACCACTGAGGCCAATATAGGGAACACTATTACTACTGATGTCAGTCTGGGGGTCACTATCACTCCTGGGGCCAATATAGGGGACATTTTACTACTAACTCTACTCTGCACGTGGCAGCATACCTCAAGCTGACTTAGAGTATTTTTACATGCGGCACAAATGCTGCAAAATGCGGCGGAAATTCCCACGGCAAATTCTGCAGCATTTTTGCATTCAAAAAAGTCAAAATCTGTAACATTGCATTGTGCAAGGAATATTTACAACCGTGAAACAGCCAGACAGTGAAAGGTCCTCTAAAATATTCTGCTTAAAAGTATGTTTGGCATCTCTAAAGTACTTAAAAATCTAATAAACACATACCTTCCATCTTCTAGAACATACCAGAGTAATAAAGCACTAAAAAAGGCTACGCAATGAACCTCCCAGCTATTTCAGCACACTGGCATGTGGGACAGTCTGCACTCTGACACTATACTTTTATATTGTTTACTAGGTTATTAGAAATCAGTGATATGAACTGAAAAATGAGCTAAAAACTAACATATAAATTAATTTTACATATAAGATTTGTGTATAATTGTGTCTTTTGACCAAAAAACGCATTTGTCACTGACCTCTAGAGATCAAAACTTGCATTACATGAACACACCCTTCACTTTCAAGTGCTACATGATGTGAGATGGGAATGTCTTTCCCATGACGGTAGCTGTTCCATTGGCTCGGGTTTAAAGAAAGTATGCAACAGGTATTCGTGTCACGTTTTAATCTCGCTATTGACATGGAAGTGAAAGGCTTTGAAAATTATCCTTTCATAGGATGGTAAGAATCTGGAGTGCTCGCTGAAAATGGGTGTGAGAAATTTGTCAGAAAGCAAAGGGCAAAGAGATAAAGGCCAAGGTGTACAATGTTCTTGAATGTTTGTGTCATCGGCAATAATGCGCGGATCTAATAGTGCAGCTTAGTGTCAGATCTGCAGATAACTTTCAAAGGGCACCTTGTGCTTTCTCAGCTGAAATATGTGGCTATTCACTGATTGCAAGATGTGACCTGCGGAATCAGTTATGAGATGGACCGGACAGATTCTAGATAGATAGTTCAAAGTGAAGAGGAAATCCACAAATTATCACTTTAAAAGCTGTTATTAGCACCTAGAAAAGAACAATTGTTGCTCTTTTTACACTAAAAATGCTTTCCCATTGATATTTATTGTCACCCAACATAAATGCTTATAAAATATTGATCATTAAACTGTCAACAAGGATAATGAAATACTAAAGAAAATAAGATGCATATGTTGTTATTGTTAGCTGTTTAGTCGTTTGCGATCCTCGTTGACCCTAAGGCCTCATGTCCACGGGCAAAATATGATTTAAGATCCGCAGCGGATCACCCGCATGCGGATCCGCATCCCATAGGGATGCATTGACCACCCGCGGGTACATAAATACCCGCGGATGGTCAATAAAAGGGATTGAAAAAAAAATGGAGCATGAAAAAATCTGGACCATACTCCATTTTCGTGTGGGTCTCCCGCGGGGACGGCTCCCGCAGGCTTCTATTGAAGCCTATGGAAGCCATCCAGATCCGCGGGAGACCAAAATCAGAATATACTCACCTGCTCCGGATCTTCGCGGCTTCATCTTCTCTCCGTCGCAGCCGGACCTTTTTTCTTCGGTCCGGCGCATGCGCCCGGCACGCAACCGACGTGCCGTGCACATCCGCCGGGCCGAAGAAAGAAGATCCGGCCGCGACAGAGAGAATATGAAGCCGCGACAAAGGGAAGATCCGGAGCGTGCGAGAGGTGAGTTAATTCTTATTTTCAACGCTCATGTCCGCGGGGCAGGAGGGACCCGCTACGGATTCTCCACATAGCAGCAATATTAACCCCCACCCAGCAGCAATATTAACCCCCCCAGCAGCAATATTAACTACCACCAGCAGCAATGTTAACCCTCCCAGCAACAATGTTAACCCCCCCCCAGCAGCAATATTAACAAACCCCAGCATCAATATTAACCCCCCCCCCGCAGCAATATTAACCCCCCCAGCAGCAATATTAACCCCCCCGCTACAGCAGCAATGTTAACCCCCCAGCAGCGATATTAACCCCCGCCCAGCAGCATTAACCCCCCCCACAACAATATTAGCCCCGCCCACACACAGCAATATTAACCATCCACACAGAGCAATATTAACCCCCCCCAGGAGCAATATTAACCCCCCCAGCAGCAATATTACCCCCCCCCCCCCCCCGCACACACACAGCAATATTAATCCCCCCAACCCATATACTTACCTTCTCCTTGCAGTCAGCACCGCTCCCACTCGGCTCACGCTGAGCCTGGGTGCACAACTGACGTCAGTGTGTAGCCCGGGACACTTCCTCTCTGAGTCCTCTCCTGCGGAACTGAAGAGCAGGGGACTCAGGGGAGGAGGATCCTTATCTAGTTGGAAGTCTGGACTTGCATTCACACCCTAGAGTTGGTAGAAACTATACTTGATTGTAGCCTCCAGCAAGAGCCCTGCACTCCTCAAACACCTCTATGTCTGCACTTCACGGCATCTTAGCCCTTACTGACATCCCTGTGGATGTCTAGGGTGTGAATGCACGTCCAGACTTCCAACTAGATAAGCACAGATTGCCCAAAACTGAGAGATATGTTATCTGAATTTCTCAGGGCTTTATCTGTACTATCTTAAGTGGATGCTCTGATGACTATCAGTCCTCCTAGCCTAAAAACAGAGCACTCTAACACTGATATATTAAACAGTGCGATCTTTAGCCATTGGGCATAAACACTTTGGAGATGTGTGTATAAGCATCAAATACCACATCATCCACATATTTGATGCAAGTGCCAACATCGGCTCTGATCGCAAAAAGAGGGGATATCCCCATATACTTGAGTTACACTCTTTAACCCTCTGAATTACTCCATCACAAGTACTAGAAACACTTCAGGCAATTCTGTGCCCAGGCAAATATACCACCATGTTAAATACAGTATAAACCAGTGGTATTATCGGTCGCCGACCACCTGTACCTCTAGAAGGACAATATAAATAATCACGAACTAACTATATATAAGTGTTATAAGCCCTACGAACCATTCTTCATTTGGGGCATTTGAGTACAAAAGACAGAGGCTATTCGTCTTGATCCTGATGAATCGGCTCACTTATTACATCAGGGCGTAGAAACGCGTCCATTAAATATTATTTGTCTATCATCCTTAGCCTTCTGAAATAAAACGTATACTGTTATTAACACTGTATAAATAGTAATATAACCGTACCTGTAAATCTATTAAGGGAACGGTAATTAACATCGGTATAGCGGATCACCATGATAAGCTGATATACCTACCCCCTGTCCTGTATGTTCTTTAGGTGTTTGTATGTTTATGTTCGTCTAGTTTCCTGATGTGTGCTGGGCCATTTGGTGGTGTGATTTGGCTTATTTTAAATAAAGTCCTATAATAAAAGTTATATTTTAATAATAGAACAGATTATCTAATCTAATATTTCTGGGGCACTTTCACAGTGAAATTGTATTTCATTTAAAGGACCCCCCCTGTCCCAGTGACGACTTTAAATGTTGCAGCATTTAAAGGGTTAAATTATACTGCATGAGCAATCAAACGATCGCAAATTCAAGACCCATGTGAGGACTTAAAAAAAACAAAAACATGTAAAAATTAGTTAAAAAATATTTTTATTATTAGAAAAGTAAAAGGAAGTAAAAGTTTGAAATTGTATTGTTTAACAAGATTTGTTTTTTAAAATTAGTACAGCAAAAGAAAATATTATATGTGTGTATATATTTGGTATTGTCATAATCGTACTGACCCATAGAGTAAAATTAACATGTCATTTTTGCTGCAATATGTAACTGTAAAAATAAGACTGAGACTGCCTGTCCACGAGCGATTGCTCATTGTGTTACTCGCAACAATAATTCGGCCGCAGGTAACGCGTTACTATGGAAAGTGCAACTGTGGCGTCCAGGAGCAGAGAATCATAGCGATTCTCTGCTCGCAGGATCTAAATCGCAGCATGCCGCGAATCTCCGCGGTGGGCCAATCTGTCGCTGGCGATATTCTGCAACGGCCGTGGACAGGGGCCCTAAAGGTGGAATTATTATGTTTTTTTTTCCATTTCACTCCACCTAGAAATTTGTGCTGCATTAAATACCGTAGTAAGATTGAAAAATATAACTTATCCCGTAAAAACCAAGCCCTCAGATAGTTACATGCATGGATAAATGAAAGAGTTATGATTTTTTGAAAGTGGCGAGGACAAACCAAAAAGGAAAGAAAGGGACGGTCCTTAAGGGGTTAAATAATATTTCCGGTCTAAGGAGATAACTTCCTATTTTACTCAATTTAGCAAAGTGCTTGGAAAGTGCAGACATCCAAAGTTTTGAAGACAGAAAGCAAGAGATGTAGACTTTTAATCTGCTTCTGTGTGGTCCATGCAGAGCCAATCACAATACCTCCAACACAGAACCAGCTACCATGTCCAAGTAGCACAGATACCTAAAGTGCTCTGAGACATTTATCAGCCTCCCATTACTGCCAATTGCTTTCTCATTGTTTGGCCTCCTTCACACGAGTGTTACATTTTCACACTGGCCACATCGCAGCTGAAAAATACGTGAAAAGGGAAAAGCTGTGATCAAGTCACGGCCACAATTTGTGTTTTCTCGTACATTGACACAGGTGGCTGCGGTGTGTGTGTGTGTATATATATATATATATATATACACACACATGCATACACAGACACCGCGCCGTGGAATTCCCTCGGTCGGCATAAATCCGTAGAAAGACTTCTAACGCATAAATAGAGGCACCTGCAATCTTTTGCAGCACTGGGCGCAGCTAAACACCCTTTTTTTTAGCTTCCATAGAAGCCTATGGGAGCCCCTAGTGTATTTCGAGCAAAAGATAGGGCAAGACCTATCTTTTCCATATAAAATAGGCTGCTGTATTGGGTCTTCGATGTCCTATTATCCCTGGCGCAAAGTTTTCAGCTAAAAATTCTCCATCTGAATGAATACATTGGAAACCAATGCTTCAGACGGTTGCGATTCTTTTTGTGTGGCTGAATTAGCCGTCCAAAAACGCTCATGTGAATAAGGGTGTAAAATCAGCACAGCATACTTCTAAAAACAGAATTGGAAATGACATCCTTTCAGGTTTCCGCATTGTTCTGATGTTTTCTGCCAGTGCCATTAAAAGAGTTTTCTGGGACTCTGGGCACTTTTTCCATTATGTGATCTACAGGGGTCCCCACCATTCGGCTGATTCCCGGCACCACTGCCAGTACCGAATGCACAGGAAGTTGATCACATTGTCCATCCTGCAGCAGCCCAGGTTGGTAGTGCAGGCACAGCTCACATTGAATTCAATAAGAGCTGTGCCTGCACTAACAACCCGGGCTGCTGCAGGATGGGCAATGTGATCTGCTTCCTGTGCTGTATGTAGTGACAGCGGTGCTGTGAATCTGCTGATTGGCAGAAATCCTGAGGAGTGGACACCCGTCAATCCTGAGAATAGGCCATCAATATAAAAATTGCTCAAAGTCCCAGAAAACCCCTTTAATGATTTGATTTGCTTTAAACTATCCATTTTGCACAGTAGGTCATAGAGCGTTGGTATCACATGTTATAGGAAGATGAAAAGATTGGATCAGCCTATCATCTAGTTCTACTAGTTGCTAAACAAAAAACTCCAGGCAGATTTTATGCTGTGTGATTCCCTGAAGCCTTGCAGGAATGTATTATAGATGTTATGACTTGCAGGAATGCTGCCTTCTAATATGTGGCGCTGCAGAGGTATTGTTCCATCTCCCTTATTTGCATATTACGCAGAGGAGCATGAATGGCCTTATAAGGCCGCCTGCAGATGAGCGGAAATCCCGTGGCGGGATTTCCGCCGCTCAAAGCCTGCATAGGATTGCGTTAACAAACGCAAGCCTATGCAGACGGCCGCGGTTTGGCCGCGCGAAATCTCACGCGGCAAACAAACCGCGGCATGTCCTATTTTTGTGCAGGGCTCGCAGAGCCTCGCACAGAAACGTCACTCACGCAGCCGGCGGCTCCGGTCTGCGCATGCGCCGGCAGCTGTCACATGAAAGAGCCGGGGCCGCCGGGCACGGGTGAGTACGCGCCGCTCTCTGCAGGTGCTCGGGTCGGGTCCCGCGGCGAGAATTCTCGCCGCCGGATCCGACCCGCTCGTCTGCAGGCGGCCTTAGCCTCCTCACTCACCTTCTAGGTGCTCTCTCCCTAAGGAGAAAAGATAGCGTTCCTGACCCACATCACAGGCCTCTCGCTAGCTAAGCCAGTAACAGCTGTCTGTGCATGGGCTCTGTCTTTGCTTTCAATTCCCAGTCATTGTTACAAGGCTTGTATAAAGAGTCTAACTTTGACTTGCAGGAATGTTGCTTTCCAATACGTTGTGCTGCAGTGGTATTGCACTATCTTCCTTATTTGCATATTACCCAGAGAAGCAAGAATGGCATTTTAAAACCCCTCACTCACATTCTAGGTGCTCTCCCTAAGGAGAAAAGATAGATGTTATAACAAGCCTTAGGAGTTTCTAGTTGTTCTGCAACAGTTGTTTCAATGACCATTCCTGTATCTGGAATATCTAAATCAAGCCTGTAGACAGTTATACTGTCACCATTGATGAGAAAGCGTTTGACCACCAAAAGTGGCTAAAATGTTTAAAAAGTGGTCACTTTAAAATAATTGTATATACTGTGCTACAACGAAGCATAGTATACTACTGTATATGTAGATTGCAGAATCTTATTGCTCTCAGTAAGGGCTCTGTACTGGGTTTTGCACATGGAATATTCTGTACCAATGTGCCATAGGCTCCCATGCTGACGATCACACATATTGTGCAAAATATGTGCGCAATAAAGATCGCAGCATGTTATATCTGGGCACGTACTATGCACACATACACGCCAAGATAGTGTATGGCAACTGGCGGCTGGCAGCATAGTATGTGATGTCATTCAGCTGGCCGAAGAGAACAAAAAAGAACTTGCAGATATAATTTTTAATGGCTTACAAAAAAATGATGATGTTACAGCAAGGATACTTAAACCTCTTCATCAGGCTTACTAACACAGTACTAAACAATTTTCTTTTTTCACAGATATCCAACAATATTCCTCATCTTATGTGCTGTATGTAGCTGGAAATGTATTTAAAGGGGTTGTCCCGCGCCGAAACGTTTTTTTTTTTTTTTTCAACCCCCCCCCCCCCCCCCCCGTTCGGCGCGAGACAACCCCGATGCAGGGGTTAAAAAAGAACACCGGACAGCGCTTACCTGAATCCCCGCGCTCCGGTGACTTCTTACTTACCTGATGAAGATGGCCACCGGCATCTTCTCCCTCGGTGGACCGCAGGGCTTCTGTGCGGTCCATTGCCGATTCCAGCCTCCTGATTGGCTGGAATCGGCACGTGACGGGGCGGAGCTACACGGAGCCCCATTGAGAAAAGAAGAAGACCCGGACTGCGCAAGCGCGTCTAATTTGGCCATTAGACGGCGAAAATTAGACGGCAACCATGGAGACGAGGACGCCAGCAACGGAACAGGTAAGTGAATAACTTTTGATAACTTCTGTATGGCTCATAATTAATGCACAATGTACATTACAAAGTGCATTAATATGGCCATACAGAAGTGTATAGACCCACTTGCTACCACGGGACAACCCCTTTAATACATCATCTATATTACACAATAGACCTGGAGTATTCATGCTTTATACAACATTTATCCTAAGTATCTGACTATTGATTTCATACACTCCTTGTCAAGAAAACAATCCCATCACTAGAAGAAGTTGTCACTCGTCCTGCAGTTCCATCTCAGGCAGATATACAAATGCTGAGAGCTGTGGGGTGATTAGATGAACAGTCTTGTCACCTGAAAATCTAAAAGTGGTTCAACCCATGGGGCACATCATTGGAATGCGAGAAGCTGGATGGTCGTATTGATGAATTGCCGCCACCTGGGCCGTTCTGACCAGACTGTTAGGAGGTGTTGGGACCAGCGGATGTGTGAGGGCACACAAGATGACCGGGCTCAAGACCCCCTGCAGACCACCAGTAGAGAGGATCATCTGACCAGACTGTTAGAAGGTGTTTGGGCCAGTGGATAGGGGCACACAAGGCAACCGGGCTCAAGACGCCCCCTACAGACCACCAGTAGAAAGGAGCGTCTGACCAGACTGTTAGGAGGTGTTGGGACCAGTGGATGTGTGAGGGCACACAAAGTGACCAGGCTCGGAACAATCCCAACAGACCACAAGTAGAGAGGAGCGTCTGACCAGACTGTTAGAGGAGCGTCTGATTATCTGACAAGCATGTGTGATCGTGTGAAAAAATACACGACGTGACCTAACTTGGTGTGCATTTGCTTACCACAACAGCCAATTGAAGTCAATGGGCTTGCATAATTGTGCACGACATACGCAGAAAACAGCATGTACGCATAAAATCAATGTGATATTTTTGTGTAAACATGCAGTGCATTTGTGCACACAAGAAAAAACGTGAAAGTGAGCAAAATGTGTCGGAGTGAGCGCATTTCAGGTTGCACAAACACGTGGTGTATTTTTTGGGCGAAATGTGCTTACCCCCTAGGAATATCATTTTTACATCACTTAGTTCCCATCTTACTATTATGTAACATTAGATGGGTAAAAATGATAATCCTGACCTCGCCGCAGACATTATTGGTTAGAAATTACATGGGATTTGAGTTTGTTTCTTTCTCACAGTCAATATGGGCAAGGCTATTTTTACTTCTATCTGATAAATTTAAATTGTTCCTGTTAAATGAGTTACACGCATAGTTCTGCTTTATCAGCCAATCTTCTCAGCAGTACTTTTATATAGTTTGGGTACTAAAATGAGATTACCTACGCTGAACAGATCTGCAGCTGGGTTTGTCTTTATTTAATTCATCTGAACTTTGCTCTGCAACTTAAGAAAAAAGACTCCCTTGGGATGAACGTTAAAGAAAAACTGATGCTGTGTACAATAACCGAGCAATATGGAAAGCAGCAAACATTGACAAAACAGATATATGATGATGTAAGGCAGGAATAGGTTACACTACCTCTACAGAACGTCCCACGACCTATACAGTCTGTTACTATGTGTCTTCCCGAAATACACACTACATACTGATTCTTATGGTATCAGGTAGGGTACACACACCAATGTTCACACCCACATGGCTACCATAGGCCACGTTCAGTTTTGGAAGAATTGTCGTATATGTGGGGTTCTGATATCATGCCATATCTGTCAATTTATGGTAAAAAATGTGGATTGAGTTTCCAAAAACCCCATTCACTAATACATATAAAAGAAAAGCTAAAACTAATTGTTCTCAGTAAGATAAAACCAAGTAATATTGTAGATATGATACCTTTTAATGGCTAAAAAATACATGATGTTATAGCGAGCTTTACAACCTACATAATGGAATAGATCCGAAGAGGCATATATATACAAATACATATGACAAGGCAGAGACATGGTGTGACTAATTTGCACTTAACACAATACCAGAACAGGATGGTAGGTAAAGTCCCCTAGTGCAAGCACTGAGCCATGACTGACTCCTATGGTGGCGTCACATTGGCAGACTGTTTTTGCGGAGTGGTTTGCCATTGCCTTCCCCAGTCATCTTTTACCCCCAGCAAGCTCATTTTACCGACCTCAGAAGGATGAACTGCCGAGTCATCAACCTTGAGCCGGCTACCTGAACCAAACGGGGATTGAACCCATAAACTTCAGGTCATGAGCGAGAGTTTAGTACTGCATTTCTAGGACAGGATGAGCAGAGGAGTAAAAACTTATTCAGTCCACTGATTAGGAATGTGAAAGTTTTATGGTCTCTAAATTGGCATTAAGGGGGTCACCAGGTCTGTGTGTTATCTCTGCTCCAGATTTCTCATATTCTCCACTGATGTAAAAAGCTCCCTCCGAGGTCCATTCCATTCTTGATAGGGTCAAAGATGGTTATCAAATTGTACTCCCAAATTCTTCTATGAGGTTAAACTCTGAAATTGCCTTTTAGTATCGTAACTTTCATATGTTCTATGTTGTGTTCGTGACTAGAAACATACTCCGCCAAAGGTAATTCTGTCTTTCGTTGTTTGATTGTGTGGCGATAAGACCTCATCCTGGCTCTAACTTTTTGTCCTGTTCCTCCAACATAAAGGCCCCCAACAAGGACATTTACTCCACAGGATCAGGTACAGAACATAAGACGTGGAACATGTGAATGTCCAAGGGATATTATAGTCCTGCTGTGTGTTGGGGATTTGTATCCTGTCCGCGGTCAGTACAGCCCCTTACATTGCAGGGATAAGTTCCTTTTCGTGCGTCAGAGGGCAATGCACTCCTGATGATAAAAATCCTCAGATTTGGCAGTTGCCTGTAACACAGAAGGGGAGGGTCCGGGGATATGGTGTCCAGACGGTCATCCTTGTGTAGGGTATAGTATTTGAATAGAGGTCTGCAGGTCTTTTAAAGAGTATGCCAAGCCACCAGTGGGACAATGGACCTGCAGTCCCGGTGTCGTATTCCAAGTGAAGAAAGTTGAGAAGGATATCAGGTCTTTGAGATCTAAAGCAGCTCGTCCATTGGGTACTAATAATATGACAAGGGAAGAACGCACTGCACTCACTACCCTTTCCCGTGATAGGGCTATAACAATAAAACCGGCCTATAAAGGGGGTGCTATTGTCATCCTCGATACCGCACAGTACAACCATGAGACATCTCGACAACTTAGTGATGAGGCTGTATATACTAAGCTGAAGGGTGACCTACATTGAGACTACAAATCCAGCTGACGGTATTGCTTAATGATGCACTACTTTCTGGCATCATTGACTCTGATCTACTTTGATTCTTAGATGTACTGTATCCCCGCATACCTGTTCTATATTTGTTGCCAAAAATTCATAAGACTCTGGACGCGGTTCAGTTTTTTGCAATGTAGCTAAATTCCTTGACAGGATCATCCGCCCGTTTGCAGAAGAAGCTGCTTCCTATGTGCGAGACACCAGTGATTTCCTCCTCGAACTTAAAGATATCGTGATTTCAGGCCCATTGATCTTGGCCACACTGGATGTTGTGTCGCTTTATACATCAATACAACATCACAAAGGTTTGGGCCCCAGAGCGTCTTGAGTTTGCCCTGTCGCTGCTCAAATTTATCCTCACCAAAAACTATTTTTCTTTTGGGGAGGCTTTCTTCGAGCAGCGACAGGGTACCGCCATGGGGTCCAATGTCGCGCCCATCTACGCGAACATTTACATGCAACATTTTGAGGCCAACTTTGTCTACACCTCTGAGTATTGGACCAATGTCATTGTGTGGCTTTGCTACATAGATGATATTTTTCTCCTGTGGGGAGGCTCCCATGAGGATCTGATTAAATTTCATGCTTCTCTCAATTTACAATACGATGAGTTAAAATTCACTTTGAATTCATCAGTCAATAATATTCAATTTCTTAACACTTTGGTCATCATTGAGGGTGACAGATTGACTGTTAATTTGTTTACCAAATCCACCGATAAGAACTCCATTTTACGCTACGACAGTTTTCATCCAAGGGGCATTGTAAACTCTCTCCCTTGGAGTCAACTATTGCGTGTGAAAAGAATAGCTGAGGAACCATTTGTTGATACGAGACTTGAACAAATGGCTCAAAAATTTCTACTGAGAGGCTATCCAACGACTCTTGTGAGAAGGGCTGTTGAGAACGTTCGCCCATTGGACCGTGATGTACTGCTATCCCCTAAATCCAAAACTGGGGATCAAAAAGGATTCCCTTTATCTCCACTTGTGGTCATCATAGTGGTAGGGTCTCATCTATTATCAACAAACACTGGCCCCTTCTGTCTAGGGGCATCAATAATGTTCCTGAATTCAGGGATAAACCCATGATGGCCTTTAGAAGGCCCCCCAATTTGCGAGACAAATTGGTGAAACCTATGGAATTCAAATAAAAACATTCTCAACAACTTCTGGCTTCTTTAAAACCAGGTAATTTTCCTTGCCTCAATTGTGTTTGCTGTGGAAATTTAGTCAAGGGGGAGAAATTCCATCATCCCTATACAGGCAAGAGGTTTAGAATCCGTAAGCGTTACACCTGCACTTCCTCGTTTGTGATTTACTTGGTCACCTGCCCCTGCGGGTTGGGCTATGTTGGCGAGACAACACTTGAGGCTAGAACCTGGATTATCAAATATAAAAGCACCATCCGCACGAAATGCCTAGACCTGCCTATTCCCAAACACTTTTATGATATGAAACACATTACCCAGTTTCACTTTAGAATCATTGACGATGTCCCGCCACCAACAAGACGGGGAGACAGGGAAGCTTTGCTTAAAAAGAAAGAGCTCCTGTGAATACATACCCTCAATACCATGCATCCCTTTGGTGTAAACCAAGAATATAATTGTGTACCATTTCTGTAGAATCCTCCGCTTTCCTTCTCTTCTGTACTCTAGTTTGCCTATTGTTTTTTATTTGTTTTTAATCATTGTTTATTTATTCTTTGTTTTTAGGTGCTGCTCCTGTTCTCTGTCCATTCCTCAGGCGGTACCGGATTGGTGTTGGCTTTTTTCGCAACATTAAATGAATTTTTTCACTTGCACATTAATACCTTGTTTATGTGATTTTATATTTATGTAGCTGTACATTATAGCCATTTTTTGCTCACTTTTTCTTCTATATGATGCCCTTATGTGGTTGGATGTGGGTTTTTGCTTGTGATGTGTCTTTTATGCAACAAAAAAACTCTTTTTGTAATACACAATAAACTTTGGTGATTTTTGTTGAGAGTTGAATTTTCTTGCTTTATTGTTGATTATTGTCTGTGTATTGTACTTTATTCCATACACTTTTTAGTGTGGTCACTGTTAGTTGAGAGATAATTGATGTTTTTTTTTCTTCTCATTTTACGTTTATGCCTTTGATTTTGACACTTATGTAATACTTCATTATCCTTAGAACTACGAATCTATCCCTGTTCTTTGGCCTCTGGATCATTATATATTTGTGCATGTGCGCGTATATATGCGATACATTTTATAGTAAGTAGATACAATAGGACGGTACTATCCCCTTTTTTGACCAATATGGTGTTAGTGTATACATCTGTGTTCAGCTTTTTTGGTCTGGTCGGCTATCTATATGACTAATTTTTTTTTTTCCATCACTGGATAGCTATATGTGCGTATGGGCTGTGACGGATAGTGACCATTTTGTGAGTGACTTTTATGCACTCTGCAGTGATATGTATCGCTGCTATGTGAGCGCACTGCGCCAGTGCTGTAATGTTACCCCGTTCTTGCGTGCTGACGCTATATTAACCTTCACACTTACTTATATTTAGGACTATTATAACATAGTAACATAGTTCGTAAGGCCGAATGAAGACTATGTCCATCTAGTCCAGCCTGTTTAGCCTCCTGTGTTGTTGATCCAGAGGAAAGCAAAAAAAAACCAAGGCCAGAAGCCAATTAGCCCTTTTGGGGAAAAAATTCCTTCCCGACTCCCTAATGGCAATCAGACTGTTCCCTGGATCAACCCCTAATAGTTCCTACCTGCCTGTATACCCGAATTAACAATTAACCTAAGATTTATATCCTATAATGTCCTTCCTCTCCAGAAAGACATCAAGTCCCCTTTTAAACTCCTCTATGGATTTTGCCATCACCACTTCCTCCGGCAGAGAGTTCCACAGTCTAACTGCTCTTACAGTAAAGAACCCTTTTCTATGTTGGTGATGAAACCTGCTTTCCTCTAAACGTAGCGGATGCCCTCTTGTTACCGTCGTAGTCCTGGGTATAAACAGATCATGGGAGAGATCCTTGTATTGTCCCCTCATGTATTTATACATAGTTATTTGGTCGCCCCTTAGCCTTCTTTTTTCCAGAGTAAATAATCCCAATTTGGATAGCCTCTCTGGGTATTCCAGTCCCGTTATTCCATGTATTAGTTTAGTCGCTCTTCTTTGAACCACCTCCAGTACTGTAACATCTTTCCTGAGCACCAGTGACCAGAACTGTGCGCAGTATTCCATGTGGGGCCTGACTAGTCCCTTATATAATGGAAGGATAATGTTCTCGTCCTTCGCCCCTATACCTCTTTTAATGCACCCCAAGACTTTATTTGCCTTTGCAGCAGCTGACTGGCATTGGTTACTCCAGTTTAGTCTACAATCCACTAGTACCCCTAGGTCTTTTTCCATATCGCTTTTCCCTAGCAGTACCCCATTAAGTGTATATTGGTAACATCCGTTTTTGCTGCCCATGTGCATAACCTTACATTTATCAACATTGAACTTCATTTGCCATTTTCCTGCCCAAGCCCCTAGCTTATCCAGGTCCGTTTGTAGCCGTACATTGTCCTCCGTTGCATTAATTATATTGTTTAATTTTGTGTCATCTGCAAATATTGATAATTTGCTGTGCAGCCCCCCTATCAGGTCGTTGATAAATATATTGAACAGAATGGGGCCTAATACTGAACCCTGTGGCACCACGCTAGTGACTGTGGCCCAATTAGAGTACGAACCATTAATTACCACCCTCTGCTTTTTATCATTGAGCCAATTCTTTACCCAATTACACACGTTTTCACCCAATCCGAGCTGTCTCATTTTGTATATTAGCCTATTATGTGGCACGGTGTCAAAAGCTTTAGAGAAGTCCAGATATACAAGATCAATAGACTCTCCCAGGTCCAGCCTAGAGCTTACTTCATCGTAGAAACTGATCAGATTTGTCTGACATGAGCGACCCTTCATGAATCCATGCTGGTGAGGAGTTATTCCCTTGTTCTCCTTGAGGTACTCATCAATGGCGTCTCTCAGAATCCCCTCGAAAATTTTTACCGTTACTGAAGTGAGACTTACTGGCCTGTAGTTACCAGGCTCACTTTTGGTCCCCTTTTTGTAAATTGGAACCACGTTGGCAATGCGCCAATCCAATGGTACAACACCGGTCTTGATAGTGTCTAGAAATATTAGCTATAGCGGCCTAGCTATCTCATCACTTAGTTCCCTTAGTATCCTTGGGTGCATCTGGGCCTGGCGATTTATCGATTTTAATCTTCTTTAATCGGTTCCTCACTTCCTCTTGCGTTAGGTATGACATATTTTGTGAGGGGTTCGTTTTATTCCCCTGCATCTCGTGTGGCATTACCTTTTCGTTTGTGAATACGCTTGAAAAGAAACTATTTAATAGATTTGCCTTCCCTCCATCATCTTCAATGATTTCTCCTGCATTACTTGTTAAAGGGCCAGTGCTCTCCCTGTAAATCCTTTTGCTGTTAATATAGTTGAAAAATAGTTTCGGGTTGTTTTTGCTCTCTTTCTGCCTCCTCCTTGGCAATTTTGATCCTATCTTTGCATATTTTGTTTTTTCCGCTGTACGATTTTAGCGCTTCTTCGCTGCCTTCTTGCTTTAGTAGTTTGAACGCTTTCTTTTTTTCGTTTATAGCCCCTCTTACCGTCTTGTCCAGCCACATTGGTTTCCTTTTAGTTGAGATTCTTTTATTTTTAAAGGGAATGAACTGCTCGCATGAGGAGATTAGGATCCTTTTAAACTTTTCCCATTTGTCCTCTGTACTGTTATTTTTGAGGATGTTGTCCCATTTAATGTTACCGATAGTAGTTCTAAGCTGATCAAATTTTGCTTTACCAAAGTTTAGTTTATTTGTCGCTCCCTGATAAGGCTTCTTATTGAATGACAGCTGGAAGTTGATTATATTGTGATCACTGTTCCCCAAGTGCCCCTCAACCTGTACCCCCTTTATTCGGTCCGGTTGTTAGTTAGTACTAGGTCCAGAATGGCCCTCCCTCTCATTGGTTCCTGCACAAGTTGGTTCAAGTAATTATCTTTAATTACTCTCAAGAACTTATCACCCCTGTGAGATTTGCAGGTTTCCTTCTCCCCTGTTATATCTGGATAATTAAAGTCCCCTATGATAATTACTTTATTGCGGTTTGACACCTCTTCTATCTGCCTTAGTAGTAAGGTTTCAGTTTCTTCTGCTACTTTTGGTGGTCTATAGAAAACCCCTATCAAGATTTTGTTATTTTTTTTCTCCCTTTATTTCTACCCACAGAGATTCCACCTGTTCTTCTCCTACCCCTATATCCTCCCGTAGTCTCGGCTTTAAGAACTATTTAACGTACAGACATACCCCTCCCTCTTCCTGGTTCCTTTGGTCTCTTCTGAAGAGATTGTACCCCTGTAAATTCGCCGTCCAATCGCACTTATCATCAAGCCATGTTTCCGTTATTTCAACTATATCATAGTTTTCATCGGCCATTTTCGCTTCAAGCTCACCCACTTTACCAATCAGACTTCGTGCATTCGTGGTCATACAATTTATATCGTTTTTTTTTTTTTGTTCTTTAAATTCGTTTTGTTGCTATTCGTACTAATGGCTGATCTAACAGTTCTAACTGTACTAACCCCACCCCCTGCTTGACCCCCATTCCCCTTGCTTAGACCCGGGTCGCTAGCTACACTGGCTACCCCACTATTTCTCATTTTGCCCTCCCCCCCAGTCCCTAGTTTAAACACTCCTCCAGCCTTCTAGCCATCTTCTCCCCCAGCACAGCTGCACCCTCCCCATTAAGATGCAGCCTGTCTCTACGGTAGAGCCTGTAGCCGACAGCAAAATCAGCCCAGTTCTCCAGGAACCCAAATCCCTCCTTCTTACACCAACTTCGAAGCCACTTGTTTACCTCCCTAAGATCCTGCTGCCTTTCTAGTGTGGCTTTGGGTGCAGGTAGTATTTCCGAGAAAACTACCCTGAAGGTCCGCGCCCTGAGCTTGGACCCTAGGTCCATGAAATCATTTCTAGGGCCCTCCATCAACCCCTAATTTGTTCATTAGTGCCAACGTGCACCATGACCGCTGGATCCTCACCAGCCCCTCCCAGTAATCTGTCAATCCGTTCCGCGATGTGTCGAACCCGAGCGCCAGGAAGACAACACCCCGTTCGACGATCCTGGTCTTTATGGCAGATTGCCCTATCTGTTCCCCTTATAATTGAGTCCCCCACCACTAGGACCTGTCTAGCCTGCCCTGAGCTCCCCGTCCCCGTCTCACTGGAGCAGTCATCTCCATGGCGTTCAGAGGGCATGTCGTGCTGCAGTGGTGCTGGTTCTGTAATGACATCCCTTCATTTGCCAACTTTGAAAACTTGTTGGGTTGGGCCAGTTCAGGACTAGCCTCCCTTATTCTTTTCCTTCTACCCCTTCTTCTTTCTGTCACCCAGCTAGCTGCCTGCTCTTCCGTACTACCATCCGCCCCCTCCTCTACCCTAGCGAGTGTCTGCTCAGTGAGCAGCAAACTCCTTTCCATGATGTCAATGGCTCTCAGTGTTAGATCCAGGATTTGGGCTTCTAAATGTGCGACGGGCACGCATCTTGCGCAACAGTATGCACCCTCGATCGGCTGATCAAGGACCGGATACATTGCACAAGTAGCACACTGGATGACATTGGCAGGCATGGAGCTCATCCTACTGGGAATCTATGATTTACTTGTGGAAGTAGTGAAGATAGACTTGTTCACACTCCGCTCACATGCTGCCGCCTCTGCACAACCGCTCACACGCTGCCACCTCTGTGCAACTGCTCACACGCTACCGCTCACACACTGCCACTCACCCGCTGCTGCCTCTGCGCAACAGCTCACGTGCTGCCGCTCCTCGCTGCCGCCTCTGCGCAACCGCTCACACACTGACGCTCATGTGCAACCGCTCACACACTGATGCTCACGCGCAACCGCTCACTTGCTGCCGCCTCTGCGCAAACGCTCACACGCTGACGCTCACGCGCAACCGCTCACTTACTGATGCTCGCGCAACCGCGCTCTCGCTGCCGCCTCTGCACATCCGTGCACACACTGACGCTCACACGCAACCGCTCACACACTGACGCTCACGTGCAACCGCTCCCTTGCTGCTGCCTCTGTGTAACCGCTCACACTAATTTTTTTTTTCCCCCCTCACAAACACTTAGACCCACAGACTCACACACTTAGGCTCACACACCCACACTAGGTACACAGAAGACACAACTAGGACACACTAGACACACAGAAGACACACACTTAGATTCACACACAGAAGATACTTATCGGCTCCTGTTGCAGCTCCTCCGCAGTTCTGGTGACGTCACCTGCTCTCCCGGGGGCCGCTCACTCTGCCTTCCTGTCATTCCGGGACCTGCTGCTCCGCTTCTGCAGTGGACCATTCCCCGTGCTCTCCCGGACAATTCTCCTGCCGGCGCCCCATCGGACTCCTGGTGGCCTCAGGGCGCTGGTATCGGCTCCTGCGCCACTTCGGTGTTCCCTTCTGCCCCCGCTCGTGCTTCTGCCTCGGCGAGCTGCTACTGACGTCTGACATCACTTCTGTCCTCAATCCTCCTTATGCTGCCATTCGAGTACATTTGTGCCTTTTTGATTTGTGGTGGCCCTTTGTATTTGGCCGCCCGTCTTTGGGATTTAATTCTCTTTGGTCGCTAGGTGGCTCCATATATGCATGCGCTGTATCGGACTGCGGCCATCTTGTGTGTGGCATTAATCCCCCTGTGTGATGGTAATGTGTATGCGTGTGCCGCTTTGGACGGCGGCCATCTTGTGTGTGCCGCTGATCCTCTTGGGTGATAGTTAGGTGTATTGCCGTTGCGCATGCGCGAGGCACCTACGCGGATATGTCATCGCGCTCTGACATGGTAACAGTGTATCAGAACTGTAACCCCAAATATTACAAGACACCACCTTGGGTTTATATTATGACGCTGTATATATCTGTGGCTTAGGACACTTGTACTTTATCTGTCAACTGTTTTCAGCTACATGTGATGCCTTCCCCTGCTGGAAGCGCCTGGATTGGACAGAGTATCAGGTGACTGCACCACTTGTTTTTAATCAATTAATTAGTGGTATGTTGATTGTCCTGTGTTTGATTGGTGTAGGGTGGATTTGTCCCGCCCTCACCTTCACTTGCTGCTACTATTTAAGATCTGACTTGTGGGCACACTAGCAGGCTTGATAAAGACTATATCCTAGTCGAAACGTTGCCTGTACTTGTCTTTTAATATGGAGTAATAAAATCCTTGTGTAGGCTATGGTAAAGTTTCTTTGCGGTTTTCCTTAGTAACTCCAGCTGTGGATTGGAGGTCACTACTAGAGGTACACGACTGTTTTCTTCCTTCTCTGTTTATCGGAGTAGTTGATTTCTGGGTATTCTGGTGGCTCTAGTGATTTGTTCATCAACTGAGGTGGGATGGTAGCCCTGGAAATATCAACCTGACGCAGCATTCTAACCCATAACATGCCAATAATGTAAATTGCAAATTCACTTACGTATAATCGCCATCCACACAGCTTTTGAGTCATTTTAGATCTGAGAAATGAATTAAAGGTGTTCTCCAGGACTTTTACTATAGGTCACCTATCGTCGGGATAGGTCATCAATAGTTGATCAGTGGGTGTCTGCCACTGGGCTCGCTGTCAATACGGACAGATCTGGAGGCAGATAGTAGTTTCTGTATTGCAGCACTGCATTGAATTCACGGGGAGCTGAGCCTATAGTACCCATTAGATGAGCAGGATAGTAAAAGAACGGTGGAGCAACCCCAGTGGAAAACAGAAAAAGAAATTGGGGACCATGTCGTCTTTTTGAAGAGTGATGGCATGAAATTTCTTTGAATATAGGGAATAATCCCTATATAATGTAGGTGCAGCTGCCCCCAAATACCATCATACCCTCCGGGGTAGACGTTTACACAACAAATGTCAAAGTGGTTTAAAAAATGTAGGTACAAGGAACGACTTATAGACATATATAATCATATCAGATGGATATTTGTCACACTTCACTGTTTATTTGTAAAACCAGCATATATACGCATGTCAAGATCCGCAGACCTCTTGTGCAGTAAGGCGAACCTTCTCTCCAACACACCATCAGCATCCAGACGAATCAGCAAGTACTCAAGAAAAGTTCTGCTGACCTCGAAAGGGGTATATATCGGGTTTCCCCCAAAATAAGACAGGGTCTTATATTAACTTTTGCTCCAAAAATGCGTTGGGGCTTATATTCAGGGAACGTTTTATTTTTTCATGAACAACAATCTACATTTATTCTTGAACAAAAAAATCTAAACTTATTCAAATCTAGTGATGCCATCACATTTTGGGTATATTAGAGCCACAACACTCTAATATAATGAGCTTGGGAGTAGAGTGCTGCCAGTGGGATTACCCGATCGGTGTGAGAGCTCGTCACTTGCCAATCCTTATTGTTTTGGGTCCCGAGTGCCATTCTTTTGGGGGGATAAATGAGGAGGAAAGAGAGGGGTGGAGCAAAACAGTACATACTGTTGCGTGTGTTGTGAACAATGATACTACATACGTGGTGAAGAGAGTGAAGTGGGAACTTAAATATGAAGGTGCTGCCTGACCAGATGACGCACCACCTGGGCGGGCGTGACAGAGCAAGAGAATAGGACTAAAAAAACTGGCAGTGGAGGAGGCGCAACACTCCAGGTAAAACAAGTAGGAAGTGACTAGAGATGTGGAAAACTTCTCCTTTTAGTTAATAAAGTAAATTATCAGCTTATGAAAACACATTTTGGGAAACAGCTTCATCAGTTCAGCTGGTGTTAGCACCAACCAATGCGATGCATTTGTGATGTATGCAGATTTGCCTATACTTTAGTTGGAGGAAGGAGAGAAAAAGAGCTAAACAGTAGGGACACTAAATCCACTCATAATGCTAAGTGGTATAGTGGTAGGAGGAAAAGAAAGTTTAGAGAAAGCACTCCATTGTCCAATCATGTCTGGGATTAACACTGAGGTGACCAGAATGTCTCAAATTCTAAGGCATCGAATGGGTGAGACTTGATATGAGGAGGGGCGACATCAATCTATTGCTGCTTAAAAAAGAGGTAGCTTGGATATTTAGATCAGAAACCCTCCAACCCAAAGGGATCAATGAGAACCTGTCTTTAAATTGTTTCCTCTGAATAGACGTTAAAGGGGTTGTCCCGCGGCAGCAAGTGGGTCTATACACTTCTGTATGGCCATATTAATGCACTTTGTAATGTACATTGTGCATTAATTATGAGCCATACAGAAGTTATAAGAAGTTTTTCACTTACCTGCTCCGTTGCTGGCGTCCGCGTCTCCATGGTTGCCGTCTAATTTTCGCCGTCTAATGGCCAAATTAGACGCGCTTGCGCAGTCCGGGTCTTCTTATCTTCTCAATGGGGCTCCGTGTAGCTCCGTGTAGCTCTGCCCCGTCACGTGCCGATTCCAGCCAATCAGGAGGCTGGAATCGGCAATGGACCGCACAGAAGCCCTGCGGTCCATGGAGGGAGAAGATGCCGGCGGCCATCTTCACCGGGTAAGTAAGAAGTCACCGGAGCGCGGGGATTCAGGTAAGCGCTGTCCGGTGTTCTTTTTTAACCCCTGCATCGGGGTTGTCTCGCGCCGAACGGGGGGGGGGGGGGGGGGTTGAAAAAAAAAAAAACCCCGTTTCGGCGCGGGACAACCCCTTTAAGCTTCAATTCTCCACACCTCCGTTTCTATTGAACCTCATTTACTCTTCCAGTACTGCTGCTTCAGTCTACAGTGATGTGTTTTTTTACCAGAGTTATCTTTAATGAATTCTAGACAATCTTGATGGGCAAAACACTTCTAATTAAAACCAAGTACATGCAGCTTAGGGTAAATGATACCCTTCCCTGTCTAGATATTTCACGCCTTATTTTTATCCTATTTGTAGTAAGGCCTTTAATATGTATTCATCTGCAAAGCCTTTTACATTCTCACCCTGACTATCATGGGATACGTTATAAGCTTTGATTAAACAATAGCCACAAGCAGTCTGGATTTCTCAATATTTTTATTCATCAGTAGTTTTTTTAAGCAGCTTTACATATATCAGCTCCATTTAACATAAATGAATCCTCTTACTACTATTTTGTCTCCTTTATACCCACCGGTTTTACTCCTCTGGGTTTTGGGGTACCGATGTATGACTTTGCCAATTTCCAAGATGGCGCTGTGATCTCTCGTCCTCCTATTGTGTCATTGCACTCTGACGTGTAATGGGGGCATGCCTGCGTCGGCTCCCATGGTTGTAGCGACGCATCATCACGTTCCCCACTCGAGTGGGCCTGGTCAATCAGCAGCTAGATGACGCCCCTTTAGGTGGAGCCTCTGACCTGAGACACACGTTGCCAGGACAACGGACGCGACACTTATTATTATAAATGCCACAGATCACATCGTTCGAGACTACACGGTCACGGTCATACTTATTATGGCGAATCACACAATCATCCCTATGTGGTCGAGGAGCAAAAGTCAACCCTGAATGGGCTCTATGATGAGCCGGGCAGTAATGTAGGCTAAGAGAGCAATTGTTTACTATTAATCTTGGGACACCTGATTGGATAAGTGATGTATGAGGACCATCCGGAGGGCGTGTTTCAGTACACTATATATTCTGGGCTCTGTAGGAAATCCCTCATATGCCCTGGTCTACCATCAAGGCCATGGACCCTTTCTATCATTTTTATTTTTTCTTTGAACTTGGGGGAGACTCTTTAGGGGGAGTGATTGAGTTCACTAAATGAGCACTCCACTAGTGATGATCCTCAAGCCCATAAGATCTCCCACGTCAATCATAATTTCAACCATAATTGTATTACCACCTATAATTCTTGCCATACCAAGATAGGCAGCATTTTAGAAAAAAACACTGCCCAGTTCTATTACATGATCCTTTTCTTCGTAGTAATCTACCGTCCCAATCACATATTGCCTTCCGGAGAGCCCGTGCCTTGTAAACTTCCCTGGCCCCCAGCAATTTCAGAACTACTAAGCCTCCATCAACACCCAATCATCTTACATTCCCTACACTTATTGGATGCTTCCACTGTGGAAAAAGGAAATGTAAATGCTGTAGCAACCTGTGCCATAACAAAACTGACTTCACCAGTAGCGTAATTAAGGAATCTTTTGCCATAAAATCATTTAGCAACTGCTCATCTAGCTTTGTTATATACCTACCGGACTATCCCTGTAACCTCCAGTATGTTGGTCGCACCACCCAAACCCTTTTTATTAAATAAAAGGAGAAATTTTCCACACCTTTGGTCACTTCCTACATGCTTTAACCTGGAGTGTTGCGCCTTCTCCACTGCCAGTTTTTAACCATATTCTCATATCTATACATAGTTATTAGAGAGCCCCCTTGTTACATTACTGGGTATAAGTAGATGATCGGAGAGATCTCTGTACTGACCACTGACATACAGTATCTATACATAATTATTAGAGCACCTCCTTATTACATTTCTGGGTATAATAGATGATGGGAGAGATCTCTGTATTGTCCCCTGATATATCTATGCATAGTTATTAGAGCGCCCTGCTTTTACAGTCTTGGGTATTAATAGATGATGGGGGATATGAAGGGTGAGTTCTCCTTCAATGGAAAAGTTCAAACAAAGGCTCGACAAATATTTGTCTGGAATGATTTAGTGAATCCTGCACTGAGCAGGGGGTTGGACCCGATGATCCTGGAGGTCCCTTCCAACTCTAACATTCTATGATTCTATGATACCTCTGTATTGACCCCTGATATATTTATACATGGTTATTAGAATACTCCCTTGTTACAGTCCTGGATATAAATTGATGATGGGAGAGATCTCTGTATTGGCCCCTGATATATTTATACATAATTATTAGAATGCCACGTTGTTACACTCCTGGGTATAAATAAATGATGGAAGAGATCTCTGTATTGTCCCCTGATATATCTATACATAATTATTAGAACGCCCCTTGTTACAGTCCTGGGTATTAATAGATTATGGGAGAGATCTCTGCATTGTCCCCTGATACAGCTATGCATAGTTATTAGAGTGCCTCGCTGTTACAGTCCTGGGTATAAATTGATAATGGGAGAGATCTCTGTATTGTCCCATGGTATATCTATGCATAGTTATTAGAACTCCTCCTTGTTACAGTCCTGGGTGTAAATAGATGATGGATTGTCTCTGTATTGTCCCTTGATATATCTATACATATTTGGTCGTCCCTCAGTCATTATTTCTAAACTAAATAATCCCAATTTTTGTAACCTCTCTGGGTATTGTAGTCCGCCCATAATAATGGTTTAATGTCTTTGTAGAATAAAACGAAACATTTTGCTACATGGGTAATATTTAAATACTAAACCATGAAAGTATTTCTTGTCTGGCTTCACTCTTTACAAAATCTCTGCCTCCAGTAGGACTTGACAGCTAGCCTTGAAATGTGTGCTTCTATTGATATAAATTGGCTACTGTGATATTACAACAGTTTTGGCGACCAACTTAAAACTGGCGAATGGTTAGTGATACTGTAAGTAAATTTTATAGCCTACTTAGGCTGTGAGATGCAAGACCAACAGAACTTTATGGTTTCACTGAATCCCTTCCAACAAACATTCTCAGGGTTCAAGTTATTGCCACAATTTAAAAAATGTATTAATCATTCCTATTTTAAAATTTCCATTTCATTATAAGCAGTATAGTAAAACATTTTCCAACTCCTTCCTTTAAATTTTTAATTCTGCACAAACTGGAGCTTTCATAAATGTAAGTTTTGTTAACTTTTAAAATTGAGAACCATCTAAAAATGTGAGTTGAAAACCAAAAAATAACTCCCATTAACACAATTTTACAGCTATATATTCTGCTATTACTTTACCGTTACACAGTTGGTTTTGGAGACGGCATATACATCCTATTATAACATTATAATAACAATATATTATATTAATTTTAAACAGAACTAAAATCCTACAAAAGAATCCTGGATTGCTTGTATTTTACAGAATATAAAACTGTCTGCCTTTTGTATTATGAGGTTCATTGTTTAAACATTCCAAGATGACCAATCCAGATACCGCTTTTACATCATTCAATAAACTAATCAAACCATAAAATCGTTACTACACATAAAAACAAAAAATGTAAATACTGTTTGATGGGAGCGAAACCATTTCCTCTACATTCCAGTAACGTAAAACCACTGTTTAAGGTAGAAAATAATTTTTCAATCTCAGGAAACAGCCCTAGTAGCTGCCAAAAGACCGTACATATAACAGCAACTGTTTGCTAACGTTGAACACCTGCAGTTTTATAGAAGGTCTCACAGGAGAGCTGAAACTAAGTGTATTCCAGTCTACTGATACAGCAGCCAATCAGAATTACAAAAAGACCTTCTATATTTTTGTAGCAAATTAATTAATTGCTTTGGTAAACAGACAATAAACCTTCGATTTATCTTATCACTATTTACTATGTGGTATTATTCATTGATGCCATGAAGAGACATTTCCAGCTGGACAGAGGCAAACAATAGTGGTCCTCGATGGGATTACTGACGGGAAGTGCAGAGAAATGGTCCCAAAGATCACTTCTTTATCTCACATATTTTGACAATATTATTGGAAATGTAGTCTATTGCTAATAACAAAATCACAGCGACGACCCGTCCTTCTGGTTACAAACTCTCTCATTCCTTAGCATTACAGACTTAACGCTCCTGTTTCTTATCAACTGAATGTTAAGTGTCTTCCACTTACATTCTGTCTACCCGTACCTCCTTGCACTCTGTTGGTGTTCTAGGGTCACTAATCATCTCCATCTATACCTTTTGGCTTGGGGCAGCTCATAGATTTCCATGACTTCTAGTACCACTTTTACACTGATGGTACTCAAATCTTCCTCTCTGGCCCGGATGTTACTTCTCTGCTATCCAGAGTTCCAGTGTATCTATCAGCTATATTCTCTTTCTTCTACTGCTTTCTAAAGCTCAACATGTGAAAACTACAATGTATGATCTTTCCCCCACCTCACTTATCTTCCAATCAGATTTATCAATCACAGTTAATAGCTCTACACTTTCCCCAGTCTCACAAGTTCACTGTTTTGGGGTAACCTTTGATTCTGCTCTGTACTTCAAACCAAACCCTTACCACCTAAAACTCAAAAACAATTCTCAAATCTGCTTTCTCAGTATCAAGTCAACAAGAATGCTAGCACATGCCCTTATCTCTACATATAGTAATACAACATCTTGCTCTGTAGCCTCTCAGTTAACACTCTTGAGACGCTCTAATCCATGCTAAACTCAGCGGTCATGGCGAATGGTCACAGATGAAGGCATTCCTTACCTCCTCCTGACAACACTCGCAGTCAGATCTGTTTCCCCTGGTCCTATGTGGGAGGTGCTACACTTGCTGTTACAGCGCTAAGTGGTCAAAATGTCTTGTTTTTGTACTTTTACACCTAAATGACAAAAATCTAAGCTTTAGTGGATGCTGGGTTTAGTGTTAAGGCCCATTTACATGTCAGGATTATCGCTCAAAATTCGTTCAAACAAACGAATTTGAGCAATAATCTTTACATGTAAATGAGGGCATCGGGCACTTTTCGTTTGAGTGATGATTTTAAGGTGAACTTAAGATCCATTGTTCAGCTAGTGAAGATAAAGCAAACACTTTCTTCTGTCACTTTCATCTGGCTGTTATCTCGGCAGGGAGTCAGCAGTTGACACTGTAACCTGCTGGCAGCCGCAAAGAGAACAATGCAGCTGTGTGCACAGCTGGGCGTGTGATTAATCACACTCTGGGCTCTGCAAAAAGCTTGTAGAGGCTCTTTTACAAGCAAATAAAGATAATAAAGTGTTAATGGCCATCAGTGGCAATCAGTATGCAAAAAAATATTGCTAAAACTTTCAATCTTTCAAATGTTTGAAAGATTATATTTGCATGTAAATGGGACTTCACTTTGAAAATAATGTGTCATCAGAAAATGACCTACTGTATAGTATGAATCAAGTTTTTAAGAATTTTTTTTTATTTTCGATGTCATGATATATGTAATAAAAACAATCCTAATATCCTGTAGCCTTCACACGGAGCATCAAGCCTAATAATAGACTGACACTTCCTATTTTGTAGAGGACTTTTCCACAGTCATCTCATTATCGCAGGCACGAGAACGATAAATAGATAAGGGTCTACCATTCACAGTAGGTGATGGTCAAAACTTATCTACTCCCCCTAGAACAGTCTCCCATAAAAGTCAATGGGTCCCTTCCTGTCCATTGTGTGAATAGCCAAGGAGATCTGCTGTAAAGCATCTCTAAATGCTGCTAACTGCAGCAAAGGCAGGCTGGCTGCCCCCACAGTCATGGACAAACAAGAGAATAAAGAAATCTACAATCAGAAAAAAATGATTAGAAAAATGGAGTATGTTTCACCATCTGGTTTTAATTAGTAAACGAAATGTAGCGGATACATTCCCTCATCCTACAAGCTCTTTCATACACCTAAATATAAAAATGAGATACTTTTATCTGTGTAATTTTTTATGGTCAATTAACCATATGGTAATATTCAGTGTGAATAACATTTACACTTGAAATTAAAGTCATGAACTGTGGATAAAAAAATGTCACAAAACTTGCTTGAATCCTGAGAAGCTTAGACTGTGTTCCCGACAACGGTTAGAAATGAAGCTACTATATTACTGACTCATCACAGATAAACCCTACAATCCTAGAGTTGCGTGTTAAAAGATGATTTCTGTCCTGAGGCTTTTGGGGACAATTAAAAAAACCTTTTACGGCGGTCTAACACTTTTGAAACTTTTCAACTTTTTGTAAAAAAGTGGGTGGGGCTCATAGAGAGAGGGTTTGTCCGCCCCAGAATGACAGATTTATGTGGAATTTACCACAGTGATGGAAAAATGTGTTTTCACAGGAGCAACCTTTTAATAAGAAAGTGCATAAACTTATGTGAACTTGGGAACACCAAAGACCATTGTAAGTTCAGATAAATGACTGATTAAGTCTAACCAACACATCAGCACTGATCGTCATACATCCAAGGAAACATTGGTATCCATACATTCATGACAAAGTTACAGCCATACAGAACTGACAGCAAAGGATTCATTCAAACATGCCAATGCAAAGTCCGGGCATTGAAGCTTCTTTCCACGACTGACCTGTCACTGTAGACCTACAATCCTGCATAATCCAGTATGGTACTATTTTTTCAGGATGCTTTGTCCTACTGCATAGTGGATTAACCCTTTCCAATACAATTTGTATTCTGATTTTCCTAGGGGGCTTACTCTTTTTCTGTTGTTATACAATGGCGCTATATGCTGGCTAAAGCCAGTACTGCATGAGGTGACATGTTGGATAGGCTCTGACTGCAGGGAGACTGACAATATACAGTAAGAGAACCCCGATGGACGTCTTCCAACATCGGAGCTGTACAGCCTTAAAGGGGTTGTCCCGCGGCAGCAAGTGGGTCTATACACTTCTGTATGGCCATAATAATGCACTTTGTAATATACATTGTGCATTAATTATGAGCCATACAGAAGTTATAAAAAGTTTTATACTTACCTGCTCCGTTGCTGGCGTCCTCGTCTCCATGGTGCCGACTAATTTTCGCCCTCCGATGGCCAAATTAGCCGCGCTTGCGCAGTCCGGGTCTTCTGCTTTCTTCTATGGAGCCTTTCGTGCAGGATGCCGGCTCCGTGTAGCTCCGCCCCGTCACGTGCCGATTCCAGCCAATCAGGAGGCTGGAATCGGCAATGGACCACACAGAAGAGCTGCGGTCCACGGAAGAAGAGGATTCCGGCGGCCATCTTCACAGGTAAGTATAGAAGTCACCGGAGCGCGGGGATTAAGGTAAGCGCTCCGGTAAGCTTTCTGTACGTCCCTGCATCGAGGTTGTCTCGCGCCGAACGGGGGGGGGGTTGAAAAAAAAAAAAACCCGTTTCGGTGCGGGACAACCCCTTTAAATCATAATGTCTTTAGATGTCAGACAGTGGATTGGAGAGGGTTATTGAGGTGCTATTATATTGACTCGTGTATAAATAAATATTTTACACTTGTCCTTTAAAATATACAAAATACAGTTATAAGAAAAAAAAACAAGTCAACCTTTTCGAATCACTTAGATTTCCGCACTGATTACTAATAAAATGTGGCTTGATAATTATCTAAATCACAATGGTAGACAAACACAATAAAGCTAAACTACTAAAGCTGGCTGTCCACGGTCGAGTTGTCATTGCAAGATCCGCTCGCGGACCTCGCATGACATGCTTTCCACAGGTTAACTATAGAAAAAGTGCAGCCCAGAGTCCCCGAACGGAGAATCATAGCTATTCTCTGCTCGAGGGATTAACCCTTTCCAATCCACTGTCTGACGTCTTCAGACATTTTAATTGAAGGCTGTACATGTCCGATGTCGGAAGACGTCCAGCAGGGTATTCTTACTGTATTTTACTGGCCGCTCTGTTATCGGGGGTCTCGCCAGCATGTCCCATACCGCAGTACTGGCTCTAGCCAGGAGATAGCGCCATTGTATAATGGCAGAAAGAGAAAGCCCCCTAGGAAACCCTGAATCCAAAATTGGATTGCAAAGGGTTAAAATCGCGGCATGCTGCGTTTTGCTACGACTCTCCACGGTGAACCTATCGTGGAGACCTTTCAGTGCTCCCCTCTCCTTCCTGCGGTGGAATATCACTATATTCCGCCTTGGCCGTGGACAGGTGGCCTAAGGCCGGTCTTACACGGGTGATTCAGATTCTCTATGCGGGAACCCACAGTGGAATCTGGCTCTGATCCCGGCCGGCGACCACACGTAACTTCACTTTTCTGTATTGCAGATGACCACGGACGTTCACCGACTGTCATGCGCAGTGCAGATTGTTTTTAAAAAATGTGTTTTTGACTTCGGCTTGCAGAAATTACAATCACTATCTGCTCATCTGAGCAGACAAGCAAATGTTCTATTTTTTCCATGTGTGTGGAATACCATGAATCGTCCACCTGTGTGGTGATCACGGATTCTGCAATTGGAATCTGGTTGTGTGAGACTGGCCTAGGCCAAACCATTGTACCATTCATGTCTGTAATTGAGTACACTGAGTAAACAACCACAGTGCAGGGAGAAAAAGTAAGAGAACTCTTGAATGGATGGACAGGCACACTGATTTCAATAGTCTACCACTTATGGGATAACGTGCAGTGATTTTCAAAGGGATTATATCACCAATTTTATTTTATTCATTACAACCAAATAAGAAAACATATTACATTTTTCTAATCTATTTTAATTTTCTGATTGTAGATTTTTTATTCTGTTGTCTTTACATGACTATGGGGGCAGCCATCTTTCCTGACCTGCATTTAACAGCATTGAGAAGATATGCTTTACAGCAGCCTTATGGGCCATTCACACAATGGACAGGAGGGGCCCGTTGACTTGTATAGGACACTGGTCTAAGCATACTCTGTCACCTGTACAGAGGTCATTTTTCAGGGAGGGGAAGTAGATAGTCACAGCTTATCCCTATTGTGAATGGTGGACCCAGTTCAAGCTTGAAAAAGGCCGAGAATACGGCCAAAACGAGTCGCAATAAAGGATTTCCTTATACACCGTTTGAATTCTGCCTGTCATCCTGGATTCAGGGGTGCTTTTCAATAAAGCACCCCTGTGAAGTAAGGAAGATTCATTTGACAACTATAACCCAAATACAAATCACTGTACCTTCTGACTGCTACCTTCCAAAACACCGGAGCGCTGGTTTATTTTTTGTATTCTAATAATTATATAATACATAGTTCATTTTCTGATTACATATTCCCTTTAAAAAGATTGTCCAGGGTTAGAAAAACATGGTTGATTTCTACCAAACACAGAATCTCCTTTGTTTGTGAGTTATGTCTAGTACTGCAGCTCAG
This sequence comes from Eleutherodactylus coqui, assembly GCF_035609145.1. Taxonomy (NCBI): domain Eukaryota; kingdom Metazoa; phylum Chordata; class Amphibia; order Anura; family Eleutherodactylidae; genus Eleutherodactylus; species Eleutherodactylus coqui. The sequence continues at coordinate 7,294,097 of NC_089848.1, read as the reverse complement.
CTCCCATTCACTGTATGGAACTGAGCTGCAATACCACAAACAACCCTATTGTCACTTTGTGCTGCTGGGACCTGTAGTTCTATGGGTTTCCAGATGCACACTTCCACAGGTGTGGGATGATTGAGCTGGTTGGGTGTGTATTGCTCCAGTCAGCCAATCACCACCGGTCTGCTGCACATAAATACCAGCCCCTCTTACTAGAGGGCACTGGTTATTTATGTTTCTCCTCATTCCCTTTCTGAACCTTGGTGTCTGGAGTCTTGCATGTGTTGCTGCATGCATTAGGTTTTGGGTGGGATTCTCTCATCCATTGGTGTGAACTGTGTTCTGTTCATCGTGTATGCCGTTTACCCTCTAGAGCGAGCCAGGCCCCTAGGTTCCAGTGTGGGGTCATCCTTATTGGGACGATCACCCTGCTTGTAGGCAGGACTCCTGGATTTGAGATGTCATTTAAGAGTAGGGACTCAAGAGACAGCAAGGACCCTTGTCGCGAGCTCGTGAGCTAAACTATCTTGGCCAAAATACAAAACCAGTACCTCGTTTGTACTTTAGCTATTTCATCTGCTTATGCGTGTTGGGATTCTAGGTAAGTGTTTTGGTGTTTGTCAGTCATTGTTGGATGTCTGCTGGCAAGTCCCATTTGCAGTTCATTTTGTTATGGTGTTCCGCGTGTATGCATATTGCAGCACCTCATGGACTCATCTCTTGCTGAGTACTGCAGGAATAACTTGTAAGTTCTTAAAAACCATTGCACCTTATAATTCTGTAAGTGACAGACCAATGAAATCAGCATGTCTGTCACTACTTTGTGCTGCTGTTTGTAAATGTAAAGAGCATGATAGGTTTCTTTTAATAGCATGTAGATCCTATCTTTGCAGCAATCGCCACCTCCAAACGTTTCCTATAGCTGAAAATAAGATTTGCAAAATGTTGAGGGGGACTATTGGACTAATCCTCCCGGCAAATGAGTTCCAATTCATTAATATTTCTGGAATGTCTAGTGTATGCAGCCCTCTTCAGGTCATGCTACATCAGTGTAATATGGTTAACTTTGGGATTCTGACTTGGCCATTTGAAAACACAAATCTACTGTACTACTTTTTGAGTCATTCTTTTGTTGATTTACTTGTCTCATGCAACGTCTCTTCAGTTGGAGGTCATGGAATGTTGGCCTTACATTCTCGTGTAGAATGTTTTCATACACCTCAGAATTCATTGCTTCCTCAACAATTACAAGGCATCCAGAGCCTGGGGCAGCAAAGTAGTCCTAAACCATGATGCTTCACAGTTTGGATGAGGTGTTGGTATGCAGTATTCTTTTCCATCCAAACATAACATAGATTTGTGCTAAAAAGCTCCACTTTTGTTTCATCTCTACACACAACATTTTCCTAGAACAACTGTGGAACTTCCAGGTGGTCTTGGGCACACCAGAGAAGGGGCACAATGGTTTTCTTTTGGCCCCAACGGCTTCCTTCGTGGTGTCTTGCCATTAACACCATTCCTATTAAGTAATTTTCTAAAAGTGGACATATGAGAGGTTTTTCACAGTTCGTAGAGTCTTCTATAAGTCTAGGTAATCACAGTCATCTTGGGTAGAGACTAAACTAGGGCACAGAGTCTAACGGATCCTTTGGTCTTCACTTTTGCCTTCCATGAGGAAAGCTGGCCTTGACTGCAGATGCATCCTCAGGAAGTGACACCTAGGATACTTGCCGAAGCATATGTAGTGATGAAATAGTATAGCCACCAGGAGGCTGACTGAAGCAAAACTTTTGAAAGGAGACAAGAATGTAGCCTGAAGCAAGCCGGAGTTTGATACCATAAGCACTACAGAGGCCAGATGTAATATCCAAGGATGAGGAAAGGAGCATAATCAGGAGTTAACAGAAAGTAGGGTCCACAAGCACAATAGATAGGAGGTGTTTTATCCAGAGGGCAGGCGGAAGTGTTGCCACATACAAACCAGAAGGTAGAATCTGGATTTTCCAAAGAACAGAGGATATTTAGTACACAGGGGATTAAGAAAAAAGAGAGGTCAGTAGTCTGAAATTACAAACCAATCACTGGCACTGCAGCCATAAAACCAAACATTCATATAGAGCGCCTGGAGCTCTGATTGGTTGTGCAGTTGGCACCCTGATTGGTCAAGAGTCTAGCTTCCTTCTAGCTACCAAGTGGTTCAAGACTCTTATTGGCTGAATGACTGAGTGGTCCTCTGTACTATGAAGATGCCTTTTGACGTGCCCATCAGTCCCTTTGCTTTGTTGTCAATGGCAGCGCCTGTTAGCAGCAGCAGACAACACAGGAACTTAACAAGGTGAGCATGTTACAACTTTACAAACTTTTCGGTCATGAATCTCGTCATAAGCATGGTATTTGATTAGATATGAATCCCTAAGGACAACAGAAATGTATTTCTACTCTATTAAATAGGTATTCAAAGAAATATAACAGAAAGTCATTATAAAAATATTCTTTGTGAGAGGAATTCTCTCAGGAGAGGAACATATGAGTCATAGTAGAAAACAGCTGCAGTAAACAGGAGATGCAAGATCTTCATGGTTTTTACTGTGATTTTTACATCAAGTCATAGATGAATAAAGTCATTGGAAACATACTTTGGCATGAATCAAGCGTATGCTAAAATGAATAAGTGAAATAGTCACACAAGGTATCTCATATCCCTATAATAAAATAAATCATGCAAAAAGTCATTTTAATTTGTATCTGTTATCTTAAAGACATTTCACATGTGACAGAGACATTGTCAAAATTATTGATAGATGGAGGTCTGGGTACCGCGACCTACATTGATTTGCTAGAACATACTTGCAAAAACCGTCAACTTGAGTCCTGGACTCCATCAGCTCCTGCTAACAGTCTGCAGTTTTTCTCAATCATGTGTGGAAAGGAAGTATGTTTTGAGCCAACGGGTACCGTGATCGGCCTGGAACTTTTGCCCCTTCTTCTAATGATGACTAATATACACTTGTGGCATGCCTCTATCATGCCAGAATTTTTTTTTTAAATGACAGGTACAACAGATTTCTTTAGAAAATATCATGGCATCCCTTCCAATAACAACAATATGTTAAAGTAGATTTAATACAAAAAGCACTCGGTGACATTTATTTTCATTTATCTGGACAGAATTCCCCATTGCTTGTTTTATTTATTTACTTCCTAGTTTTTTTCATAATTTTTAGCCTCCATTCAGTCTTTTGACTTCTATTATGTAATTGCATTCTGACTGGCGGTCTAGAGCATCCTGTCTCTTGTATACTCTAGGCTGGGTGTATTCATCATTGCACTCTGAGTATGCTTGGAGCATGGGAAAAAAAAACAGGACTGTAACAGGCAGTGACTGCTGTCAGCTCTCTCCCTCCCACTCATGGCTGTACTCCACCTCTCCTTGGCCTCACTACCATTATCACTCCCCACAAATCCAATGACCACACTTGTCATGGAGAGTGCTAATGGTAGTGATGTCAGTGAAGAGGTGGAGTACAGCCATGAGTGGGAGGGAGAGAGCTGACAGCAGTCATTACCTAGTACTACGGTTCTGATTTCTATGTTTTTCACTCTCCAAGCATGCTCAGAGCACAATGATGAATACATCCTAGATGTCAGTCAGTCTGAGAACAGTGCTTGCGCCAGTGAGAATCACAGAATTAGGTCATTGTGTTCTAAATCTCTGCCCACTCCTCAGAAACTCTTCACCAGGGACAATTAGAGGCTGGAGAGTCATGGTGAGAAAGTATTATGACATCAAAGGGGCCATATCTGGTGTAGACACTAGGGTAGAAGAAGGTGGAAAGACGACACCCAGACAACATAATGGCAATAATCAGTATAAGGGCTTGGCAAACAAAAACTATTATGTTTTAATAGTGATGTACCATGCTGAGTAAAGCATAATAATATTTCCAAAGTTCTTCTTTAAGGGTATGTTCATGTGTAGTGGAAATGCGGCAATCAGTATCAGTTCCTGATGTGCGAGGCGCTCTGGGTACGGGCAGTATTTGGGAGATGAAATCAGCGCTGCACAGGCTGAAATCAGCTGCAAGTCCACAGCGGTTTTTGAGTCAAAATCCAACCAATGGTGCAGATTTTCACTGTTCTAGTCACAGAAATGTTGCAGATTTTGTGACTAGATTTCAGATTATTGGGCTATGATATGCTATACCTTCTCTTTTTCTAAGCAGAAAAGTGTTTGAAAATTTTCACAAATTAATCACTCTTTGCCCCTTCCTCATTAGTGGCTGATGGCTTCCTGAATCTGCAGGTGAGGGGGTGTTAGCTCGGGAGAGGTCTTCCCTCGTGAATTTATAACTATGGGTCCGGAAAAGATTTGTTTTTCCTTAAGGAGAGCATCTGGAAGGTACGTGAGGAGACTTATAAGGTCATCCATGCTCCTCAGAAATATGCAAATTGGACAATGCAACAATATCTCTGCAGTGCCACCTATTGAGAAGCAGCATTTCTGCAAGTCAATGTCAGACATTTTAAACAAGCCTTATAATAATGACTGGAAATTGTAAGCCAAAGCCAGAATAACCCGACACAGACAACTGCTTTGGGGTGATTGCCTCTTAATTCCCAGTCATTGTTATAAGGCTTGCCCAGCACTACTCATACTTTACTGGGGGATCCCAGAGCCCCCAACCTCCTCTTCCTAAAATATTCAAAGTGCTTTTTTAATTGTTGGCAGCACATCCCTTATTCACACAGTAATATATGCTGCCGAGAGCAACTATTCTTCCGGCTACAGAAAAGATGCAATCAGCCAATGAAAGAGCATGTCAGCTGATTCACAGCACTTTTCCACAGGCCGACAAGTGGACAAACAAGTATTCCTAAGAACGTTCATGCCCAATTATCACCCCATGAAAAAGAGCTTTAATGTGTATGAGCACCTTAAGAGATGCAGCAGGATTGTGCAAGAAAGTACTGGGTCATTCCATGTCAGTTCAACCAACGCTCCCAGTCGACCATTTCAGATTTCAATGAAACTTTGCACAAAGATAAAACCTGACCCTAAACTAAGATAGCCAAAATATTAGGCTTCAAAGTGCTTTGGTTCACGAGCTACAGGTCTTAATCTAGGGGGTTGTCATGTGATTACAGCCTACAGGTCTTAATCTAGGGGGTTGTCTTGTGATTACAGCGCGCAACCTGAAAAAAGTGGCGATTTCAATCCATTGCCAAGCCAGTTCCAATGACTCTAGAGCAATGAAACTTCACACACTAGGAGAACTTTTGGTGCTGAATCCAGCTAAGCTCCTCAGACTGCCCCTCTTATCATCATTCTGCCACCATTGTATGTCAAAGGAGCTGAAAAATTCTATCGCGCAAAATAAAACTCATATTTTAAGCAGTAATAACTCATAATCAATGCGATCCAACTCAGCTCTGAATGTATCAATGTGTACTCCATAGAAATGGTTCTCATTATTCACATTATGGACCCAAAAGGATGCATAGCTCTTAAGATACAATGAGTCAAAAATGGCAAAAAACATTTTAATGCAAATTTTTACCTTTTTTCAGAGGCAAAAATCGGAATGTACTCCATTTTTTAATTTTTTTATTTTTGCTCTATTTGAAAGAGAATTTTTTGCTCTACAAGATTCGATGTTTTTCATTTTTGACTCATTGTATCTTAAGAGCTAGTTGAATTGACATGGAATGACCCCTCTGTATGTTTTTTCTCCCTCAACTGTTACTGTGGTTAATACAGTGCATCTGATATACATCCATCCGAGAAAAGGAAGAATGCACGTTTTTCCCACAAAACCTATTTTAGATAATTAAAATATCAGAAAAATGCTAAAAAAAAGCAACACATAAAAGGTATTACCGCATTTCTAACGGACAAACAATGAAAATATGTTATTTATTGTGCAGGGTGAACATCGTAAAAATAATTTCAAAAAGTATTGCCTATTTTGGTTTTGTCCATCTCCCAATGAACTAAAAAAAAAAAAAAAAACAATCCAAAAGTCACATGTACCTCAAAATAGAATCAATGAAAAACGCAACTCCTCCCGCAAACAACAAGCTTAATAGAGCTCTGCTGACGGAAAAACAGAAATGTTATGTGTCTGAGGCTAGTTTCACACGGCCGAGTGCGATATCGGGTCTTGAAACTCGGCCTGATTTTGTACTTGGAAGCGTGTGAAACTAGCCTCAGAGCCATAACAATTCTGGGTCTAAGGCTAGTTTCCCATGTTTTTTGTGTCAAAACCGCCTCCCATCACTTTAGTACAGTTATCGTGTGATTTTTTTTTTCTTCTCCATTAAAAACAATGGCTGAAGCGTTCCAAGGGAATGTCAAAGATGGGACATGCCACGAATGCAATGCGGGAAAAATCGCTCATGTATATGACCCCATTCATGCAAGATTTGTGTGTCTCGCAATGCACAAATCTCGTGCGATTTTTTTCGAACGTGTGAATGCAGACTTAGGATGCAGCAATGCAGATTCAATTGATTTTCTTTAAAAACATATTTAAATGTGCAAAAGTAGTAAAACACAAAAAAATCTATATAAACTTGGTTTCACAGTAATCGTTTTGATCTAGGTAAGAAAATGATGTTATTTTTACTGAATGGTGAACACCATAAAGACAAATCCCCAAAACAATGGCGGAATTTCTGGGCAGTTTTTCCTCCCCCAAAAATGTAATAAAAGTTATACAACACGTTACATGTATCCCAGAGCCCTCATACGGCTATGCGAATGAGGTATGACTTTTGCAATGCGACAATGAAAATAGCATGGTCCTTAAGGGGAAAAATTGGCTTGTTACTAAAGGGTTAAACAACCGTGCGAAACACTATCAGCAAAATAGATAACAGAATAAGTCACATTGCATTCAGTTCTATTTCATATGGTCCTTGTTGTTGGGCTGGATAAAGACCGTGAGTTCAAATAAGTTGAACAAGCTTGTAAAGAAGACTACATGATATTTCATGGAACATACTGGATGTGAGCGTCTCTCATGATTGCTCTGGGTAATTCCATCCAAAAGTGCTGGCAGTGATAAACTCAGGCGCTTAATCTGATCATTACAACAAATGGACTTGATTAAGCCATGATAACTCTGTGATTTGCTATCTTGGTTAATCAGACTTCTGCAGCTAACCATAGAAAGCTGTAAATGAAACGCGTTGGCCTGACATGCCCCATGCATGCCGGAGAACGTAAAATAGGAATACAGCGCTACGCTGTGTGTAGATATATCTGTAATTATATAAGGTGATATCCAAGGAACTGCATGTGGATTAACTCAAATCAACAAGTAGAGCTCCATAATACATATACGTAATGGGATATCATAATTATCCTATTATGATCACCTCTGATCATGTGTTGGTGTTGGCCATCTAGTCATTCATGACATTCGGCTCCCTCCATGCTTTTCAGTTTTGCACTGCTTTATTCATATGTCCCCCTTCAACTATCCAGTGTGGAAAGTTGCTCCAAAAAGTGGTCCCCACTCTGGAGGAATGGTTGGTCATACGAATGAAAGAGAACTGTGCTGCAGGAGAAAAAGGCCACTAACTGCAACTTTCAGCGGTAGCACTTGTAGCCATCAGCTGATCACAAGCGGGTCCTCAATTGGAGAAGGGGTTGTCCCATTAAGAAATATTGTACATATTTAGGAAAATTATCTTATTAGCATTTAAGAAATCTAAAAAAAAATGTACAAACTATACTTCACACTTGCGGATACGAATTATGTATTTCGCAAGTGGAAGAAAAATTGCAGCATGCTCTATTTTTCCACAGACTCAGTGTAGATGGCTCCCTTTGAAGTCAATTAATATTGCATATGGGCTGCAGGTACTCGCATCATCGTTAAGGGACGGCACGGGAAATACAAACAAAGAAAATAAACACTGTACTATGCAGTCATCCGCAATACAGGTAAACCAGGTAAGCAGAGTGACCGGCCGGACTTGCATTCGGAATCCGATGCAGGCCTCCCACATGCGGAATCTGACCCGATCGTGTAAGCCCGGCCTAAATGCCGGCAGCAACTGACTGATGAACTAATTTGTTCATTCATTTTCTACAGGCATAAAAATGAAACAACGATCAAGCTGTGTAAACATCTATGGACATCTATGAATGACTGCCTGTATACTGGGAATGGAGGCAGGTAGGCGAAGGCGATCTGTGGCCCACCCCACCTCCATTCACTGAGAGATGATGGCTCCTGTGTGAAAACACAAGAGTGATCATCACTCAGACAAGCCCAACGTCATCCCGTGTAAAATAACTTTAAGCTGGCCATGCACTTTAGATAGCTCTTGGCCAACAGCTATTCTTCCCAACCGCCCGTTAGTACATGTGTTCTCAATAGATAGCAAAGGATTGAAGATGTTCAACATGTCCGACCCTTCCTTCCCTCAACATCTACTCCTGTGGGAGAGTTGGGGCACTATATATTCAGTTAAAGTGTACAGTATATAGACTATGCACACGTGACGGGTTAATGAATGGCATGGTCACATACTCTAGTTATAACTCCCAGGATTGTGACAGTCAGATGACTTCCAGCATGGATCTCTGTAAACAATACTTCATATGTATTTCAGCAAAGCTTAACCAGATGCACCTCAAGTAGTAACCCACTTGTGCAGACAAATAATACAATATTGGTCTTGTATTCAATAAATGTAGTGACTTGGTAAACACAACTGTACCATGTAAAGGCTGCAAATGGGAGTAATCATGAAAGCACTCTTTGTTGAATGAAGCCATATGGATCAATGACATGAAGAAGCAATTTCACAGCACATGAACATGAGGGAGCTTGCACTGTGCTCTGCATGCATGCTACTAATTTGTATTACATGTCTGTAAGTAGTACAACATGGGAATCCTAATAGGTACAGCTTGAAAAAGACACATGTAATCATATGCAGATGGATATCTTGTTAGTCCAAAAGATTTGTATATGTCAACCTGAATTGAGTCAACGGTCTATGACATGTTGAGGATAGGACTCTGTACTGCTATTTCCTTGACTTTCTGTAACTATGTATCTGTTATATCTATATGTATATTAGTGTCCTTAGGAGATGTTAAGAGATGGGAGCTTCACTACTGTGGTTGCCCAAAAATAAGACCCTGTCTTGTATTAATTTTTGTCACAAAAGAGGCACTTGGTCTTATTTTCAGGGCATGTCTTATTATACTTACCTAGCAGGCTCGGTCCAGGTCCCTCCCGCTAAATTGGCTGAGCCGCAGCATTGATTGGCCAATTCATAAATCCCACCTCCACAACACGATAGCTGTGATTGGTTCTTCGACCGCTACTCAGCTAATCAATACAGCACTCGATGAACCAATCCAGCCATTGCATCTGTTCATCGAGCACTGCACTGCTTGACTGAGCAGCGCTTGAGAACCAATCAGAGCCATCGCTTCCTAGAGGTGGGATTAATGAATCCCTTAACTAGGAAATGATCTTCTGTGGGCAGCCGAGAACTGCAAGAAGCGCGTCAGAGCTCTGGAGTGCAGCAGGAGGGACCTGGACTGAGCCTGTTAGGTAATGTATTCCTTTTTTTATGTAATGCAGCTATGGCTTATTTTCTGGGGAGGGCATATATTTCAAGCCTCCCTGAAAAATCAGGGTATGCGCTTATTTTAAGGGTAGGTCTTATTTTCGGGGGAACAGGGTCCTCTTAGGGACCTTTCCCATGTAGGATGCAGTGAAATCCATAGCTGTGGAATTCCACACCAACGTCTGCAGATCTAATTGCGGAGTTAGATATGGAATTGCTGGCAGGTTTGCAGCCATTTTCAATTCAACATCAAAATTCACTGGTAGCCTTCGGATTTTGGAGCGGAATGCTTACAGTGCGTCGTGCGGCCTATCCCGTCCTGTGTGAAAGGTCCAATGCGATACGTAAGTACACAGAAGATATGTTGCAGACATCAGACTGCTTCTACAGCACGTCTACGGACTTCTGCAGTGCATGTTCAGATATATAGAACTGTTGCAGAAACGTCTGCAACAAATCTGTGACGTCTGAACCTGCATTAAAGCTAATAACCCATTATTAGTGGTACAGTGGCACTCTTAAAGGGGTTGTCTGAGGCCAAAGTCAAACTTCAAAATAGCCATGACTTATCACCCAATTACTCCAGTAACTCAACCACAAATTTGGGGGGGGAATGGAGGAGAAAGAAAGAGAGACAGTCACTTGACCACCAATTTGGGGAGGTGAGGAAAAGAGAAACTTGCTCAACTGCCAATTTCGGAGAGGGGAGAGAAAAAAAAGAGACAGCCACTCAATCGCCAATTTTGCGAAGAGAGAGACCAACAGGCAATTTCAAGGGGGAAGAGAGACAGACATAGAGACAAACACATACACAGACATGCCAGAAAGTAAAATACTGAAGTGGCATTGGGGATCTTTATATCACAAGGTGAAAGCACTTCACAGCCCTAATTCTCCACTTCGCACATCTAAATTCACATAGTCGGCTTACAGCTATAACCCAGAGGTACTTCTTACAATCTGCGCATTCAGTAAGTCGGCCCATGCACAGTGCAAACTTTGAGATGGCAGCGGCTGCCAGTGCGGCTCCTTTGATGTTACAGCAGGAGATGGGCAGGACTGCAAGCAAGCAATGGACATGATGTTGGTGGAAGGCCAGAAAAACAGGACAAGGGGTTAACATGATGCTTCACAAAGCCGCTGATTAGAGAACATTTCTAAGTAAAAAGCTGTGACAAAAGTTTTTAATATTACAACCTTTTATATTGTCTGGACATCCCTTTTAAGTAACAACATGAACATGTGACCGCTCTCTGCGGTACATCAGCTGCACTGCTATTCGTTAGGTCACTCTCATAGACCTAACATGAAGAAGATGTAGATGCTGCAGACACAGCGCTTATCTGCAGAAGTGATATCAGCATGCATTAATGAGATGGGTTGTAGATGGCAGGGTAGCAGCTTCCATCACAGACAGTCAGTCTGCCTTACTTAATGGAAAACAATATCTTGTAGCAGGCATCAGGATGGTTGTAGTGTAGTTCTACCAATAAGGCTGGGCTCACAATAGCGTATGGTCACAGCGTATTGCACGTGCAGGTTTTGCTGATGTAATACGCTGTACCAATCTCCCATAGGCTCCCATGTTGCCGCTCACATAATTTCCACAAAATACGCGATCAAGAAAAATTGCAGCATGTTGGTATACACGGCAACTGACGGCACGCAACAAGTGTGTCAGTGTGTGAACCCGGCCTAAGGATACATCATATGAGTCTGGAATATTTTAGATGGTAATACCCGAATGAGTAGTACATTATAGTGTAGCTATTTATTTGCTATAAGTGGGGGTGATACATGGCTGTCACCTGGAACATCCCAGAAAACATGTATGTTCTGCTTAGCTGAATGTTGATGTTGCGTCAATAGTGGAATAAATGTTTCAAAAAAATATGATACCAAGTGTCTCAGGGAAACAGTGAAATCCCCATACACTACATTGGGGGGTGTATGTGTGCATAATACACGCCAGGATAGAGCATGCACAATGTGCATGCATGCATTATGCATACTGTGTGTGAGAGGCACAATTTTAAGTAATGCAAAGATTGGTACTGCATATTATGCGTAAAAACTTAGTAGGGGTGGCCTCACACAAGCTGCAAAATCTGTGTCCGCAGTGCACAGCATATAGAACCCATTGACTTCAATAAGTTCCTTTAAATGCGTTTTTTCCTCGTGTACTTTGAGCGCAGGGGAAAAAAAGTGACATGCTCCATTTATGGGAGGAATTGTACACCAAAGGCCCCGTCTGCACAAAATCGTGCATGGACCTGTGCGATTTCGCGGGCCTAAACGATAGCACCTCGGCAACTAGGTTAGCTGAACCACCTACCGAGTCAGCCTACTCAACCGGCAGCACAATAAAGTACAGTAAAATTGGCCGATCCGAGTGCAATAGCATGCAATCGTGTGCCCTGTATAGCGCGTATACGCTTTGCGATATCGAACGTATATGCGCTCACGCCCGTGTGAGGCCGCCCTAAAGTACGCTTGTGTGAGAGCCCTATTATATAAGTGTATTCTGACATCTAGTTTACTAATGTGTAAAGCCTGAACATTTTCAGCAATGCACAGTATAGTGCCTTAAACAAATAATACTTGTAAAAATGTGTAAAGACCTCTCAAGGGCACCTTAAATCCACAAGTTTCGATAAAGTGTTTTCTGTGAACTTGACATACTCTTCAGAGACCATTATTTACATTAGCAAAAGTTGGGTCCCAGGTCAAGGAGAAAGCAGATTTCCTGGTTTGGTTCTTGTCTCTGGCCATAAAGAGAGTGGTTCGAAACAAACTAGTTTATGCATCCCTAGTCACCAACAAATGGATAAAGCAAACTTGCTTGAACAGGTACTGAATATCTGCAGAGCTTAAAGCTAACATTTAACGAGTTAAAAGGAAACAAAAGGATTTACAGCTGTGTAACTAGACGACATCAATGACCCGAAGCGTAAAATGCTTCAGCTTGCTTTTTAAACCTAGAAAATTGTAAGTATATTTAATCTCTGTAAAATATTAATGACCTATAAAGGGGAGGAAGATGGGCATCGAACACTGCAAGCATCCCACTATATGGTTCCTAAACTAATGGTTTAGCAGAATGCGTTACACAAGTTATGAGCCATCGCCATTATGTAACAGAACGGAAAAAGTGGGATCACGGCAAATAATTAGAGAGGACTTCACAACGTCTGTTTGGTTTATGATTATGTTGTCTCACTAATATCATAAGTGATCAGGGATAAATAGAATGATGACATTGACTTACCGGATTAGGTAAAAAGAACTTCCTCAATGCATTTAATTAATGGGATAGAGTCATCCAGAGATAAGGCACCTGGATGTCAAGACACAAAAATCTATCCAGTGGCTTACTGCGTCCGCCATTTTGCCAGCGCAGGCGTTGGAGGGACACACATTGGCGATGGGGGACATCGGGGAGGGATCCGCTTATGCGTTTCATCTCCCATCACTGTTCCAATCGTTGAGGGGAGATGAAACTTTTCACTTTTGAATCTTTTTTTACACTTGGCACGAGATCGCTATTATCGCCTATTTCTTCATTTAAAATGTCTGTTGATCTGTGTTTAATTAACGTCATCACAGGCCCTTCAGCACTTGCACTACAGGAACTGTGATGATGTCACCGTCATGTGATCAGTTAAACATTTTTGAAATTACAACTTCTTTACTATAGTATTAGGTCAAGAGGTGGCGACGTCCAAAGGCGTCCTTCGGACAGTGATTTCATATGGACTATATGTTCACGAGGAGAACACATGTCTTTTTTCTAAAGTATGGCATTAGGTATCAATGGCGAAATGTCAAATATCTTACTGGATGAGGAAAGCTATTGGACGAAATGTGGATTGGACAAAAGAAATTAAATGAAATGTCCTAGTGGACGAGGAAAGCAATGGAGAAAATTTATGGATTGGACAAGATTTGGATTTGATGAAAAAAATTTCACTAAATGTCCTGAGCCCCACTTGTGTGAACCTAGCCTATATCTCATTCTGAAACTATATTGTTGCTATATACTGTAGGGCAATTAAGTGCTCAATTATTATCCCAAAGATTATCTCTCCTGTGCTTTGACACAGGAGCGATCACACCAGAGATCTCTCCCGGCCACCCGCCTCCATACAGGGTAAACAGGCAGTTTATGGATGAGCTCTGTGCTCACTAGGCAGTATCTGAAAGGACCAGCTGATTCCAAAGAATTGGTGTTCTGTGGAGCAATTACCTAGGAAGTAACTGAGGACCAGCTGCAGTATCTAATGACAAGGTTTTGTGTGCTCTGGGAAGACTTGTCCATAGTTCTTGCAGAACATGCAGCAATTACCTGGGAAGTACCTGAGAAGACTACATGCAATGTCTATGGCCGTACACGGCTGATAGGGAGTTGTGCCACAGATTCTTGGGTGAATCTCACATGGCACAGCACATGGTCACCCCATCCACGTGCTGTACAATGTGTGAGATGCCACACATTATATGACCTATTCTCGTACATGAATCACATGAAAATAGGACATGCTTCAGTTTCGTGTAAATTAATCTATGAAAAATAATGTATAATGAAGAGATGAAGCTCTTTCACGCGGCACTGTGATTTTCAGACGCCTGCATCGTAGCCAAAAATCACGTGAATGAGAGGCAGCCGTGACCAAGTGGCGACTGCATCTCCTGTTTTCTAGCCCATTCAGATGGCTGGGCAGCAGCGTATATAAGCTGAAGCCCAGAATATTGTCGGCTGGGGGAAAAGAATTCAGCTCTGCTAAACTCCCTCCCCCTGACCTCCACCTCTCCGCCCCTTGTCGGCTGCCGGCAAAGGGAGGCAGCTGGAGCTTAGCAGAGCTAGTGTGCTACACTCCCTCCCCCTCACCGCCCCCTGCCGGCAAGGGGAGGGTGCAGGATGGGTGGGAGCTTAGCAGAGTTAGTCGTGCTAAACTCCTTGTCCCTTCCTTGCCAGCCTATGGGAGCTGTCGGCAAGGGGAGGGGGCTTTAGAAATGCGAGCTGCTGCTAAACTCACTCCCACCTCCTTTTTCCAGCAGCTTCCATAGAAGCCTATGAGAACGGCCAGCGTATTCTGGAAACAGATAGAACAAGTCCTATCTTTTCTGGCTGTGTGTAAAAGGGTACAGATCATGCATTTTTCTCATTTTTTTCCAGGAAGAGGACGAACCAAAAACAGAAGAATTCAGGCATTGTTTTTTTGCCATTGACCATGAGGGTTAAACAATGTAATAATTTTATAATTTGAATCATTACAGACAGGGTGATACCAGTAAAGTATATTTTTATTTTTGACATAGAAAAACATTTTGTTATGGGTGAAGAAGGTGGTTTTTTTTAATGTTTTGAGACATTTTTTAAACTTTCTATTTCAGTCCCATTTCAGACTAAAGCTAATAGCTAGGGATTCCAGCAGAGCGACAGCAGGTTATTAGCTTATCATCAGGAGAATCTTGCCTAAAGTGGACATGCCCTTTAAGGGTATGCTTCGATGTGCCGATAATGGTGCGGCAGGAAGCACTATTGTATAGAAAATAGTAACGTAGTCTGTAAGCCTGAAAATAGACATCTATCCATCCAGTTCAGCTTATTATCCCCTCCAATATTGATCCAGAGGACGGGGAAAAAAAACAAAACAATAAGGCAGAAGCCAATTTTCCCCATTTAAGAAAAAAAAACTCCAATCTGACAATCGGAATAATCCTTCTGAAGTAATCAACGACTATAACATGCAATATTTTTTTACTCTAGAAAGACGTCTAGGCCCCTCTTATATTTTTTGAATTTGCTATCACCACTTCCTCGGGCAGAGAGTTCTATAGTCTCACTGCTCTTACAGTACAGAACCCCATTGTTTCCTCTAGATGTAGAGGGCGCCCCCTTGTTACAGTCACAGTCCTGGGTATAAATATATGATGGGAGAGATCTCTATATTGTCCCCTGATATATTTATACATAGTTATTAGAGTGCCCCCTTGTTATGGTCCTGGGTATAAATATATGATGGGAGAGATCCCTGTATTGTCCTCTGATAGATCTATACATAGTTATTAGAGTGCTCCCTTGTTATGGTCCTGGGTATAAATAGATGATGGGATAGATCCCTGTATTGTCCTCTGATAGATCTATACATAGTTATTAGAGCGCCCCTTTGTTACAGTCCTCGGTATAAACAGATGATGGGAGAGATCTCTGTATTGTCCTGTGATATATCTATACATAGGTATTAGAGTGCCCCCTTGTCACAGTCCTCGGTATAAATAGATGATGGGAGAGATCTCTGTATTGTCCACTGATATATTTATATATAGTTATTAGAGTGCACACTTGTCACAGTCCTCGGTATAAATAGATGATGGGAGAGATCTCTGTATTCTCCACTAATATATTTATATATAGTTATTAGAGCACCCCCTTGTCACAGTCCTCGGTATAAATAGATGATGGGAGAGATCTCTGTATTCTCCACTAATATATTTATATATAGTTATTAGAGTGCCCCCTTGTCACAGTCCTCGGTATAAATAGATGATGGGAGAGATCTCTGTATTGTCCACTGATATAGTTATATATAGTTATTAGAGCGCACACTTGCTACAGTCCTGGGTATAAATAGATGATGGAAGAGATCTCTGTATTGTCCTGTGATATATCTATACATAGTTATTAGAGTGCCCCCTTGTCACAGTCCTCGGTATAAATAGATGATGGGAGAGATCTCTGTATTGTCCACTGATATAGTTATATATAGTTATTAGAGCGCACACTTGCTACAGTCCTGGTTATAAATAGATGATGGGAGAGATCTCTGTATTCTCCACTAATATATTTATATATAGTTATTAGAGCACCCCCTTGTCACAGTCCTCGGTATAAATAGATGATGGGAGAGATCTCTGTATTGTCCACTGATATATTTAGGCTGCCTTCTACGGGCGTTGCGGTATCCTGCGGCGGATCCCTGCGAATTGCCGGCTGCGAGTGGAGATTCGCAATGATTCTCGGCTCGTGGACAGGGCGTCGGCGCTTTTCATAGCAATGTGGACAGGGGGCCTTATATATAGTTGTTAGAGAGACCCTTTGTCACAGTCATGGGTATAAACAGATGATGGGAATATTATGTATGTTATCTACTACAGTAGGTTTGCTCGCCAATTGCACTCAGGTTGTTGTATTGTCTTTGCATAATCAGTTCTAGGAAATGTTAGAATGGTAGAACACGTGATCTTATACCCCATATAAGATCATGATCATGCCTTTTATGCAGCTTTCTGTTACTGTATTGTTTTCCTCAGTGAAGGAAACCACAACAAAGACAATGCAAAAAGCATAACAAATGAAGCATGAGAGGGATATTTTAAAATCCAGTAAGTCAAAGTAACGTCTGGCTCCACTGTTTTAACACTCAATGTCTATAAGCTGCAGGAAGTAACTCTCCAGGAAGAAAACATTATAATTGAGAATAATAAGGGAACAACTTAATAAAACTAACTTTTCCAACCAATTACACTAAATCTTGCCCTGCAAGTCCATTACTTACAAAACGATAGATAGCAGAATAGATAAAATAGAGCAAGTCCTGCAGTAAAGTATCATTATGCCCCTATAAACTATTGCTAATGAATGCTGCTGGTTGATGTTTTTTCGGCAGTGATGGATCCGTGTAGCAGAATGTCCACCGCTGTTCATGTACCGGTGTGAGTTGCAGCTGCCATCGCTTTACCACTTCCAGCAGGTGTCATTTCTTTACTAGCCTCAGGTCTAATAACAACTGCTGTTAAATAGGAACCTCTTAACAATCACATCTGTCTGGAATCTGACAGCTCTGGTTTTCTCCTCTTGTCAGTCAAATGGTGAAATTTGTTTCCCAGTCTTCACCCTACCAGTAAATACCATTTTCACGACTTGTCAATGACTTGAGCTAACTTACACATCTGCATATGTTTTTCGGGGCTGAGCCTTAATGGATGTACTATGACAGTGGGCAACAATTTGTGAGTCTCCAGGTGTTGTGACACTATAACCCCCTCGGCGGCTGGAAAGTTTTCACGGCTTTCATTTAACTCCAATAGATACATATATATTATATACACAGGCACACATACATCAGATGCTATTTTATGCTTTCATAAAGTGTTATTTTAGGACCGTTTTACGCTTTTTAGATATATAGTGGTGTACCTGACTTCTGTAGATTGTTTCCAGGGAGCTTGTAGAATGCGGTGAACATAGAGAAGCATGGAAATTTTTTTGGAAATAAGTCACAGATCTTTTAAACCCACACCCATTATTTAGTGAAAAAATGACAAACGTTGTTATCTGGAGCTGTGAACCAGGGTTTTCAGTAAGGCCGGGCTTACACGACCGTGTTTACCTGCAGGTCGCACATGTATTTCTCGCACGCGAGCACGCAGCAATTATGTAATGAAATGCGTACTCACTGCGCAACACCAATCCCCATACACTATCTTGGCCTGTATGTGCACGTAATATGCCAAGATAGAATATGCCACTTTTTTTTGTCTGAGTAATACATTTGTGAAAAAAATGCAGATGTGAATGGCTCAATAGAAATTAATGGACTATTAGCAGTTCTATGAACATGCATTGCACTTGTCGTCCCCTCTGAGTAGATACAGCACAGCTAAGAAACACCCAGTCTACCTGTCCCTAGATTGTACCATAATGCTTCCTTCTCAGTTTCAGCAGGGTTCTCCAAAGAGCTATAAATTTGGTTTTACTCCATTAACCCCTTAGTGACCAAGCCTCTTTGCGCCTTAATGACCAGGCCAAATTTTGCAAATCTGACATGTGTCACTTTAACATGGAAAAACACCAGAAAGGTTTTGCATATCCAAGCGATTCTGACATTGTTTTTTCGCCACATGTTGTACTTCATTTAGGCGGAAAAATTAGACCGATAGAATTTGTGTTTACTTATTAAAAGCGCCAAAATTGGGAAAATTTAGAAAAAATCGTCATTTTTTCACACTTCCAACTGCAATATCTTAAATATGTGCAAACATAATATAGAAATTTTTGCTAAGATTTATATTTCCACCCGTTTACTTTATTTTGGGCGCACATTGGAAAAACTTTCGTTTTTTTTTAATCATTTAGGAGACGTACAAATTTAACATTACTTTTTAGCATTTTGAGGAACACTTTGTTTTCCTACACCAAGCCAAGATTGGAAAGGCTCATGAGTGTCAGAATAATATATACCCCCACAAATGACCCCATTTTAAAAACTACACCCCTTAGTGTATTCACTGAGGGGTGTCATGAGTATTTTGACCCCACAGTTTTTTTTCAGGAATTAATTCAATTTAGAGGAGAAAAAGTAAAATTTCATATTTTTGCAAATCTATCATTTTAAAGACATATTTTTTTCCTATAGTTTACATGAAAATGAGGATTTACACCCCAAAATGGATACCCCTGTTTCTCCCGTGTTCAGAAATATACCCATTGTGGCCCTAATGTTATATCTGAGTCCACAACGGGGCCCAAAATGAAAGGAGTAGTCAGTGTCTTTCAAAACAGAAATTTTGCTTGAAGTCCTTTTAGACCCCATAGCACACATGTAGAGTTCTTGAGCGCCCAAAACCATAGAAAACCCCCACAAATAACCCCATTTTGAAAACTAGACCCCTTAAGGAATTTATCTAGCGGTGTACTGCATATTTTGACCCCCCCCCCCCCCCCCCCACAGTTTTTGAATGAATTCAAGCCAAGCAGAAGGAAAAAATTGTGATTTTCGTTTTTTTGGCAATTCTGTCATTTTAAAAAACAGCTTTTTTTGTACAGCACACATATGAATGAAGACTTGCACCCAAAAATGGATACCCCTGTTTGTCCTGTGTTCAGAGACATACCCATTGTGACCCTAATCTTATGTCTGGATGCACAACGGGGCCCAAAATGAAAGGAGCAACCGGTGGCTTTCGGAACATAGATTTTGCTTGAAGTCCTTTTAGGCCCCATTGCCTACTTGTAGAGTTCTTGAGCGCCCAAAACCATAGAGAACCCCCACAAATTACCCCATTTTGAAAACTAGACCCCTTAACGAATTTATCTAGGGGTGTACTGTGTATTTTAACCCTACAATTTTTGAATAGATCTAAGCGAAGCAGTAAGAAAAAAATTACGATTTTCATTTTTTGGGCTATTGGGTCAATTTAAAAACAGTTTTTTTTGTACAGCACACATATAAATGATGACTTTCACCCTAAAATGGATACCCCCGTTTGTCCCATGTTCAGAAACATACCCATTGTGGCCCTAATAGACGTACAGGACACATGGCTAGGCCTACAATGAAAGGAATACCCGTTGGATTTCAGGGTACAACTGAATAAATTCCAGGCCCAATTGCCCACTTATAGAGTCATTGAGCGGCCAAAACTATAAAGAACCCCCTCAAATGACCTCATTTTGAAAATTAGACCCCTTAACAAATTCATCTAGGGGTGTACTGCGTATTTTGACCCCACAGTATTTGAATGAATCTAAGCAAAGCAGAAGGAAAAAGTAACGATTTTCAATTTTTTTGGCAATTTTTTAAATTTAAAAACAGTTTTTTTGTACAGTGTACATAGGAATGAAGACATTCATGCCCAAATGGATACCCCCGTTTGTCCCGAGTTCAGAAACATACCCATTGTGGCCCTAATTTACTTACAGGACCCATGACAAGGCCTATAAAGGAGGGAACACCCGTTGGATTTTAGGGCACAACTGAATAAATCCCAGGCCCCATTGCTTATTTGTACGGAATAAAAATCGACTCCCTAAAAATTCCCCCCCCCCCCCTCCGAGCCCTTTTTGGCGTTCGCAAATCTTAGATAAAAGTAATAATGTGAACTGTGTGGTATTTCCGAAGACGGGTAATTACGGAGGCTGGTTGGAATGGGCCCATGGGGCAAAAACCCATGCTTTTTGGGGGTATTTCGTGACCTTAGTGGCAGGGACGGGGTGTGTAAAGTGGCGTTCCGTGAGTCTCCGTAAGCTTGATGACGTGCGGCGGTCTCGCACAGAAGGCACTCAACAAGCTGCTCCTGGAACTGCATGAAGGTGAGCGTTCCCGGGGCTTCTTGTAAAATACGTATTACAGGTAGCGGTCTGAATAAAGCCGGGCTCACGCAGCCGTAGGCGGAATCTGCTTGCGGAGGCCCGCAGCGGATCCCAGCTGTGACCCTGCGTACGGCCGCGTAATGTACTGCGCATAACTGCGTACTTACACGGGCGGTCATGCGCAGTACACCTTTTTTTGTTTTTATTTCCCGCACCGTCGCTTAGCGATGACGCGGGTACCCGCAGCCCGTACACAACGTAGTTGCGTATGGGCAGCGGGTATATCCGCGACCATGGAGCACAATGGACTCTATGTTGCGGATATCCGCTGTAAAATAGAACCTGCTGCGTTCTGTTTTCTGCGAGTGGATTACACAATTCCGACCCGCTAATGTGAGCGGAATTGTGTAATCCAATGCGATTGATCCGCGTATTAGCGTATTAGATTATTTTTGCCGGCGGTCGCATGTGCAGAATCCGGGTAAGTTCACGGATGAGTATCGCGTCGGGGTGCAAATACGGAGGCCTCCGGTAAAAAGTTTCATCGGTGAAGGGAGATGAAACTTCAATTTTTTTTAAAAACTTTTACATGATCGCCATTATCCATTGTATAACGGCGAACATGTGACCAGGAACCGCTCACCGCGGCACCCCGTGAAATCTCCAGGCTCTTGGCTCAGTTTTGTAGCTAGGAGCAGAGAGAATTTCAATTATCCTGGCAATCCACAGCTTTTGCGCATGCGTCCGCCATTTTGGCGACGGGCGTGTGCGCAGAAGCTGGGGTAAGGTCCACGGATAAATCTGGGGGCCTTATGTACGTACTTACATCCTCCCTTACGGATATAATCCGTGAAGGGGGAGATCAAACGTACGCTTTTTAAACTTTTTAAAACTTTTTTTTACTTTTTTTTTTTAAACTTTTTTACACTTTTTTTTAACTTTACATTGACAGTGATCATGTCCCCAGTGACATCCCTCTGCTCTTGGCTACACATGGCAGCCAGGAGCAGAGGGATTTTGAATTTCCCGGGGCTCGAGCCCCTCTGTGCACGCGCCCGATGTCAATCATCAGGCGCGCATGCGCAGAGGGGGACTTCGGGACCCGGAACACCGGGGACATCGGCGGACCCGAGGTGAGTATTTTCACCTCCCCTCATGGATCCGATCCATGAGCGGAGGTGAAACTAGCACTCTTTAAAAACTTTTTTAACTTTCTCGCGATCGCGGCTATCCATTGGATAGCGGCGATCGCGGTCCCCGGGAACACCTCCTGGCTCCCGGCTACCTTCAGGAGCCAGGAGATTTTGAATTTGCCGGGGGCTCATGGGCTTCTGCGCGTGACGTCATCGTCTGGCGTGCATGCGCAGAAGAGCGGCGGCGGGTCTGGGAGGAACAGATCTCCGGGGGACACTGCCGACAAGCCAGGTGAGAATTTTCAGCTGCCCTGATGGATCCGATCCATCAGGGCAGCTGAAACTTTAACTTTTTGGGCACTTTTATTTACTTTTTTGCGATCGGCGCTATCCATTGGATAGCACCGATCGCAATGCCGGGGGGGGGGGGGGAGTCCCCGCAGCCCGGGATGACAGCTGCATGCTGTCGGCTACCTGCGGGCACCGACAGCATAGAGCTGTCACGTCCACAGCCCGAGGGGCTTTATTCTCTGTAGAATGCATGTTTTTACGTCCTCAGAGAATAAAGCCCACCTGGGCAGGACGTAAAAACACTATGGGCTGGTCGTTAAGGGGTTAATGACTACATTTTCCCTCTATGCCATGTCTCTTATTAAGCAATGTCTCCACAGGCAAATTAGGGTACATGGGGGTACAGGTTACAACGTGTAGCACAGGAAGAGGCACAAAAATGCAGCAGTACTGCGGATGAAAAAGAGCGACAACCACTACCAGGAATCCCGAGGAGAATGGCCAAAAAAATGGACACAGCATCTGAAGAGAATCGAGCATACATAAGAGGGGAACTGTTGCATAGAGACCGGCAGAAAGACGTTCTCCGTCACAGCTACTAAACTATACAGTATAGCACAATGTCCCAGCCTCTCAGTATGCACCTGGATACTGGGGCGGATCTAACAATGCACCATGCAAAGGAAATGTTCGAGGATCACTAACTTCCTCGAGGTTTATGTGGTGTTTCGGAGTTTTGACAACTCTTTTGGGAGTTCAGAGGTTTGCCCTTTTATCAGGAGCCTCCTGGACATTTTGGGAGGCTTGGCGAGAAATACAGTATTTTCCATTAAACAATGTGCGTTTCATTGTGGGCACATAGCCACGATAATACACATAGCAAAAAAGCACAAGACCCATAATCACACCGTACAGCAGCCAATCCGCAAACACTAGTAGCAGATGTTAATGCTATAAATGCCAGATATTTGTTGACATTTTTGCCAGAATATTGAGGCTAGCGGACCGCATCACGGCTCACGGCAACACCGTTAGTCCCTACACTAACCAGGAATCCAGCGACATAACCAAATAAAACTACAAGACACAAACCTTTCTTCCAGCCACCACACATAGATCCTGCTCACACCACACACAGAGAGAAAGAGAACAGAGAAAGCTAATCAAACCCACACCCGGGAAGACAAGCTTTATGTGTACTGACCTAGAGTGATTGGCTGACTGGAGACACACACGCCCAGCCAGCACAATCCCCCACACCTGAGCAGGAGAACTCCAGATCACCTGCAGAACCACAGGTTTCAGGAGACAGATGTGACAAACACCCTAGAAGTTCATCCATAAGTTTCGATTAGAATGTCAATAATTGTATATAATAAAAATAGATTTATGGATTCAGGAAGACAGCGATACAGAATTCTATACTGGGTGTCATCCAACCTAAGGCTAGCCCTGGCGCTGTGATCGTGGGAACACAACGGTTCTACTTGTACGATCTCTTGTAGGGTCGCAGCATCTAAGTGGTTAGATAGGAGAAGCCTTCTATTATCAATCACGTGATATGACCATAAAGTGCTAGTAGTATCCCATTGCAGAAGGGATACTAATGAAGGAGCCACAAGGTCTGCCACCCATGGATGCCTATTAGGCTCTGCCAGATGCAATATCCTTAGCGTGCAAACGTAGTAAAACATAAAAAATCTATAGAAATTTGGTATTGCTAAAATCATAGTGAATTGAAAAATAAAGTTAACAGATCCTTTATACAACATTGTGATCTGACGTGATAATTGTTTGTTTTGTTTAAAATCACTCGATAGCAACCAATCACAGCGCAGCGTTCATTATGAAGAGCAGAATGCAAAATTAAAGCGGCTCTGAAATTGGTTGCTATGGGCAGAAAATAACAGCTTTGCTTTATGAGACCTGACATGAAGCTGACCCATAAAAACTGTAAGACAGAGAGTAGAAACAAAGTGCTGGTCATGTGACCTGGAGGCTAGAAAAAAAGTGCAGAGTATACAATCTAGAGGGGACGAGCTACATAAGTGGATCAATCACAAGAGAGTGTGAGGATCTAAAGGGAAAAAACAACTGGTGAATAGACGCAACTCCCCCCAAAAAGGTAGTAGGACGTAATATCCAACTTCTCTTTTATTAAATAAATTAAAAACCAGCATAATATATGTGTTTCGGTTGAACCCGTTCATCAGTCAAGCTGGGTAGGACATCACTCTTTGGAATGAAGGAATGTGCATCCCAAAACTGCTGCTGAAGAGTCCGGAGCTGGGGACCCCAGGAGGAGTAGAAGATGCCAAAATAAAAAAAAAAACAGAGTGCTTCTTTACAGGTTTAAGGAAATATCGATTATCAAAGAGACATGTCAAAAGTTTTGATTACTAAGAGTCGCCAGTTGAAGAAAAAGCGGCACTCCACCGAGCACCGTGAGCCGTTGATTGTCCACACTGTCTCTTGACTCCTCCTATGATAAACACATAGACTTCTATAGACATCTATGTGTCTGTCTTCAGCAGTCGAGAAGAGCCAACAAGCAATGATAGCTGAAGGTGCACAGCACTCTGGTAAGTGCTGCAGCCCCCTTAGTTCAGCGATTAGCGTGGGTCAAAGTATCCAGACCCTCACTGATTAAAACTTTTTTTTTGAACATTAAGTTTTTATTAAACGTTTGAGACCAGATGCAAAATGTTTGAAAAGAGAATGTATACAGGTGCAGAAAAGTTACAATGTAGAAATGGTACACATCTTGACACATTGCTCTCCACATGTCAAAGGGTTTCTAAATGTGCAGTTAAACTGTAAAGATTTGCCTATAAAGATACAGCTATTCAAACCTAGGTTTAAAACTTCTATTGAGTTAAGGCAGAGCAAACAATGCCTAATGCAAACTTAGACTAGCGCCAACTATAACACAAGACATTACTAGACAACACAAATCATTTCATTAGGTCTGTAACATCAGCAGATGATTGGATTCTGAAGATGTACAGCGGAGAAAATGGAACAAGTATAGTGGATGTTACTACACCAATTACCTATTATGTGGAAGCGGGAAGCAATGCTAAATGTTGGTTTTCCAGTAATACTGACCAATGAAATCTTGCATTTAGCATCGGTTCTTTATTACATAGAGCCATTAAATGTTATATGTTCTTATAACACTGGCTATACTGCAGTCACTTTAAGACGTGGCAGAAAATTCAGAGACAAACAAATCCACATCTAAGGGCTCATTCACATGGGGACCTGTGCGCGCAAAAGTCACACGTGTAAAAAAACTTGCAGATATTAGAACCAGTGGTCTCCTACGGGAACGTTCAGGTGAAGGAATGTTAGACGTGCTAAAAACATCTAAACCTTTCCGTAGGAAACCATTGGATCTAATAGCCGTAAGTGTGAATGAGCTTTTGGTGGTTTGCTCAGGTATACAGGTAGGAATTGTGGATTCCGCGAGCGGAAAATAGATCGCAGCATGCTCTATTTTAATGCAGAATCCATGTGGACAGGCTCCATTGAGGTCTATGGGTACGAGGGAATCACTGTGTATATGCAATGAATAAGGGCAGTGGAATCGCTCAAAACTTCATAGAAGAGGACATAGAAAAACCAGAATTAATGCTTGGGGAGGAGAGAAAGAAACTCACCTCTGCTACTTTCTGCTGTTGTTTTCCTGCCTGCGATCTTTTTTGCACGCAGATGATATGTTGTGCATACGCGTACATCCAAGCTGAAAAACCCTCACATACACTCGCAATTAATTTACACAATATATCGCAGGTCTTCTGCTGCGGAAATCCGCATGACACAACTTTTTCGTCTCGCTGCATCACTGCGAAAGAAAAATTGCCCATGTAAATACATCCATTATAAATAATGGGTTGTATTTTTGCGCACATTTTGTGTGTCTCGCAATGCATTTCAACGCCAAAATTTTTCAGCGTCAAAGGCCTCGCCCTATCTATTGACGGTAAAACACTGGAGGCTCTATAGACTCCTTTGGGAGTCTATGGCAGTTGTCCGAAGGCGGAAAGGGGGGTGGGGGTGTTAACAGGGGCTAACACTGCTAAACAATGGTAGGTGCCTCTAGTGAGGCATTTAAAAGTGATAAAGTAGTCCTGCCAATCGTGGGATTTCAGGGCTGCAGCGTTATTTGACTGCAACACGAACACAGCCAGTCATGAATAGTAGCACCGAATTCATTGCGGCTTTTCTTCATTGAGGTCTTCATTCTTCATGCGATTTGGCGCTCTGTTAGCTGCAATTTTTCAGCGTAGCTGAGTGTCAAAATAACGAGGCCTAAATGTGTCTCACTAATCAAATGTGAGCGTGTATATGCAGCATAATGTACTAAACTGTTATCGGCCTCTATGTAGACTGCGCTTTGGGGGAGACACTTAAATTATAGATGTGTGAGTATTAAGTCCCTGATATACATTAGAGTTGTGTATGGGGGACAGCTCAACTTTTGACCGACAGATGATGTGGAGGTCAAAAACGATCAGGGATGTGGACTTTAAATTCTTGATCTTTTTGTTCCCCAGGAGAAAAGTTAATGCCAGAGATGTCTGTTTGCAGCTTACCTCCCTAAACACACAAAGGTTTGACCAAACCGAATATTCATGTGTATGGGGGAGCCAGTAGAAGCAGATGGTGGAAGAATAATCAGTTGTTAAAAGTCTATGGGAGGTCTTTAGTTTACCTTCTAAGGGAATGTCCATACATTCTGTTAATTTTCTGCAGCTAAACACTCCAGAGCAAATTTGGCAGCATTTTCACATTAAAAACCCTATTAAAATCCTGGTGCAAATTTTGACTCAAAATCGGCTGATTTCAGCCATCGCTGCACTCCTCTCACCACCCAATACTTCACGCTGCTCTATTCAGAGTGCAGCACATATCGACAACTGCTACTGAGCACTGCCCCTGGCTTTCAGGGGATGCCACTTCCACGACTCATGGCCGGTGGCGCTTAGCACTCTGGATACAGCCGTGTGAAGTATCAGGAGGCAACTGTTAATGATCCCTATCGCTGTCGTTCATGTGGTGTGATGGTCATGAGATGGAACTTCCACATCACATGGCTGGCGCCACTCAGTGGCAGTTGCCGGTGTGCCCTGCACTCTGGATACAGCAGTCCAAAGTAGCGGGAGGTGAGAGGAGCGGGGCACTGGCTGAAATCAGCTACAGATCCACGGCTCATTTCAAATCACAATCCGTAGCAATGGTGCAGATTTTGATGAGGTTTTTGATACAGAGATGCTGCAGAGTTTCCCCCTGCAGAAAACCGGCAGCATTTCCGCTACATGTGAACATACCCTAATAATTGCAGTAAATGAGTAAATATCAGTACTGGCAAACATTAGGAGTAATTGTCTTTTTAGTTCATAGCCATGTATTAACATGACATTGTATTATGATAATAAGAGAGAAATGTTGTACATTTAACCTATGTGACATTCTTACCATGGTGACCAATAACTGACCCTCGCAAAAAGATGCTATTTCTCAAAATTTTATAAAATTCAGAAAAAAAAATCCTCCTGGGCTTTCCACCTTGTATCCGCCATTCTCACTAGCTTGTGTTGCTGTGTTTTGTCACTCACTATACTTTATCTCAGCCTGTGTTATATTTTCCCCAATTGTAATCTTGTAAAGCACTGAGGACGCGGGTGGTGCTATATAAATAAAATTGCACAGTTCCATACATATGGGTTTTATGCATCCCCTGCAGGTGTAAGCCTCACAAGGACATTAAACGATAACATGTGAATTGTGATCTCACATTGAGCCTACTAGGACAAAAACATTACTCATTACAAAGTATTAATTTCAAGAGCATTATCTATGAAACACATGCTTTATGTGTCTTGTGTTTAACAGCAGCTCTGTAGGTTAAATATTCCACATAACAGCGTTTTAATAGTAAAGTTACGGGACCATATGTTTCACCAGAAGATGAAATGTTTTCTGTTTTTTCCATGTCCTGCTTAGAACTCATATTAATATTGCAGGTATTACCAAAAACACGTTAATTGTACAATACAACACACAGCGTGACATAATAGTTTTATACACAAGGAATATTAATGATAATTGAATCTCTAATAGAGATGAGCGAGCACCAAAATGCTCGGGTGCTCGTTACTCGGGACGAATTTATCGCGATGCTCGAGGGTTCGTTTCGAGTAACGAACCCCATTGAAGTCAATGGGCGACCAGAGCATTTTTGTATATCGCCGATGCTCGCTAAGGTTTTCATGTGTGAAAATCTAGGCAATTCAAGAAAGTGATGGGAACGACACAGAAACGGATAGGGCAGGCGAGGGGCTACATGTTGGGCTGCATCTCTAGTTCCCAGGTCCCACTATTAAGCCACAATACCGGCAAGAGTGGCCCCCCCCTCCCAACAACTTTTACTTCTGAAAAGCCCTCATTAGCAAGGCATACCTTAGCTAAGCACCACACTACCTACAACAAAGCACAATCACTGCCTGCATGACACTCCGCTGCCACTTCTCCTGGGTTACATGCTGCCCAACCCCCCTCCCCCCTGCACGACACAGTGTCCACAGCGCACACCAAAGTGTCCCTGCGCAGCCTTCAGCTGCCCTCATGCCACACCACCCTCATGTCTATTTATAAGTGCATCTGCCATGAGGAGGAACCGCAGGCACACACTGCAGAGGGTTGGCACGGCTAGGCAGCGACCCTCTTTAAAAGTGGTGGGGCGATAGCCCACAATGCTGTACAGAAGCAATGAGAAATCCAATCCTGTGCCACCTCCATCAGGAGCTGCATACGTGGGCATAGCAATGGGGAACCTATGTGCCACACACTATTCATTCTGTCAAGGTGTCTGTATGCCCCAGTCAGACTGGTAATATGTACCTTAACAGTAACCGCGTTGGTGGTAATGTGGTGGTGACTGCGGACCTAGTAGCACGGTTGTATTTTGTTGGTTTTCGGAATATGGCCAGGATTAAGTGGGCCGTGGCGGGGGGATGGTGTGGGGGCTCTCTTGTTGTGTCGGTAAAGGTGAAATTCTTGGACTGCCACCAGACGAACCAATGCAAAGGCATTTGCCAAGAATGTTTTCATTGTTGGAGGAGGAGGGGGATGTTTTTGAGGCACTACGTGTCCTCTCCACGTGTCCGTGGTTATATGCACCTTAACAGTAACCGCGTTGGTGGGAAATGGCCTCGCCGCCATCATGTCTTTGGGAAGCCTCTGTTTCCACACCCCAGAGACATACCATTAGCAGCGGTATAGGCAGAGCCCAGAATTCGTAACATTTCAGCCGTAGCATTAGGACAGGCCCCACTAACATATCACTAGCAGCATTATAGGGGGAGCACAGTATTAGTTCCATTTCAGTAATAGTAGCACTCAAGACAGGCCCCAGTAACAATTCCGAAGCAGCAGTATAGGAGGAGCATAGTCTAAGTTCCATTTAAGTAATAGTAGCAGCCTACACAGGCCCCAGGAACAATTCCGAAGCAGCAGTATAGTGGGAGCGCAGTCTTAGTTCCATTTCAGTAGCTGCAGTATAGCCAAGGCCAAAGTTACATTTATGTAGCTAAAGTGTAGGCCAACCCCACACACCTTTCTGTACCATGAGTGCAGGCGAAGAACATAGAAATTGCTATGATTATACTGTAGGCGAGGGCCCAAAAAAATTGGTGTACCAACAGTACTAATGTACCTCAGTAAAAATTGGCCATGCCCAACCAAGATGGCAGGTGAAACCCATTAATCGCTTTGGTTAATGCGGCTTAAGTGGTAACTAGGCCTGGAGGCAGCCCAGTTTAACGAAAAATTGGTTCAAGTTAAAGTTCCAACGCTTTTAAGAGCATTGAAACGTATAAAAATTTTTTAGAAAAATTATATGTGTGAGCCTTGTGGCCCTAAGAAAAATTGCCCGTTCAGCGTGATTACGTGAGGTTTCAGGAGGAGGAGCAGGAGGAGGAGGAGGAATATTAGACACAGATTGATGAAGCAGAAATGTCCCCGTTTTGGATGGTGAGAGAGAACTATGCTTCCATCCGCGGGTGCAGCCTACGTATTGCTTAGGTATCGCTGCTGTCCGCTGGTGGAGAAGAGAAGTCTGGGGAAATCCAGGCTTTGTTCATCTTGATGAGTGTTAGCCTGTCGGCACTGTCGGTTGACAGGCGGGTACGCTTATCTGTGATGATTCCCCCAGCCGCACTAAACACCCTCTCCGACAAGACGCTAGCCGCAGGACAAGCGAGCACCTCCAGGGCATACAGCGCTAGTTCAGGCCACGTGTCCAGCTTCGACACCCAGTAGTTGTAGGAGGCAGAGGCGTCACGGAGGACGGTCGTGCGATCGGCTACGTACTCCCTCACCATCCTTTTACAGTGCTCCCGCCGACTCAGCCTTGACTGGGGAGCGGTGACACAGTCTTGCTGGGGAGCCATAAAGCTGTCCAGGCCCTTAAAGACTGTTGCACTGCCTGGGCTGTACATGCTGCTCGATCTCCGCACCTCCCCTGCTACCTGGCGCTCGGAACTGCGCCTTCTGCCACTAGCGCTGTCGGATGGGAATTTTACCATCAGCTTGTCCGCCAGGGTCCTGTGGTATAGCAACACTCTCGAACCCCTTTCCTCTTCGGGAATGAGAGTGGGAAGGTTCTCCTTATAGCGTGGGTCGAGCAGTGTGTACACCCAGTAATCCGTAGTGGCCAGAATGCGTGTAACGCGAGGGTCACGAGAAAGGCATCCTAACATGAAGTCAGCCATGTGTGCCAGGGTACCTGTACGCAACACATGGCTGTCCGCACTAGGAAGATCACTTTCAGGATCCTCCTCCTCCTCCTCCTCCTCCTCAGGCCATACACGCTGAAATGATGACAGGCAAGCAGCATGGGTACCCTCAGCAGTGGGCCAAGCTGTCTCTTCCCCCTCCTCCTCATCCTCCTCATGCTCCTCCTCCTCCTCCTGAACGCGCTGAGATATAGACAGGAGGGTGCTCTGACTATCCAGCAACATACTGTCTTCCCCCAGCTCTGTTTCCGAGCGCAAAGCGGCTGCCTTTATGGTTTGCAGGGAACTTCTCAAGATGCATAGCAGAGGAATGGTGACGCTAATGATTGCAGCATCGCCGCTCACCACCTGGGTAGACTGCTCAAAGTTTCGAAGGACCTGGCAGATGTCTGCCAACCAGGCCCACTCTTCTGAAAAGAATTGAGGAGGCTGACTCCCACTGCGCCGCCCATGTTGGAGTTGGTATTCCACTATAGCTCTACGCTGCTCATAGAGCCTAGCCAACATGTGGAGCGTAGAGTTCCACCGTGTGGGCACGTCGCACAGCAGTCGGTGCAGTGGCAGATTAAACCGATGTTGCAGGGTGCGCAGGGTGGCAGCGTCCGTGTGGGACTTGCGGAAATGTGCGCAGAGCCGGCGCACCTTTACGAGCAGGTCTGACAAGCGTGGGTAGCTTTTCAGAAAGCGCTGAACCACCAAATTAAAGACGTGGGCCAGGCATGGCACGTGCGTGAGGCTGCCGAGCTGCAGAGCCGCCACCAGGTTACGGCCGTTGTCACACACGACCATGCCCGGCTGGAGGCTCAGCGGCGCAAGCCAACGGTCGGTCTGCTCTGTCAGACCCTGCAGCAGTTCGTGGGCCGTGTGCCTCCTATCTCCTAAGCTGAGTAGTTTCAGCACGGCCTGCTGACACTTGCCCACCGCTGTGCTGCCACGCCGCGCGACACCGACTGCTGGCGACGTCCTGCTGCTGCTGACACATCTAGATTGCGAGACAGAGGTTGAGGAGGAGGAGGAGGAGGGTGCTTTAGTGGAGGAAGCATACACCACCGAACATACCACCACCGAGCTGGGGCCCGCAATTCTGGGGGTGGGTAGGACGTGAGAGGTCCCAGGCTCTGACTCTGTCCCAGCCTCCACTAAATTCACCCAATGTGCCGTCAGGGAGATGTAGTGGCCCTGCCCGCCTGTGCTTGTCCACGTGTCCGTAGTTAAGTGGACCTTGCCACTAACCGCATTGGTGAGGGCGCATACAATGTTGCGGGAGACGTGGTCGTGCAGGGCTGGGACGGCACATCGGGAAAAGTAGTGGCGACTGGGAACTGAGTAGCGCGGGGCCGCCGCCGCCATCATAGCTTTGAAAGCCTCCGTTTCCACAACCCTACACGGCAGCATCTCAAGGCTGATAAATTTGGCTATGTGGACGGTTAACGATTGAGCGTGCGGGTGTGTGGAGGCGTACTTGCGCTTGCGCTCCAACACTTGCGCTAGCGACGGCTGGACTGTGCGGTGCGAGACATTGGTGGATGGGGCCGAGGACAGCGGAGGTGAGGGTGTGGGTGCAGGCCAGGAGACGGTAGTGCCTGTGTCCTGAGAGGGGGGTTGGATCTCAGTGGCAGGTTGGGGCACAGGGGGAGAGGCAGCGGTGCAAACCGGAGGCGGTGAACGGCCTTCGTCCCACCTTGTGGGGTGCTTGGCCATCATATGTCTGCGCATGCTGGTGGTGGTGAGGCTGTTGGTGGTGGCTCCCCGGCTGATCTTGGCGCGACAAAGGTTGCACACCACTGTTCGTCGGTCGTCAGGCGTCTCTGTGAAAAACTGCCAGACCTTAGAGCACCTTGGCCTCTGCAGGGTGGCATGGCGCGAGGGTGCGCTTTGGGAAACAGTTGGTGGATTATTCGGTCTGGCCCTGCCTCCACCCCTGGCCACCGCACTGCCTCTTGCAACCTGCCCTGCTGCTGCCCTTGCCTGCCCCTCTGAAGACCTGTCCTGAGTAGGCGTTGCACACCAGGTGGGGTCAGTCACCTCATCGTCCTGCTGCTCTTCCTCCGAATCCTCTGTGCGCTCCTCCCTCGGACTTACTGCCCTTACTACTACCTCACTGCAAGACAACTGTGTCTCATCGTCATCCTCACCCACTGAAAGGTCTTGAGACAGTTGCCGGAAGTCCCCAGCCTCATCACCCGGACCCCGGGAACTTTCCAATGGTTGTGCATCAGTGACGATAAACTCCTCTGGTGGGAGAGGAACCACTGCTGCCCAATCTGAGCAGGGGCCCAAGAACAGTTCCTGGGAGTCTTCCCGCTCCTGAGCATGTGTCATTGTAGTGGAGTGAGGAGGCTGGGAGGAAGGAGGAGCAGCAGACAGAGGATTCGGATTTGCAGCACTGGACGGCGCAGAACTCTGGGTGGATGATAGCTTGCTCGAAGCACTTTCTGCCATCCACGACAGGACCTGCTCACACTGCTCATTTTCTAATAAAGGTCTCCCGCGTGGACCCATTAATTGGGCGATGAATGTGGGGACGCCAGAAACGTGCCTCTCTCCTAATCGCGCAGCAGTCGGCTGCGACACACCTGGATCAGGAGCTCGGCCTGTGCCCACACCCTCACTTGGGCCTACGCGTCCTCGGCCACGTCCACGTCCTCTAGGCCTACCCCTACCCCTCAGCATGCTGTATTACCAGTGATTTCCAAGCCAGGAAAGAAATTGGCGCAAGCCTGCAGCCAAAATAGAATTTTTTCCCTTGTTTTTCAAAGGACAAGCCACACTGCGTGTATTCAATGAATACTACTAAGTTTAATAACTGTGTTGTGGCCCTGCAAATGTGTCAGAGAACTGCAGTGATGCAAAGTTATTCGCTACAGCAGATCAGGGATTTCCCATGCAGGAAAAAAATTGGCGCAAGCCTGCAGCCAAAATAGAATTTTTTCCCTTGTTTTTCAAAGGACAAGCCACACTGCGTGTATTCAATGAATACTACTAAGTTTAATAACTGTGTTGTGGCCCTGCAAATGTGTCACAGAACTGCAGTGATGCAAAGTTATTCGCTACAGCAGATCAGGGATTTCCCATGCAGGAAAAAAATTGGCGCAAGCCTGCAGTAAAACGTAGCTGGCTGCGTCTGATTTTTTAACGTTCTGCACGCAGCACACACGTACCCAGAGCCCTGAGGACTGTCAGAGGCAGGCGAAATAGAATTTTTTCCCTTGTTTTTCAAAGGAAAAGCCACACTGCGTCTATTCAATGAATAATGTATGTCTTCTGGCCCTGCCTACACAATTCTATCCCTGTAGTATTAATGCCGGGTGCAATGGTCTGCACAGCCGGTTTTGAGGGAAAAAAAAAATGCAACACTGCTAACAGCAGCCTGGACAGTACTGCACACGGATAGATGTGGCCCTAGAAAGGACCGTTGGGGTTCTTGAAGCCTACACTCACTGCTAACACTCTCCCTGCCTAACCACCACTTCTGTCCCTATTGCAGGGCGCAATGCTCTGCAGATCCAATTTTGAAAAAAAAAAAAAAATACAGTGCTAACACAGTACTGCACACTATTAGATGTGGCCCTGAGAAGGACCGTTGGGGTTCTTGAAGCCTACACTAACTCCTAACGCTCTCCCTACAGCAGCTCCAGCACGATAGCACTTTCCCTCAGCTAACTCACAAGGCATCTGAGCCGAGCCGCGGGAGGGGCCGATTTTTATACTCAGGTGACATCAGATCTCCCCAGCCACTCACAGCAGGGGGGTGGTATAGGGCTTGAACGTCACAGGGGGAAGTTGTAATGCCTTCCCTGTCTTTCAATTGGCCAGAAAAGCGCGCTAACGTCTCAGAGAGGAAACTGAAAGTAACCAGAACATCGCGTGGTACTCGTTACGAGTACCGAGCATCTCGAACACGCTAATATTCGCCCGAGTATCAAGCTCGGACGAGTACGTTCGCTCATCTCTAATCTCTAACCGACCCTCACCCATCATGTGCCATTTATAACGCTGATGTCTTCTGTGGCAGAGGGACCTTTGGGCACCCTCAGGTAGGAGGGTCTGCTAACAATGGGTACTTCTGCACCTCCTGTACCACTGCGGGGTACACACTACTGTGAAACAGCCCATACTCCTATACTGCTACTGGGCAGACAAAAAAACTAAGGAACTCCAAATGAAAGTTCATAGTGTGTGTATGTGTGAGTGTGTTTCTGCTTCATATGAGTAGGCTACTCATGAAATACAGTGATACCTTGGGTTAAGAGTGCCTCAGCTTACAAGCTTTTTGACTTGCGAGCAGGCTCTCTCACGAATTTCTGCTCTGATTTAAGAGCAAAAACTTGGGTTAAGAGCCTTGCTCTCAATGGGGCTGCCACTGCTGTCGGCAGCCCCTGTAGTGATTTTCGAGGAAGGTCTTTAACCCCTTAATGACATGGCCTATTTTGGACTTAAAGGGGTTGTCTCGCGGCAAACCTCAAAATTTTACC
This sequence comes from Eleutherodactylus coqui, assembly GCF_035609145.1. Lineage (NCBI taxonomy): Eukaryota > Metazoa > Chordata > Amphibia > Anura > Eleutherodactylidae > Eleutherodactylus > Eleutherodactylus coqui. The sequence goes on along the minus strand of NC_089848.1, from coordinate 7,258,720 downwards.
TTACCCCATTCCCCCTGTCACCCCCCTGGCATAAAATAGCAAATTAAAGCGGTTTTTAAACCGCTTGCTACTCACCGATCCGATGAAATAAGGACTTTAAAAAATCTTCTCCCAAGATGGCCACCGGTCCTTTCCCAGGGATGCACTGCGGTTTTCTCCCATGGTGCACCGCGGGTCTTCTCCCATGGTGCACCATGGGCTCTGTGCGTTCGATTGCCGATTCCAGCTTCCTGATTGGCTGGAATCGGCACACGTGACGGGGCGGAGCTACGATGACGACGCGGTGACCAGCTCTCCGGCACGAGCGGCCCCATTCACCAGGCAGAAGACCGCACAGCGCAAGCGCGTCTAAAAAAGCAAGAAGACATCAGAATTAGACGGAGCCATGGCGACGGGGACGCTAGCAACGGAGCAGGTAAGTGAATAACTTCTGTATGGCTCATATTTAATGCACAATGTACATTACAAAGTGCATTAATATGGCCATACAGAAGTGTATAGACCCACTTGCTTTCGCAAGACAACCCCTTTAAGGACGCAATGATTTTTGGCGGATTTTTATCTCCGTTTATCAAAAGTCATAACTTTTTTATTTTTCTGTCGACGCGGCCGTATAAGGGCTTGTTTTTTGCGTGGCGAACTGTAGTTTTTATCAGTGCCACGTTTGGGTACATTTGACTATATTGTAAAACTTTTTTTTTTTTTCTTTTTAATGATAGCAGGGAGAGAAAACGCATCAATTCTGCCATGGATTTTTTTTTTACAGCCTTAATCATGCAGCATAAATGACACAATCCATTTTTTCTGTGGGCCGGTACGGTTACAATGATATTCTTGCATTTTTTTAGGTTTTTCCACTTTTCTGCAATAAAAACGTTTTTTTTGGAATTTTTTTTTATCGCTACATTCAAAGTCTGGTAACTTTTAAATTTTTTTATGTACAGAGCTCTGTGAGGGCTTATTATTTGTGAGATGAGCTGTAGTTTTTATTGGTACCATTTTGGGGTACATATGGCGTTTTTGATCACTTTTATTGCGTTTCTAGGGAGGCAAAATGCTAAAAATTAGCATTTTGCCTTAGTTTTTAGCGCTTTTTTAACGCTTTTTTCCGTGCGCACTCAAAAGCATGTGCATCTTATTGTACGCGTCCTTACGGTGCGACAATACCGAATATGTGGGGTTTTAATTTTTTTATGCTAATATGAGAAAAAGCATAAAAAAAGGGGTTCTTTTAGGTTTTTTTTACATTTTTTTTTAATTCATTTTTTTAATCTTTTTTTCACACAGCTTGTGTCCCCCTGGGGGACTTTCACCACAGTACTGCTGATCGCTGTGATAAGGCACGGCAGGGCTACTGCCCTGCCATGCCTTATCGCTTATACAGCGATCATAGGTGTTGGCACTACAGGAGCCAGTGTCTGGCATCCTGTTGCCATGGTGACAGGCCGGGCTCTCGCAATAACATCGCGAGACCCGGCTGAAGACAGAGAGGTAGTGCTCTCCCTCTGTGAACTCTTTCCCTGCCGTGTTCTACTTAGATCGCGGTAGGGAAGGGGTTAACAGTGGGGGGCGCATCTCCGATGCCCCCCCCCCCCCCCCGCTGTTGCAGCGGGACGCCGGCTGTGACTGACCACTAGTAGCAGGTAGTAGAGCTATATATAAATACCAGGTATTAGTTGACATTTTGATCAAAACGTGACTATACCGCTAGTCCCTACACTAACCAGGAGTCCAGTGGCACTGGACACAGTTCGCACCACAAGCTGCAAAAGCACAGACAACAGAACACAAGTTACACAGCAAGCTGTACAGGACAGACAACAGGGCATTGACTTACAGGAGACTACAACATATACGGTAATACAAACCACACGGACTCCACCCAGAGCTCACATGCACACAGATGAAACTCAACATCAAGTCTACAAGTGGCCTCATACAGAGGGTAATAGACAGTCAGCCACCGTGCTGACATAGGGAACTGTGTCAGGGATCCACGAACTGACACACAGAGCAAGACATAAGATGTTTGGAGGCCGCACCTGTCAGGGGAAGGGAAAAGGGCACTGCATGTGCTACAGACAAGGACTACAAGTGTCCAAACTGTCTTTAGGGAAGCAGAGAGACACAACAGACCTACATGCAACCACAGATCTGAGTGGGAACAAAACAGATACATCCAAACAGTACACGACGAGCATCAACTACTGACAGGAGCTGGGTTTATATGTGTTGCAGGCTAAAGGGGATTGGCTGCTGGAGAACACCACACCCAGCCAGCTCAATTAACCCCAACCTGTGGAGCTGTGCTGCTAGGAACCTTAGTACTACAGATCCCAGCAGCACACCCTGACACTTTATAGCACAGGGCCCATAGCACTGGGCTCCCTATATGGAGAAGAGAGGCCTTATGGGCCCTCTAAAGCTCCTGGGCCCGTGTACAACCGCATCCCCTGCATTCCTTACAGTTACGCCAGTGGGTCCAAGTTATGGATACATAAGACTCCGTGCCACCATAGAGTGATTCCATGAGATTCCAGGTGAATCTGTGAGGATAAAACCAGAGGTGCATAGTATGGTAACCTATGGGCTCTATATTACAGATGCTGGATCCATAATAGTGGATGAAGCCTTAAAATGTTTTAGTTTTTTTTTTCGATTAAAATACATTGCCTCACACAGAAAATGTGACACCATGAACATTTTGTCACATCATTATGCAACTTCAAGGTATGACCAGAAAAGAAAGTTATGCAAATTGATGCAGTTTCAGGCCAATCACATGATCTGGGGACATGATAAATGGCAAAAACCAGTCTGTGAAGTTAACTTTGAAGAGGTCTCTTGGTCATGAAAACTGCTTTATGACATTTTTTTGTATCTGGATAAAGATTAAACTGTGAAGATGCCTTTAAAATGCTGTCAAGAGCCATTTCAACAAATGAACATGTTTACTAAGGGTTTCATCATAGGGCCACATACAGCCAGTTGGTATTTGTGTTGTATTGCAGCAGAAACTCAGTGAGATGCCACCAACTTGGAGGTGGCAGTCAGCAGAATGACATGTACATCATCGTAGTTGGACTAGAGCACTGAGACGAACGTCACAAAGCACAGATTGATGCATCCGCCTTGCCTTATTTACATCCTAGTACCGTCTCTTCCTTAGAAAAATATTGCAGACAGACTTGGGTGTCCACATGATGTAATAATAATAATAATAATCTTTATTTGTATAGCGCCAACATATTCCGCAGCGCTTAATGTATAGTACATTTGGAGATGTAGATTCCTCCATTTTGGATGTCCACTCCTTCCCATTTGTCCAAGACTGATTTCAATTAGAGTAGCATTTTGCTTGGATTCTGCATGCCCGGGTTTGGAGGCTTAGGCCCAAAGAGAGGCGAGTTAGTTACTGTAAGGTCCTAACCAAAGAGGTCACCTCAATGCTGGGACAAGGGTTCGCTCTATTTGACTAAAATGTGTGATAAGAACTTCACATTTATACATATTTATATCAGGAATGGACATCAGGCAATTGAAGGCAGCCATAGATAGAGAAGCATGGCTGGCCTACATAGTATCCAAGAGTCGGACACAACTGAAAGGTTAGAATTGGAATATCAGAAATGCAGTGCAAATTCATAAATTAACTGTTGGCCTATTTCTTTACATTATTATAGCATACTGTTAACCATTTTTGTAGGTTTATAAAAGAAAATGTGATTCATCAGACCAGGCCACCTTCTACATTTCTCCAAGGTCTAGTTCTGATCCTTTTGTGCCCATTGTAGGTACCTCCCGCAAAAGACAGGGTTGAGGAAGGGCACTCTCACTGCTCTGCAGCCACAAACCCCATAGGCAGCAAGGTGCAATGTACTGTATGTTCTGACTTCTTCCTTTCATATCATCAGCATTAATTTTTTCAGCAATTTGTGCTACAGTAGCTCTTCTGTGGGATCAGACCAGACCGGCTAGCCATTTCCTCACATGTACAATAATGGGTCTTGGGAGCCTATAACCCTGTCACTGAACCACTTTTGGTAGATACTAAACACTTCTAACCAGGAAAAACCTACAAGACCTGCTCTTTTGGCAATGTTGTGAGCCAGTCCTCTATTTGCCCTTTGTCGGAGTTGCTGGGGTCTTTATGATTGCCCATTTATTCCACTTACAAGACAACTTCAAGAACTGATTATTCACTTGCTGCCTGGTAAATCCTTTCCCTTGACATATGCCATTGTCTTGAGATAATCAATGTTATTTACACTCATCATTAATGGGTTAAAATTCTTGTTAAGCAGAACATTAGCAGTGTTTGTCTGACACTTATTGGTATGTCAATTTGTTAGAAGGAAGGAGGCAGATAGTTAATCAGCATTGTCCAATGGCTGGAATCATTCTATTCTTTGTACATAGACATATTAAAATTAAAGGGGTTTTCTGGGAGTTTAATACTGATGGCCTATCCTTAGGATAGGTCAACAATATCCGATTGGTCATGGGTCTGACAGTCAGGAGTCCCGCTGATCACCAATTGGTGGTGCTGCAGAGGTATTGTTTCATCTTCCTTATTTGCAGATATTTCCCAGAGGAGCATGCATGGGCTTATAAGTCTCCTCACACACCTCCTAGGTGCTCTCCTTAGGGAGAGATGATCCGACCGACCGACATTCAAGAAACCCTATAACTGATAAGATTCTAAGTCCTCCCCTGAAGAATTGATCAAAGTATAGGTAAGCAGGGTGAAAAGTGTAGGAGCAAGGTACCATTACTGAACTTAAAAAATGACATTATGAGCAATTAGTGGAAAGGAACAGAGAGAGGAAAAAGGGGAACATGCTGAAAATGAGAAACACTTTTGCTAGAAGAATAATGCAACACGAAGTCCAAAAAATAAAATCAACTAACCACAACAGGAAATTCTGATCAAATACATAACTCTTAAAGAAAATGCTTTTCAACTGTTTATACTTTAAGGGGAACTGGCTAATTATGTGCTAGGACTGGCAAGTACGGGCCAACTATTATTTACATTCACTCTTTACAAAATGTGGTTTAATCACAGATCTTGCCATATGAAATGTATTTAGGATACACTCCGAATCTCACTTGTACTAATTTCAAAGCAATAAAACAGTGAGGAACAAATTATTATAATCTAGCGCTTAATAATGGAATCTATGAACTGGAAGGCAAATTGCTTCAGTTGAATTGTCACTATATAGAGGGGCAAATGTGAACTTAATAGGCATAAGGGATACTATACAGCTGTGCAGACTGGACTTATTCAGCCCATATGCTTGGGAAAGAATGTCTACAAATACACAGCTCTGCCTGCTGCCAGAATACAATGTATTATCACTCTATAGCAGGTCAGAAGATTAATTCAGATCAATGGAACAAGGCCTGCTCAGGGATCCAAACATCCTGTACACATTCTACAGCATGAAACGTTGCACCACGAAAAGATATTGAAAAGTAGTTTGGAAACTAATTTGGAAAGACAATCTTTTTTACTTTAACTGGAACCTATCGCGTGGGAACAGCATTAAAAATTAAATTAGGGTTCCTTCACACGGGCGCTGGGAAAATCGCATAAACGGGAGGCAGCCGCGACCAAGTCATGGCTGCATCTCCTGTTTTTTCGCCCTATGACAGCTGCCGGAAAAGGGAGGCGGGAGTTCTGCTAAACTCCTTCCCCCTATCCGCCCCTTGCATGCTCCCAGCAAAGGAAAGGGGCAGGGTGGGAGCTAGTGTGTTAAACTCCTGCTTAGCAGAGGTAACAGGTAAGCATACATTTGGTGGGCGCCTTGCTTCACTCATTGGGAGAGCTTTAAACTAGAACAATATGGGAAGGGAAGTGAAAGGCCAGGTAAAAATATACAGCAAATTAATACATTTGAGAACCTCGCTATTAGAAGTAGAAAGAGAGAACAAAAACAAAATATTTAGAAGGCAAGAAGAGGAGCAAGACACACCAATCACAAACTAAAATGTTACTACACAAATTTCCGGAGCATGGGAAACAAACAAGGAGAATTGGAGCTCCTAACACAGGAAAAGAAATATGATGCCACAGACATCACAGAAACTTGGTGGAATGATGCACATGACTGGAATACAAGGCTTGAAGGATACAACTTACTTATAAGAAACAGGCCAAAAAAAGGGGATGAGGTATTGCGTTGTATGTTAGGAAAACATTTATCTCCACAGATATTCAAGGTTCAGAGCATGGTAGTTCTGTAGAAACTGTTTGGGTAAAAATACAAGGAGAGAACAACAGAAAGGACACCATCGTAGGCATTTACTATAGGCCACCTGGACAAGCAGAAGATACTGATGAACTCTTACTACATCAGATGGCCAAGCTCTCCAAAAAGCATGACATAGTGATTATGGGAGATTTTAACTATCCAGACATTTGTTGGGAATCTCTCTCAGGTAAAAGTAATGGATCCAACAGATTCTTATCAGCTCTTGCTGACAACTTTATCTTCCAAAAGGTTGAAGAGAGAACAAGGGGATCTGCTATATTGGACTTAATTCTTCCCAATAGGGAAGAAATGGTTGAGGAAGTAAGAGTGACTGGGACCTTAGGAAGCAGTGATCATGCCATCCTTGAATTTTGGATAAAAAGGGGAGAAAGACCTTAGAAAACTCAGACCTCAAGGTTGGATTTCAGAAAGGCAGATTTCAATGAACTCAGAAAGAGGGTTGAAAGAATCCAATGGCTGGATGTTCTTAAAGACAGAAATGTCCCAGGAGGTTAGGAAATATTGTGAAATGAGATTCTCAAAGCACAATCGTTAACAATCTCTAAAAGAAGGAAGAATGGAAAGCATTTAAAGAAACCAGGATGGATGAACGCAGAACTTGCACACATGTTAAAAACTGAGAAAAACGTTTATCAAATGGAAAGAGGGGGGAATATCTAAAGAAGAATATAATGGGGTCTGCAGAAATTGTAGGGCAAGTGTCAGTAAATGCTAAAGCTAATAATGAATTGAGGCGTGCAACAGGGGCCAAAAGCAATAAAAAAAAAGATTTTGGAAGTATGTCAAAAGTAAAAGAAAAGTCAAAGATGCTATTGAATGCTTACAAGCTAAAAATGGTGAATTGGTTAAAAATGATGTTGAGAAGGCTGGACTTAAATTCCTATTTTGTATCTGTTTTCTCTAAGAAAGTAGATGGAACAACAACTGATCTTTCTTGTGCTATTGGGGGAATAAAAAAATGCAGGCTATCTGTAAGCAGAGAGATGGTGAGGGAACACTTAACTAACTTAAATGATTTTAAGTCTCAAGGTCCAGATGAATTACATCCTAAGATACTAAAGGAAGCAGAATGCTGAACCACTCGCCATAATCTTTAAAAATTCGTAGAGAACAGGAGAAGTCCCAGAAGACTGAAAAAAAGCAAAAGTTGTCTGTATCTTCAAAAAAGAGAAGAAGGTGAATGCAGGAAACTACAAGCCTGTGAGCCTGACTTCTATACTAGGAAAGATCTTTAAACAAATTATTAAACAGCAAGTAAACAAGTACTTGGATGAAAATGGAGTAATTAACCAGAGCCAGCATGGGTTTGTAACAAATAATTCATGCCAGACTAATATAATTTCCTTCTATGACAGTATCATCAACTGGGTTGATCAGGAAGATGCGGTAGATATAGTTTATCTTGACCTTAGTAAAGCATTTGACAAAGTATCTTAGACTGTACTTATTGAAAAAATGGCTAAATATGGGATTGGCGAGGCAACTGTTAGGTGGATTCACAGCTGGCTGAGTGATCATACTCAAAGAGTAGTCATAAATGGCTGCACATCCAAGTGGAAGAATGTATCAAGTGGGGTACCACAAGGCTCTGTTCTGCTCGTGGGCAGCGACTAACAGAATGGTATTTAACAAGGAGAAATGCAAAGTCCTACATCTGAGCAAGAAAAGTTAAGAAAGCACATACAGAATGGGAGTAATTAAGCTAAGCAGCATATGTGAAAAAGACTAGGGTATACTAATAGATCGTAGACTGAACATGAGTCAACAATGTAATGAAGCAGCCAAAAAGGCAAACAAAATTCTGGGATGTATTAAGAGAAGCATAGAGTCTAGATCACGTGAGGTAATTATCCTCTCTACTCTTCCTTAGTCAGACCTCGTCTGGAATACTGGGTCCAGTTCTGGGCACCCGACTTTAAAAAAGACAGAGACAAACTGGAGCAAGCTCAGAGAAGAGTTACCAAGATGGTGAGCGGTCTGCAAATCATGTCCTATGAAGAACAGTTAAAGGATCTGGGACTGTTTAGCTTGCAAAAAAAGAAGGCTGAGAGGAGACTTAATAGCTGTCTACAAATATCTGAAGGGCTGTCACAGTGCAGAGCGATCAGCCCTATTCTCATCTGCACAAGGAATGACTAGAAGCAATAGGATGAAACTGAAAGGGAGGAGACGCAAATTAGATATTAGAAAAAACTTTCTGACAGTAAGGATGATTAATAACTGGAACAGGTTACCACGCGAAGTGGTGAGTTCTCCTTCAATGGAAGTGTTCAAACAAAGGCTGGACAAATATCTGTCTGGGATGATTCATAGAACCATTCTATGATTCAAAGCTAGTGTGCTAATCTCCCGCCCCCTCCCTCTGGCAGCCAGGAAGGGGCAGAGAGGGGGAGGGAGTTTAGCAGAACTCCCTCCCACTTCCCTTTTCCAGCAGCTGTCATAGACTCCCATAGGAGTCTATGGGACCATTCGGCGTATACCAGCAAAAGATAGATCCAAACCTATCTTTTTCGGTCAACGTAAAAGCGGCCAGCCAGAATGCACACAGTGTGGCTTGGAGAATAGTCATACCCTTGTGTCCAGCACCACCTTCACCGGCGGACACTGCAGGAACTGGGGAGCAGGTAAGTATAAAAATGACATCCTCCACTCCCCATCAACTACAGGAACAACATTAGCATACTCTATGGTGCTGTTCCAACGTGACAGGTTTCCTTTAACCTCTTAAGGTGTAAGTGCCGTAAATATATGGCACTTGGTCCTGGGCTTTAATCCCGCCCTATAACAAAAATATTGCACGAGGTTAAAGCCTGTGCTCCTGCAATCAAGTGGGAACAGGTTAGGTTCTTAGTTGTTAGTCACAGCTGAGAACCCAGAGGAAAAGAAGGAAGCAGTTTTTAACCACTTTTACCTTCTCCTCTCATGGGTACATAAGAACTATATATATATATATGTACTAAGAAGTGGAAGTGTTCCTTCCATTTTGCTATCCGGCGACCATATGACCACTGGGTGCACCTAGCACAGCAGAGCTACAGGGTCCTGTCACTACAGTGAAATATTTTTCCCTGTAACTGGGGCTTCTATAGATGTGGCTCCTATGGATGCCCCAGCTGCAGTGAAAAAGTGTGTAATAAAAAAAAAAAAGACCATGTGAATGACTGCAAGAGGTCTTACATCATCATGGGGGTCATAGACGGTAGAAAAAGTGTCACAAAGATAAGTAAAATAATTACAGAATAAAATAAAAATCTATGCATAAGAAAGAAAATGACCCAAAGCTGACACCAACCAAAACCGTTGCCATATGCGCCCTGTAATCCGAAACTATACATATCAAACCGTCCATAACAAAATGAGGAACGCATTCCCATACTTTATTTTAGCGTAAATGTACTAATTTTAAAAAGAAAACAACTAAAAATGTTAAAAAATAATATATTTTTAGCTCTTTACCCTCAATAAAACTAAAAAATGGAAAAAAAGGCAGTGAAAAATATATTTAAAAAATAGCTCTATATTGTACGGAAAAAAATGCAGCAAAAATAATTTTGGTAGCTGAAGGAATACAAAATAGAGCAGTAAAACAAGCAAATGGGTAAAATCCATAAAAGGTGTCCAGAAAGGTGGCCTGCAGTCCAGAAATTCCCCAATAGAAAACATTTGGTGCATTATTAAACGAAAACTTCAGCAAAGACGACACCGGACTGTTGAGCAGCTAGAAATGGGACAACATTCCTCTCCCCAAACTCCAGTAATTGGTCTCCTTACTTCCCAGATGTTTACAGACTGCTGTAAAAAGAAGTGGGGACGCAATGGCAGACCTCCTTTTTTAGATGTTTTGCTGCCATCAAAATTTCTAAATAGGTAATTTTTTTTTAAATGTAAAGGAAAATTGTCTCCCTTTCACCCTCTGATATGTGTTTTATATTGTTCGTGAATAAAATATGGTTATATGAGATTTCTAAATCATTTCATTCTTTTGTTCTTTACATTCATTTACATTTTACAAAGCATCCCAACCTTTTTGGAATTGCGGTTGTACATAAATTATCTATCTATCTCATCTCATATCTATCTCTCTATCTATCTCTCTATCTATCTCTCTATCTATCTATCTATCTCAAAGGTTTCACTATTCACAATATAATTATATCCACAGCTTACCTCCTTGTCCTCCCTGCACAGGTCAGACAACTGATATAGCTATAAAGGTCGAAGGGTCCCCCTCACCACACTAGGGCCTGCTGTCATGAGTTTTGTTATAGGGTCTTATGACTTCTACACTCACCTTGTTGTTAATTTATCTTTGAGCTGAAAGATTAGTTAAGTGAGATAGACCGATTTCTACTGATTGACTAAGGGGGGGTCTCACCCAGACGGATTCTAATTGCAGAATCCACAATCGCCATACGCGTGGAGGATCCTTGCAAAACGCAGGCATTAAAAGGCATGAACTTTTGCTTTTTCCTTCCCACTCGCGGACATGAATTGTGTATCCTGCAAGCGGAATAAAAATTGCATCATGCTCTATTTTGCTGCAAATTTGGAGCAGATGGGCTGTGGGTACCCACCTCATTGCTTGGTAATGGTGCAGGAAATACAAACTTTGAAAAAAACCAAAACTGTACTGCGAATGACCAACGGCGAGCTGCCAGGGTCATACGCAGTACAGCTGAATCAGGTATGCAGGGTGACCGGCCGTGCCCACAGCCGGAATCCGCTGCAGGCCTCCCACATGCTATAACCCGACCAGTTCGTGTGAGCCCGGCCTAACAGCTACCTCCTTGTATATAGGGCTGTCGGGCAGCATATCCTGAGCAACACTCCGTCTGAGAGTATTTGTAAATCTATAAATCCCAAATCCAATGAGATAGAGAACTGAGGACATAGAAAAAAACTGAAAGTTTGGCTGTACTCTGATCTCGCCTTTCTCTACCTACTGTTGACACTAATTCAGTCTCTTTATACATTTTAGAGGAGAATATCATCTTACGAAGAAGGGTGACTATTGAAAAATAGCAAAAGGATGACAAATGATTTGGCATCTATAGCGCTAGCATTCATCCATACAGCATAGCACTGCAGTGACTTCACCTGGAGTATCACAAGGCGATGAAAGCTGAAAGGTAAAAAGTTTCTAAAGCAAAAAAAATGTCGGCTGATAACTTAATAGAGATATATTATCTACTTGGATAGTTCAACTACATGTTTTGGGGGGAGGAAAGGTAGATTTTCTTGCCTAAGCTATAGAATGAAATATAAGTATTTGATTTTAACTTTTCTTTATTGACATGTTTAGTAGTAATTGTTTGATCGTAATGGAATAGTCATGCTTAAGTAATGTGATATATATGAGGCACTATATGAGCAAACTGTTATACAAATATGGTGCTCCAGAAGCAAGGATCATCTTTCTTACTGTCGGAAGACAGCTAGTATTTAGCTAGGCTCACATTTCACTTCAGGTGGCTCCATTTTTATTACTGTATTGCATATGTAGTAAAATATTGTTTAGGTTGAAATGCAATACAGTAAAATATGATGATGATTTAATTCTATTTTAAAACTAATCATTCATGTCCTCAATGGAATGTATGGAAGTTGTAAGAAAGTAAATCTATGATCACAAGAAATGAATGAAATATCTATACATTTGTTAGTTTCAACTTTATTAGTTTTTGTTTTTTTTTTGCTTTTTACATACTTGTCACACGTCGGATTTGCATTGCCAGGTTGCAGCGACATCAGGTGAAGCTCTACCTTCACATGCGGTGTAATATCATGCCATGGACAAATCTGCCCCCTAATCTGCATGCCTTACATGCAGGTTTACAAAGGGTCAAATCCACATCAATTCCCCGTCAAAATCCACATGTACGACATATAAATTCAGCTGTGGGTTTGTTTGTGATGTAAATTTGCCCCATCTGTGAATCTACCATAAAGCTAAGGTTACTCCAAGGCTTTTTCACAGTAATATTTTTTCTACAGAATGATCAAAACCTTTGAGCTTATTCACATGAGCGATATTCTCACATTTTTTTGTGGTGCACAATTAGCACTGTTAGGCCTCGGTCACACGGGCGTTTTTTCCCGCGATTTGCGGATCGCATGACGGATGCGCATCCGCAAATCGCGTGACCGGGGCCGAAAAATCGCCCGAAAAAACTGCTCCTAGCCGTGTTTCATTAGAAACAGGCCGGAGCTGTCCAGTGCATTGAATTCAATGGAGCCGGCAATACAGCCGGCTCCATTGAAAGCAATGGGCTGCGGGCGATCTCACAATGAATTTTCGGGAAGGGCTTAAAAATATAAGCCCTTCCCTGAAATTCATCCAGAAATGTGTAAAAAAAAAAATATATATATATACTCACCTGGTCCCAGCAGACGGAATTCAGCCACGGCTGGCCGGCAGTTCTCCTGAACTGCTCTGAGTAGTATTCAGCAGCCGGGGATTTAAAATCCCCGCCTGCTGAATGAGCTGCCTCTGATTGGTCACAGCCTCACCAATCAGAGGCAGCTCTCACTTACCCATTCATGAATTCCAGCCGAACTGCCGGCCGGCGGCTGAACTCCGTCTGCTGGGACCAGGTGAGTATATATTTCTGGATGAATTTCAGGGATGGGCTTATATTTTTAAGCCCTTCCCGAAAATTCATCATGCGATCGCCGGCAGCCCATTGCTTTCAATGGAGCCGGCTGTATTGCCGGCTCCATTGAATTCAATGGGGAAACATCATTCTTCTCTGCCACAGCTGTTACAGCTGTGGCAGAGGAGCATGATTTGTCTACTATATGTTCTCAATGGGGTCGGTACTGCTGCCGCCGGCCCCATTGAGCGCATATAGAGAAAAGAACAGGAATCGCAGATCGCAGATAGGTGCGATCTGCGATTTCTGTTCTATAATTTATCGGACGAGCGCATAAAAAGCGCTCATGCGTCAGATACCATTGCAAAGCAATGGTTCTCTAAGATCGCAGATCGCATGCGCAGGTCGCACGGAAAATCGCCCGTGTGACCGAGGCCTTAATGGGCATAATCCACGTGTGAAATTTCTCATACATTTTCGTGCTGATCCGCATGAAGTAGTGACTTGTCACATCTTTCCACAGATCCAAGTAGAAATGCGTCAGAAACTCTACATGTGGATTTTGCCCATGGAAGGGCTAAATCCACATGTGGATCTACATCACAAACCACAGAAGAATAGGCGTGGATTTCTGCGGTGCCTTTATAGGCAGATTCCATGTGTTACTTTTGGGATTGTCCACTGTTCTGGGTACTTCAGGGAACCCTGCAAATGTGAGATAGAATCTGGAAATTGTTCCAACACAAGCTGTTCTCCAAAAGCCAAATAGTGCACCTTCTTTTCTGAGCCACGCCATGCACCCAAACAACAGTTTACACTCATATATGGGGCATTTCCATGCTTGGGAGAGTAAATTTTGTGTAGCAAATTTTTGCGTGTTTCTTCTCCTAATGTCCCTTATGAAAATAAAACATTTTGGCCCATTAGCGTAACTATAGGGGATGGCGGGGATGTGGTTGCACCCAGGGCTGCGAGCCTTAAGGGGCCCATAAGGCCTCTCTCCTCCATATAGGGAGCCCAGTACTATGAATAAAGCATTGTAGTTGGGGGCCCTGTTACAGGTTTTGCATTGGGGCCCAAAAGCTTTAAGTTACGTATCTGCGTTAAGGGGTTAAGAGAAGCTGAAAGACTCCAAGATAAACTTTTGCACATGGGCCAATGAACTCCTAGCTACGCCACTGTTTGGGCCTAAACATATATGTTCTTGGAAAAATTGGAATTTTTCATTTTCATGGCAACTGTGCTAACCCAGATTTAGTTCAACTACTATCAACGAACATGGGTGTAATTTCATCACCCAGGAAAATTCTATCAGGCTATCAGCCTAGTATGCCACCTTGGATTTTAGTTGCTAAATAGGGATGAGCGAGTATACTCGCTAAAGCACTACTCGTCCGAGTAATGTGCCTTAGCCGAGTATCTCCCCGCTCGTCCCTGAAGATTCGGGAGCCGCCGCAGCTGACAGGTGAGTTGCGGCGGGGAGCAGGGAGAGCGGGCGGGAGAGAGAGATCTCCCCTCCGTTCCTCCCCGCGCTCCCCCGCCGCTCCCCGCTCCGCGGCGGCCCCTGAATCTTCAGGGACAAGCAGGGAGATACTCATTTAAAGCACATTACTCCAACGAGTAGTGCTTTAGCGAGTATACTCGCTCATCCCTATTGCTAAACTATGTTCAACTAGTTTAATCTGTCAAAATCGAGGCATCAAATTGAACCTAAATTTGAACCAAAATCACGGGCTAAACTCTATTGCTGTAAAGCTTTTCTACTTGTTCTTTGATCAACTCTTGTTGATTTCAAACCAAACTTTGGTGCAACCGTCCCTGATGGGACCGCCCATTGGACTGTTCAGAGATATGAATGAATAATATACAAGTTATACTGAATATTTCCCCATAAAACTATATATCAATCTACTCGGCTCCTCCTGCTCTATAACATGATGTCTGCAATTTGGACAGCATGTCCAACCCGACAGGTTTCCTTTAATAGAGACCCTCTTACATCAGTATACCATATGCCCTAATAGTACATACAAATAGGGATTGTTTAAAGCAGACAATTTCCAAATTCTAATTCTTTGAGCAAAATAAAGAAATATATAAAACATCTGGAAGAGTGGGCACCATCTGTATTACATATTGTATTATCTTTACTCCTATACAAAACCTGTCATACATTTATTTTCATAGACGGTTGCGCTATGGCTGGATGAACAGCAAAGCTATTCATTAAAATTAACACTAGGCAAGATTGTCCGGAAGTCCTGGGTCATCTTTGACCTGTTTTCTGGAAAGATTGAAAGATACTGCCTTGCCGAAAAGTGCATTATTATTACACATGATGACGAACAATTGTATTACTGTCCATAATTCTGATCACAATATGTTCTATTGCTCTACCTTGGCTTAACCCCTTGAGTGGCACGCCCGGAAATGTACCGGGACGAGCTCCACTGCTCATAGTGACATAGCCCGGAAGATTTCCGGGCTATGTATCACTATGGGAGCTGCAGAGCACAATGCCGCAAGCTGTGACAGTGTGCTCTGCCTGCACAAACCCAGAGAGAACAAAGCAAGGGCTTTGAAAAACCAGCAGAAGATATTGCCGATATGCCAGCAATCTCCCTGCTTTGTTTACAGGTTGCCATAGAGACCATCGGCTTGTCAGAAGCAAGCCGATGGTCTCTGTGGCAGGGAGAGCTTGGTGCTTGGCTGTCAGAGGACAGCTAGGTACCTGCTCTTACAGCAGAGATCAGAGAAAACCTCCGATCTCTGCTGTGTTAACCCTTTACATGCTGCAGTCTATGTGACTGCAGCATTTAAAGGGCTGTCACTGCAGCATGTAAAGGGCTGTCACCATCGGACCCCCGGAATGTGATCAGGGGGTCCTGATGGGTCCCTGTGGAAGTCCCCTAAAGGGACAAAAAAAAAAATTAAAATAAAAAAAAAAAAGTTAAAAATTATTAAAAAAATTATAAAAACACTTGTCTCCCTTTACTTTGTAAAAAATCAAAAATACAATCACACATGTGGTATCCATGCGTCGTAATGACCCAGAGAAGGAAGTTAATACATTATTTAACCCCTTAATGACATGGCCCCTTTATTTCTTTTTTCCCCATTTCTTTTTTTCCTCCCCCCTGTTTAAAAAATCACACGTTGTCCCGCAAAAAACAAGCCCTTATATGGCCATGTCAATGGAAAAATGAAAAAGTTATGGCTCTTGAGACGCAACTGCAAAATTAGTTGAAATTCAATGATTAGACCATTTTAAAAAACCTGCCCTGGTGGGCACGACAGGGTGGTAGGAAACCCGCCACTCAAGGGGTTAAAAGAAACTAAATGTAAATTGGCACATAAAAGACACTCTGTCTGTTTTGTTATTTACTAGGTTTAGAAATCAATGATATGTGTGTGATCTATACAATATATCCTCAGTATATTTGTACCTGCAACTGGGCCAAATTATAAATTTATTTCAATTGTACCAAACTCTGAGCTTTTTAAGAATGACATATTTAGTGTTCTCTGTTACTTTATGAAATGTGGTGTTATGTGAAGAATAAGTGAAGGAAACCATCTGTCTGTTTGTTTGTTTAGTTTGTTCTGTTGTGGTATGTTTTTTCTTAAGCCAAACGTTTTGATTGCATTTTCTGTCACATTTATGTACACAAAATAACACAATAAAACACATAAATGTGTAGATAGAATCTCAGAGGAATGACAAAGATCAAAGTGACAGTGTGTGCAGATTCATATTACACCTATAATAAACACAACTTTTATTGTACCTTTTAGTAACATATACATATAGTCATGAGACAATCTAAATACACCCTATTTGAATTCTATGGTTTTGCATATCAGGATATAATAAAAAAAACATCTGGTCCTTAGAAGATCTTAAAATTAAGCAAATTCAATCTCATATGGACAACAATACATGACAAATCACCCCATGCCATTATTAACAAAAACTAAGCCAAAATGCAGAAGCACTGTGTTGAAAATTAAGTACACACTTACTGATTCCATATGAATTAAGAGGATAAGTAGCAGTCAGGTGCTATTAGTCAAATGCCCTTTATTAATTGTTCATCAGCATGTGTGACTAACTTCTAAAAGAAGACGTTTGGGGAGTTTGCTGATCTGGAGCATTCAGGTGTGTGTTAATACAACGGCTAGAAAGAAAGACATAAGCAACGACCTCAGAGAAGCAATTGTTGCTGCCCATCAATTTAGGCAGGGTTATAAGGCCATATCCAAACAATTTGGAGTTCATCATTCTACAGTGCGAAAGATTATTCAAAAGTCGAAAGCATTCAAGATAGTTAGCAATCTTCCCAGGAGTGCTCAGAGGAATTGAAAAAGACCCAAGAACTATATCTCAGACACTAAAGACCTCAGTTAGAATGTTAAATGTTCAAGTTCATGACTATACAATTAGAGAAAGACTGAACATGTATAGCTTGTCTGGAAGGGCTGCCAGGAGAAAGACTCTTTCTTCTAAAAAGAAGCTGGCATGGCTAAAGTTTGTATAGTTGCATCTGAACAAACCACAAGGCTTCTGGAACAACTTCCTCTGGAGATATAAAACCAAAGTGGAGATATGGCCATATTGCCCAGCGCTAAACCAAATACAGCATATCAGAACAAATGCCTCATACCAGCTATCAAGCACAGGGGTGAAGCAGTGATTTGCTGTGATGAGACTTTAAGAGAGGTGTGCATAATGCACAATTTTTACTGTGCAGTTTAATATCCTGTTGGGGGCCTTTATGTTGAGGAAACATGACAACAACTGAAAGCCAGGATGAGATTGCATTGCCACACGCTTAAAGAGAGGAAGACAGAATTACCTGTGGCTGAGCATTTTTCTAGCCCGAACACAACATACAACATATGGAAGTTATTATACTTAAAGGCAATTTTAAGTCCCAACGTCACAGAAGAATTTGGAAATACAAGTTTATAACCACCTTTGGCACTATCAGAAATGGAATGAATCTTGGAAGGAAGTTTTGACATCAGTGGAGATTATGTGATATGAGAAACCCAGAACAGAGGTAACATGTTGACCTGTTGACCCGCTAGCATTTAGAGATCATAAAACGTTCACATCCCTTGTCACTGAACTATTGAAGTGTTTACTGTTATGCTCATCCCTTTCTGGTATTTATCTAAGGGCTATTTCATATGAGGTGACCACAAGTGAACCCCCTGGATGTGATAGCATCCATTAGTTTCACATCCAAGGAATCACCTGCTGCAGCTGTCACAGCCACTGCAGGGGATAGCGGTCAGCCCCCTTTTTGAGCAGATAAACGCTACAAGCAGCATTTTTTGCGCCGTGACGCCCGCTTTGGTCACGCGGATTTTTGAACGCATAACTGGTGCGTTCAAAAATTTATACTGAGGCCTCAGACACAACAATACTAATGATGTATTTTAAACAATAATGTTTAATGGCAAAAGGGTTTTGATTGAACATTTAATAGTTTTAATTTTAAGTATCTTTAAAAATGTTATTAAACCTGCTTCTTTTTTTTACATTTTTTTGTCCCACTTAGGCTTTATTCACACAAGCGTTTTTACGTGGCTATTTAGCTGCGTTTTCACACTGACTGAAAATCATGACCATCTGAGGCATTGGATTCCAATGCATTCATTCACTTGTGTGATTTTGCGAAATGAACTATTGCCCATCGGGGAAAAATAGCCACACTGCCAATTACGGCAGGCGCTTTTATGCGGAATTGATAATTCTGGTTTTATCTTGCGGCTGGACTACGCCGGTGGCTCCCATAGACTCCTATGGGAGCTGGAAAAATAGGGAGGGGTAAGTAGTTTTGCAGCGTCCAACGCAGGGAAAGGCTTAAAGGTGCCTTTATTTAGGCATTTGAAATCATTCCGAGGATTTATGCAGAGTGAGGGATTTCCTGGCTGCAGCGTATTTTTTCACTAATACATTGCACCCAGCCATGTGAATGAAAAAAACAAGAAAACACTAATTAAGCTCGGGCGTGATTAAATCATTTCTTTATTCACTCAATTTATTGGCGCATGCGGGCAACCGCAAAAACGCATACACTTGTGTGCAGGAGCCCTAAGGGAGGAACTGCAATCATGTGATCACTTATGCCTTAGTTCTTTTAATTGTTGTCTATTAAACAGGACCTGTTGGTAGGTGGCTATGGCATGGTGGAGAGAGGGCGCTGAACAGCACAGTACAGACCCACACGGCCATTCAGGCAGGTCTATAGCCTTCAATAGCTGAAGAAAACACCTCTAAACAAATGGCAAAGGGAGGGAAAAAAGAGGCACAGAAGCAGTGACAGCGGGGACTTCAATTAGCCGCTACATCCAGAGCGCTCCAGCTTCTGCTATACGCCAGCAACTTATTGTCATGGCGCCTGTGGAACATGTGGCCGCTCTCACACCAGCAAACACAGTGGCAGGAGGAACAGCTGACAAGCAGGAGGCTCAGGAGGACGCAGCAGGGACAGAGCAATCACCGCTGAGCAGACAGAGTGGAGGAACTGCTAACAGGAGAGATCCCTCCACACAGGCTCCGGGACAGTGGGTGAGTGAAGAAGCTCGGAGAGCTGTAAGGCCCACACAAAGCAGGAGCCCATCTGCCCTAAGGTAGGGACAGCAGTTACAGGGGCAGACTGGGACTAATACTCCCCTCAGCCACACTACAGCTGTGCAGGTGAGGAGCAGAGAAATCATCTCTTCCACAGAGGCTGCAGCAGGGTCACTGGGCGGAAATGGGCGATTCATCATGGATGTTAGAAGGGGAGAAGAGGAGACAGGAGAAAGAGCTCCCCCCACCCTCCTGGAAGAAACAGTGACTGTGTGTCATGCCGGAGGCACCCAGCCAACCCACCTGGCCACAGACAGCACCGATGCCACACAGAGCCTCAGCCCTGCCAGAAGACCATATAGCAAGCACAGACATAATGATGTCTCCCCACTTCTCAGGGACTCCCTCACCAGGGCCAACAGTACTTTACACTCCCCCTTCTGGGCTATACACCAAGATCCAAGGCACCCACTGCCACAGAAAAGAGGCGTCCCTCCCCCGCTCGGTGGAAATTTCTAATACATTACAAGAACTATGAAAAATGATGAGCATTTTTTTACCCACAAAAAACTATCTGGAATCCCAGCTCAGAAGTATAGAGGAAAAACACGCATAAGATATTCACTCCGTCACGCAAAAAGTTCAATCACTGTCCGAAAGAGTACTGGAGCTGGAACAAATATCCACAAATTTGACATCTGAACTGCAACAAATATCTCAGGCAGAGTACTCTCAGCAAGCGCAGATGAGGCACCTACTTATGCATCTTGATGATATAAAGAACAGGGGACACCGTAACAACCTGAAGCTCAGGGGTCTACCGGAAGATATCCCACCAGATGCCCTATATGATTGTGTGATCGCCATCTTCAATAAAGTATTAAACAGACCAGAAAACAGAGACATCGAACTGGACAGAGTACATCGCCTAATGGGCCCAAGAAACAGGAACCCCAACTACCCACGAGACGTGATATGTAGAGTCAACTTCTACAAACAAAAAGAAGACGTCCTCCGCAGAGTACGGGAAACGGGGGCAATTCCATACAGAGGTGCACAAATTACAATCCTACCTGATGTGTCTAAACTGACTCTCCAAATGCGCAGACTGGTGCACCCTCTACTAGAAGCAGTTAAAACAACAGATGCCACATACAGATGGGGACATCTGTTCAATATTATCCTGTGAAAACGTGGATGCACATACGTTGTCCGCTCACTGACAGATTTAGAAGGAGCATTCAACTTTTTGGGAGTACGAGAGGTTCAAGTACTGGACTGGACGGCCCCACAAGTCTTTCCTCTGGTCAACATCAATGAAGAAAATATCGCCCTCCATCCACTTAGACAACCCTCAAGGAGAACCCCAAAGAGACCTGTCTCAGCTCCCTCAAGGGCCGTCCCTCAAGATTAGATTACCGCAAAGTCATTCTCAAAAGAAAAAACGGGAAAAAAGACGTACATAAAGAAATGGCAGAGGAACAAAATGAAGATGGACTTTACTATCAGGAGTTCTGAATACAGAGAACAGGACATATTTCCCATGGGCCCACTAGGCACCCAAAGCGGTCAAATTGGACCTTCACCCCAATTTTTACAGACCACTAGTGGGCTCCTTACGGGTACTTCCGATAACTACCTCGCACCAGTTACTATGGGGTCTGGTATAGTGCAGAATAAAACGGAGAAGCACTTTTCATTTTATTTTATTCAGCAGTGGTTATCCGGAGTAGAAATCTGATCAAACTCTAAGAGTCTGGTGTAGTCTGTACGCCAAAGACTGAAGAAAGAGTAACAGTAAAGATGAGCGTCTTTGACACCATGCAGTTCCACAGCACCCCACTTAGGGAGTCTTGGTCCTTGCCCCCTCGGTGGTTGCACCTGGGGACACGGTCCAAGACATTAAAAATATTAGTTAGGTACTTGATAAAGGAGTTTTAAGTAGTGGTTTGGGGGAAGTCCTTTTCTTGTTAACTCGCTCCATCCCCTCTTCTCCCCCCCCCCTTTTTTTTCCTTTGCTTTCTTCTCATTTTCTTCACTTCTCTCACTTTTTTCTTTTCTTTTCCTTGGGAGCCTTTATCCCACCCCAGAGTGCGCACTATCAGACTAAGACTCCATCTTGCCTTCGGCTTCCTTCTTATTCTAAGGAAGAGATGTCATCCAGTAAACATAACATGTTCTTTGTCTCCCTTAATGTACAAGGTCTAAATGTTCTGGAAAAAGGTCTTCCGTCCTTTGTCTCCTGTGGCAGAAAAGGGCACATGTCGCCTTTATCCAAGAAACACATTTTCAACAAGATTCCATACCCAGGCTAACAGACGCGCGTTTCACGGATGTCTATCACAGTACATGCCCGGATTCCAAAACAAAGGGTGTCTCCATTCTGATCACCAGCTCAGTCGCATGGAAACATCTTGGGACGTGGCAGGACGGCGCGGGAAGATACCTGTTCGTGAAGGGTAAGCTTGCCAACATGTTGGTCACTTTGGCTGCTGTGTACTTGCCCAACTCCGGCCAGATTTCCTTCCTTAAGAGGGTTCTGGAGGACTTGGAGGAATTCAGAGAGGGCGCTCTGATACTGGGGGGAGACTGGAACATTTCACTAGATCCGATATTAGACTTATCCAGAGGGTCAGGGAGTTTACCAGTATCCACATATCGTAGACTACGCAAAACATTACATGAACACCAATGGGTGGATTTATGGTGAATCTTACATTCATCTAGCAAAGACTATACATTTTTCTCATCTCCCCACAATTCTTACTCTAGAATAGACTATTTTCTGATGCAACACTCAAACCTATCTCTCCTCTCAGGGGTGACTATCGACAGCATCTATTTCTCAGATCATGCCCTTATCACTATGTCACTAGTTTTTCCTTCAACACCAAATAGGTTGTGGCATTGGTGGCTTAATGAATCTCTTATCCAAAACCCCCTCACAAAAACAGAAATTCAGAAAGCACTAGAAGACTACTTCAACATTAATGCATTGCCTGACTCAAACCCATTGTCGGTATGGGAAGCACACAAATGCGTCACAAGGGGACATCTGATAAACATAGGGCTCTGCATTAAAAAACAGAGAAATGCACGCCTTCTTGACCTTTTGGGACGCATCAAGATACTAGAGACAACACACAAGACCACATTAGACAGTACAGTAGGAGGCGAATAAGCACAACTGAGGGCTCAAATTCGCTTACATGTCTTGTAACAGGCTAAAACGTCACAAAATGCAAAAGACATTATTCTCGTTAATATAAACATACTGTACATTATTATCTGTTTCATTGCTTGCATATAGAACTTTAACAATGTCTTATATGTTCAAGTCATAGAGTACAACATACCTATCATTTGTACAGATTTGGGACAGCATGCAGACACTATTTCCCTCTGATTTAATGAAATAAGAGTTATAGCTACCACCCAAGCTGCAATCATCGTTGTTTATTGAAACAAGATATAATGCTGAAAATGTATTCTGTTCTTGGCAAAATATCATAACTAAAAATTACTTTTTTTTTAAAGATTTCCATGCTATATGTCAGCAATTATACACTCAGAATTTATGTTTGCTTGGCTTTGCCTCCCAGTTTAACTATTTAGTTAAGTTTTTCCTCTAACAGCATGGTTGTAAATAAATTCCCATGATAACATATGACCTCTCTCATCATACAATACCATTCGGTTTAGCCTGTAGAGTATCGTTACAGAGTTGCATTTTGGTATTATCAATCACAAGCTTTACTCTGCGTGAAATTTTCCCTCTGACCTTCATATCACTTGTAAAAACTTGACGATCCTGTGTTTATGTTTGTATTATGGCACAGCTGTTCTATCCATCAAGTTGTTTGTGGCACTGATACCTCTTCGTGTAAGACACGGGAGAAAGCAACAATATTACTATTATTTAGGATGATACAAGTCATTTCTGCTGATTGATATATTGTAGAAGTTTCCCAGGAATTTCCATTAAATATCTTTAGGATAGGTAAGCAATGTGCGATCAGTGGGTGTCTGGCCCCCAAGACCCCAATTGATCATCAGAAGGAGGAGGCAGCAAAGTAAACTGCAAGGGTGCAGACCTATAGGGCCAGGAAAAGTTGCATGTACAGATGAGCTGCTGTATGTAGAAGAACAGTAAAGATAAAACTAAATCTTGTTATTTGTATGGCACCAACTTATTCCGCAGCTCTTTCAGGTAATTTATTTATTACCCTCCCACCAAGCTGGGTACTCATTTTTAACCGACCTTGAGACAGCTACCTGAACCATGCAGGGATTGAACTCACAACCTTCAGGTCGTGAGTGAGAGCTTAGGACTGCATTTCAGCTGCTTTAACACCCTGCACCACATGAGGCCCATAAACTGGGGTCCTGTGTGTTGGACTTCCAGCAATCCCACGCTGATGGCCTGTCCTAAGGGTAGGCAATCGGTGGAAATATCTAAAACATCTAAATAAGCTGGGTGTATTGCCATTTATTCTAGTTCCTGCATGCAAATAAGTGATACCATTGTAATAATGCTACTGATGTGTGTAGCGCCCTAAAAAGCTGAATATGTACTGTACTTCATTCTGAACGAAGCAGAATGAACTTGGAAATACTACCGTAAATCTCCGCTAGTGGACTTGCTTTTCAGTGCCAGGTATTCCAGAGGGCCAATTCTGCTGTCAACACATACTGACAGATTGGATCGTTCTGTGTCAGTGGTTTGGAATGAGTCCATGCTCCCGACTTCTGTGTCAAACATATTCATAACCCTTAAAGGGCCTCTGTCATCAGCCTTCAGCTCTATAAAATATGTTATGGGACTTATAAGTGAGGAGACAAGGGTTTGGGGAGCTGTTTTTTATACTCACCAGGTCCCCCGTTCCAGTGTGTGACTCGAGGGAAACTAGTGCACACACATGGTGACTCTAATCCCAAGGCTGTGTGCATGTGCTCTCTCACAGAGATGAATGCAAGAACACGCAGCCTTGTGGAAAGAGTCCCTTGTGAGTGCTCTGATTTCTGGGGGATGGGGCACAGTGCTGGAATGGGGGACCTGGTGTGTATAAGCAGCTCCCCAGACTCCCTATCCTCTCACCTTTGAACCCCATAACATAGTTTATGGGGTTCAAAGGTGACAACAGAGGCCCTCTAATAGGAGGTGTTTCTCTAGCCTGAAAATACACTGAATTAATTATTCTTTAATTAAATATCACGCAAAGTAACACTGAAAATGAATTTAAAAACTGAATTAAGAAAATAAACAATGTAACGTGTAGAAATACATCTGGGGGTTCAAGAACAGGTTTTTAGAGGAAATCTCCAGCACTGACGGGTTTCTCCTAATCAATCAGCCAACACTTGGGTGGCTGTCACTGCAGTACAGAAAAGCTCATGAGTTTCAGTGTCCATTCTGGTCCATTGGAGACCAAGCACTGTTCTAGTGTGGAACTCCTGGGGCTAACTGGGAGAACCATGAGTCTGACACATATATACTTGCTGTATATATATATCTCTAGTGAAAAAAAAAGCAGGACTGAGGGAAATAGGCTAGTATAGCGCTCAGCTATCTCTAGCAGTTCCACTAACAGTGAATTGGGTGATAGCTCGTGTACATGACAGAGAACTTGGGTCCCCCATGTTCTTGATTGATGGAAGTCCAGTGGTTGGACACCCAGCAATTAGACACTTGCATGGCCGGACGGGTACTGAAATTCAGCTCTGGCATTTGAAATCCCACAGGCGACTTTCATTGTAGTAAATTTGAAATATATTTGTTCACTGAATAGGTGATAAATGCTGGATTGGTGAGTGTCACACAGATGGTGTCTTGGCTGTTTAAGACCTGAGATGCTGTGGGCAATGGGTGGTCCCTCAGCCACCAGATCATTCCCCTTATGACAATTGAGGGGTGCTTATAGTTTGTGTTGACATTAGAGATAAGCGAGCATACTCGCTAAGGACAATTACTCGAGCGAGCATTGTCCTTAGCGAGTACCTGCCCGCTCGAAAGAAAAGATTTGGGTGCCGGCGCGGGGGGCGGGGAGCGGCGGGCGAGAGCAGGGGGGAACGGAGGGGAGATCGGGAGATCTCTCTCTCCCTCTCTCCCCTGCTCACTCCCGCAACTCATCGCTCACCCGCGCCGGCATCCAAATCTTTTCTTCCGAGCGGGCAGGTACTCGCTAAGGACTAGTTGACATCTCAGACCTACTGCAGGTGCCCTACAGCTGCCTTTTAGGCATATTTGCAGAAATTACTATGATGACATTGTAGACACAATACACTGCATTACAGTAGTAAAATATAGGTATTTTATAAAAGTAGTAAAACATAATAAAAACTATACAAATTTGGTAAATAGTGCCCCTCTGTGTTCAGTAAGAGCGTCAATGCATTTAGTAATAATGCCCTTTTGTGCCTTCACGTTCAGTAATTGGGCCTCCATTATAAGTGGCAGTGCTCCTGTGTGTCCTCATATTCAGTAATAGTGCCCCACTGTGCTCTTACATTCCAAAAGGGCCCTCTCCTATTTCCCCCCATGTTCATAGAAAGCTAACAGAGGAAGAAATAGTTGCTCAACAATGATCGATAGTGCCCTCTTTTTGACACCCACAGTGATAGAAACAGCTAATAATATTATTATTCTTAAGATTATTTAGACAGTTGTCTATTTTTTTTTAATGTAATTAGCCTATTGAATAACTAGAATTTTCATGATGAAAAACAAGGCAAAACATAAACTTCTCAAATGAGAGTGCCCAGATCACGTTTGCAGTCTGTTTTGCAGCATTCTATAGGTCTCAATCAGTTTAGACATATGGACAAGTCAATCTTTCCCCATTTTTATTTGCTAAACTGTTCAAGCTCTGTTAAGTTGCATTGGGGATTGAGAGTGAACAGCTATTTTCACGTCCAGCCGCAAAGTCTCAATAGGATTGAGGTCTGGACTCTGCTCCACACCAGGACATTAGCATAGTTGTATTGAAGCCATTCCTGTGAAGCTTTTGGGATAATGTCTTGCTGGTAAATTTTCTCTCAAGTTTCAGTTCTCTATATCGGGACTTTGCTTTATTTTTCAGCACTTCATTCTCTATCTTCTCAATCTTTCTAGTACCTGCTATATGAAAATTACCCCAACATAATCTTGCTTCAATCATGCTTTAAGGTGCGGATGATATATCATAAAAAAACACACATTTCACTTGCTTTCAGCATCCTCCTTGTATTTTTTGTATAAAATACACTCTTTGTCAAAAAAACAAAGCACCTAGAAGGAGGAGTTTTTTTTTTGCTGCAAAACGAAGCATGCAGTTACATCTCAAGCATATATACAAATGGTTAGAGTTGTGGTGTGACTAAATGAACAGTGTTGCCACCTGAGGCCATAACAGTGGTCCCCCCCCCCTTGGTCAATAAGAGGCTCTCAGAGGCCACTTGTGTGTAGAGACCTCTTTTTCCGTTTGTGTAGAACTTGTTGACCACTAGACGCCTCTATGATGCAGAGAAGAGATTTTGCCCAGTTAAAGTTTGAGAGGGTGTGCCTTGGAATGTGAGAAGCTGGATGGTCAGATCAGTGAATTGCCAGCCACTTAGGCTGTTTTGACCGGACTGTTAGGTGTTAGGACCAGTGGATGCATGAGGGCACACCAGGCGAACGGACTCAGGGCACAAGTGACAGACCACAAATAGAGAGGAACGTCTGATCATCCAACAACAACAAGCAGCTCTAACTGTTTCGTTGTCCGCCATCCAGAGACAAGTGGCACCATCATTACAGGCCCCTGTGTCTGCCCAAACCATTTCCAGGTGCTTGGCTGAAGGGCATGTGATATCACGGCACCCATTACATGTACTGCCTTTAACACTGTTGCCTCCTTTTGCAGTGGCATTGTGAACAAGGAAACTGATTGATATGGATTAGAACCGGGTGGTCTTCAATGACAAATCCAGGTTTAATTTGGGCACTGACTATGGCCGTTTATGTCTGGAGACCCAGGAGTGAGCACCTCAATCATGCCTTTGCTGTGGAGTGGCACACTGCTCCCACTGCTAAAGTGATGGTTTAGGGGGGGGGGGTGGTATGCAACAGTTGATCACTCCCAGTAGTGGCACGACTAACAAAAACAGCTCAGCAATATGTTTAGGGCATTCTGCAGCCACATGTGGTGGCTTCCAAGAGGCATTTTCCAGCAGGATAATGCCTGGCCATACACTGCAAGAATGTTACAGGAATGCCTCCACTACATTGTCACAATTCTGTGGCTGCCTAGTCTCCAGATATAATTGTTGTGGCGGTTCTGGAATAGTCTGGTGCTAGTTTTGATTGTGTTTCTACATCTTCTGGCTCCGTGTGTGTGGTATTAGATGTGACGTGCTTGGTCGCACCTGAGGGCTATTTAACTTAGCCTGATACTGAGCTGAACTGTGGTTGATTTTCAGTCTCTGTCTGGTTGAGTTATCATTCAGAGCCTTAGTCCTGGAGCGTTCAATTACTGGCTGCATCCCAAGCTAAGTACTACGCTTGTTATCATTTCTTGTTTGGGTTTTCTTGTGTTTTCGCTTTCCCATGTAGGGTCAACTAGGGGCTGAGGAATGTGGTCAGGGCCGTCCTTATCAGGGCGATCACCCTGCATTCAAACAGGGCCCATCCCTGTGTTTGGTTATATAAGGACAGTGTTTCCCATATGTTAGTTCTATCCCTGTTTTGTTATTTGTTCATTTGCATTTGTAGGAGATCTGCGGGTGACAGATCCAGCGCATCCTGGTTGGATGTAACACTTATCACCAATAGAACTTGTATAAAAGCATCTGGGACACCAACTTCAAAAGCCTACAAGTTTGCATGTTCTAGAGACTCAGTTACAACAAATGTGGACCGATATACAGTGGGATACCATACAGAACCTGTATGCCTCCATGCTTATCCGCATCACAGCTTTTTGCTATTTTCACTTTTTAGTGACTGACAACTGTATTTTAAAGTGAATTGGAAATTGACTCGCATGCATCCCCTAACTTGTACCATACAATAACCTTGTCATTGACTTTATGGTTTCATTTTTGTCAGGAAGCTGATAGACATTGTACCTTCCAGATACACATGTATTCATTAGAGTAAATTTACAAAATTTGCGACAAACATGCAGATTTTGGTGCAGATTTGCTGTGGAATTGTTGTGGCTCCTACTGTGTGCAATGGAGAGAACATCGTAAGTGGCATCACATGACTTGTGATCGGATCTAGAAATTTGAGCAGTGTTGAAAACAGACGTATATTACAACAAGCTAAAATTTACATGTTAAGTTCGATAACCTGTAGAAAACAGGTCTTGGAAAACCCACTCAATGGTCAAATGTGAACATAGCATAAATTGATATGCTGTTGATTTAAAATCCACACTGAACATCAACTTACAATGCAGATTTCTTCAGCAACATGTGAATGGGATTTTGAGAAAACCCATTCATTGTTTCCACTACTGTAATGTCCTTGTTTTTGTTTTTTTTAAATTGTCACAGAGGTATGCAGGGACCTACATAGAGATAAGGGTGTCCCAAAGCAAAGATTAAAATTGGGTCCCCTTCAATACTGGTTAACATCACCGCACCTTTATTAACATGGCGCAGGAGGATCAACTGCTTGTTTACACTCTTATCAACTTTGCATGTTATTTGGTTTAATTCCCCATATACCATATTTTTCGTATTATAAGAAGCACCTGACTATAGGACACACGATTTTGAAAAAAAAAAATAGTAAAATATAAATATTTCATATTAATGAAAACTTCCCTGGTGGTCAAGGGAACTGGAAGGATTAATGTTACCAATTGTGAACTCATTTAAAGGGACTCTGTAGATGTTGTGGGGGTGGAGCACAGATTGGTGTACACAGCTTGGGGAATGTCTGTGGCTGAACTTCTAATGGCAGGGGCACCTGAGAGGGTCTTACATGTCATTCAGGAATAAGTAGCACAAAGGCTACATGTAGTTTTTATGTTGCCTTCGAATAAAGTGTTTCAAAATGGCACCCTGCAGGTGCTACCACCACAGAGGGAATCTGCAGGCCTGTCCACAGTATGTTATGGGGTCATAGGTCACTCACAACTGGATATACAGTATAGCCAGACCAACATAGCAGCTCCTCACGATTGGGTAAGACAAAATTGAAGCAGAATGGCACCAGTGCCCCCATTATTCTGCAGGTGTCTAGCTGTATTATGGAGGCCTAGTTGGGGAAAGCAGCTGAAGGCATCCAGCAGAGTAGGAAATTCCAGAAAATGCATTGTTACAGTCCAGACATGGTTTTAGTAAGTGGAGTGCCACTGGTGCAAAATGGCATCTTTGGGTGGTTTGCCACAAGTTATGGACATTGATAATGAACCCTGGAGAGAAGCAACACTGATCAGCCAGGCATGGAGGGGTCCAAATGAAATGAAAGAAGAATGGTGGGTGCTGGAGCTCGTGGAATCCACATCAGCTTTGTTCTCTTTGCTCAAGCATTAAGGAAATGGTCATGGATGTCTGGCATTGCTGGCCCCTCTTGACTTTGGACTATGAGATGCGTACACTTTTTTCGCAGGGTTGTCTGTTTTGATGACAAGTACATTAAGCTGAACTACATTAGGAAATGATAAAATAGCACACTGTAACCTCAGACTGATATTTTTGGTTTACAAGAGGTATCAATTACTGGGAACTTTGCAGTCACCAAGTTGAGAGAAAACAAGTGAATGTTGTCACAGTAATAGCAGGTGTACTTGCAGCTGGCTATCCTGCACTAGGATATTTATCTAGCATTCACTACCTGTGGCATATTGGACTATCATTCTTGATTGCCAACCCTTTTCTCATGTTTAGCCCTTACGTTTTTTCAGCACCTTCTAGCCAGGGCGTTTCTACAACATTATGGGCCACCGGGCAAAGCAAAGTACGGGGGCCCCCACGACAACTACTCACAGGAATAAAAATGTAAATTGGCAATAAAATTAAACATGTTTATTTTATTGGCACTTCCAACAAAATTGGTGTTGAAACATTAAAACATGCTGTGCAGCAAGAACTAATCAACATGATAAAGGGTTATTCATCTGGAAATATATATTCCATGAGGATGCGTCAGGCACTGGACAATGCTGAGAAAACTCAGGAGGATGAGCAAGTTAGTAATCGGCGACCTAGACCGGAGAAGCGGAAGGTAAGTCTCTTTGTTTATAGTGCCAGGATACTTTACACTACAGAGTAACAAGACGATGTACTGCGCTTCACAAGATGATCCACACATCCATTCGGCAGGAAATCTCTCTTATTATAGAAATTATGGGAAATTTATAATAGACATTATGGGTAATTTACAAAAGGAACTATGGGTAATGTGAAAGTGAAACAGAAAGTGACAAAATTAAAGTCTTCACAAGCGGCATAGACAGATTAGAAGTAAATTCATATCCCGCCACACAACATTATCATACATGATATAAGGTGCATAGAAATGTTAACATACATAGATTAGTATGGAGCCCCTATGCTTGTGGTGCCCCCCGGGGGCAAGTGTCCATCAGACGCAGGCATTAGGATGGCACTGCTTCTAGCTGCATTATAAGGCCTTAGTCAGACGGGCGATTTTTCGCGCAATTTGCGGATCGCATGACGGATGCGCATCCGCAAATCGCGTGACCGGTGCGCGCAAGTCGCCCGCAAATCGCCCGAAAATCTGCTCCTAGCCGCGTTTCATTAGAAACGGGCCGGAGCTGTCCAGCGCATTGCATTCAATGGAGACGGCAATAGAGCCGACTCCATTTAAAGCAATGCGCTGCGGGCGAGCCCGGGATGAATTGTCGGTAAGGGCTTAAATATATAAGCCGTTCCCTGCAATGCATCCTAAAATGTGTTAAAATTAAAAAAAATTGTATACTCACCTTCTGCCGGCAGCCGAAGCTCAGTGCGGCCGTCCTGCAGTGGGTGTGAAGGGGGTGTGTCAGACCTGCCCCCTGATTGGCTCAGCGCTGAGCCAATCAGAGGCATGCCTCACTCACACCCATTCATGAATGGATGTGAGTCAGACCTGCCCCTGATTGGCTCAGCGCTGAGAGGCAGCAGTCACTCACCCATTCATGAATTCATGAATGGGTGTGTGAGTGAAACCTGCCTCTGATTGGTCAGGGCTGTGACCAATCAGAGGCAGACCATTCAGCAGGCGGGGATTTTAAAGCCCCGCCGGCTTAATAGTGCCAAGAAGCAGTTCAGGAGAGCTGACAGCGGCCGCGGCTGGACTCCGGCTGCAGCGGAAAGGTGAGTATACAATTTTTTTTTATTTTAACACATTTTAGGATGAATTGCAGGGAAGGGTTTATATATTTAACCCCTTCCCGACAATTCACCCCGCGCACGCCGGCAGCCCATTGCTTTCAATGGAGCGGCTGTATTGCCGCTCCATTGAATTCAATGGGCAAACATCGTTCTTCTCTGCCACAGCTGTTACAGCTGTGGCAGAGAAGAATGATTTGTCTTCTATATGTTCTCAATGGGGTCGGCGCTGCTGCCGCCGGCCCCATTGAGCGCATATAGAGAAGAGAACAGGAATCGCAGATCGCAGATAGGTGCGATCTGCGATTTTTTGTTCTATAATTTATCGGACGAGCGCATAAAAAGCGCTCATGTGTCCGATACCATTGCAAAGCAATGGTTTTATAAAATCGCCGGACGCATGCACAAATCGCGGCTAAAAACGCCCGTCTGACTAAGGCATAAGGGTCAGTTCATAAAAATACTTTGGATCTTACATTAAAAATTACCTTTTGGTGTAGGGATTTCTATTTTGATGGATTAATGAATATTTCTGGTCAACGGCCCCACAGCAATGATATTAGTTATTACAATTTCACTGGTATCTTACATGTTTATCCCAATCTCCACAATATATTTGCAAAATGTGGCAAAGGCATAGTTCGGTACATCTGAATGCCCACTGTACCTGCATAAACTCTTATGCTTTGCATTTCTCTTTTCACATTTTATTGCAGTAAGGGCTCCTGCACACTTGCATTTTTCTTGCGCTTTTTTTTTTCACGCGGTATCACTACGTTTTTTACACACGATCGTCAATGGGACTTTCTGATGTTAAAAACGCATCGCAAGTTTGTGCTCTGCAATTGTTATGCGCTGCGTTTTTAACATTAAAAAGTCCCACTGACAATCACATTAAAAAACGCAGTGATAAAGCGTGAAAAAGAAAACGCAAGTGTGCCCTTACAAACATATCCATATTGCGGTAGATACAATCAAGAAGAAGCATGTTTGTAACAAGAACAGTATTTCAACCCCTTAATGACACGGCCTATTTTGGCGTTGAGGACCAAGCGATTTTTGGTATTTTTCCCATCTCCATTGTTCAAAAGCCATAACTTTTTTATTTTTCCGTCGACGCGGCCGTATGAGGGCTTGTTTTTTGCATGGCGAACTGTAGTTTTTATCATCGTCATTTTTGGGTACATAGACTATATCATAAAACTTCATTATTTTTTTTATGATAACAGGGAGAGAAAACGACTGAAATGTGCCATAGATTTTTTTTTTACAGCGTTAATCATGCAGCATAAATGACACACTAAATCTTTTCTGCGGGTCGGTACGGTTACAACGATATCAAAATTCTTATTTTTTTTTTCGCTTTTTACACTTTTTTGCAATAAAAACCCTTTTTTTGGAAATCTTTTTTTTCTCTATAGCTGCATTCAAAGTCCTGTAACTGTTTTATTTTTTTATGTACGGAGCTCTATGAGGGCTTATTTTTTGCAAGACGAGCTGTAGTTTTTACTGGTACCATTTTGGAGAATGTACGGCTTTTTTGATCACTTTTATTGCCTTTTTTGGGATGCAAAATGCTAAAAATTAGCATTTTGCCTCTGTTTTTTTTTACGCTTTTTGCTGTACAAAATGAAAAGCATGTTCACCTTTTTGTACACGTCGTTACGGACGCGTCAATACCAAATATGTGGGGTTTTAATTGTTTTTTAACCTTTTTTATGCTAATATTAAAAAACACACAAAAAAGGGTTTTTTAAAACTTTTTTTTAACATTTTTCTTTTTCTTCATTTTTCTTTTCTTTTTTTTTTACACTATTTGAGTCCCTTTGAGGGACTTGCAGCACTGTATCTATTATCGCTGTGATAAGGCATGGCAGAGCTACTGCTCTGCCATGCCTTATCGCTTATACAGCGATCATAGGCATTGGCAACACAGGACGCCAGTGTCTGGCGTCCTGTTGCCATGGCGACAGGCCGGGCGAGAGCCGGCCGGAGACACAGAGGGAGCGCACTCCCTCTGTGAACTCTTTGCTTGCCGCGATTAAGGGGATAACAGCGGGGGGGGGGGGGGGGCGCATCTCCGACAGGGAGAAAGGGACAGGGAGAAAGGGAAAAGTCACTGTGAGCTCCAAGTGGAATTCCCGCCCTTTGACAGTTCAGCAGCAGGGAGAGCGGAGTGTTAGAGGTGCTGCTAGTGCCAGAAAGGTGTCCCCACTCTGAATCCATACCCAACAGTAGAGAATAGTGACTGGGGCTATCCCCCACCATCTGGAGAAGGAGCTCAAACTTTCTAAGTGCCATATAAAAACTTTTTGTTGTACCACGAGCGGAAGATGCAGCATAGAGAGGGGGCAGCACTGCATAGCACTCTAAAACTTGCTTTCAGCATCCTCCTTGTATTTTTTGTATAAAATACACTCTTTGTCAAAAAAACAAAGCACCTAGAAGGAGGAGTTTTTTTTTTGCTGCAAAACGAAGCATGCAGTTACATCTCAAGCATATATACAAATGGTTAGAGTTGTGGTGTGACTAAATGAACAGTGTTGCCACCTGAGGCCATAACAGTGGTCCCCCCCCCCCTTGGTCAATAAGAGGCTCTCAGAGGCCACTTGTGTGTAGAGACCTCTTTTTCCGTTTGTGTAGAACTTGTTGACCACTAGACGCCTCTATGATGCAGAGAAGAGATTTTGCCCAGTTAAAGTTTGAGAGGGTGTGCCTTGGAATGTGAGAAGCTGGATGGTCAGATCAGTGAATTGCCAGCCACTTAGGCTGTTTTGACCGGACTGTTAGGTGTTAGGACCAGTGGATGCATGAGGGCACACCAGGCGAACGGACTCAGGGCACAAGTGACAGACCACAAATAGAGAGGAACGTCTGATCATCCAACAAGAACAAGCAGCTCTAACTGTTTCGTTGTCCGCCATCCAGAGACAAGTGGCACCATCATTACAGGCCCCTGTGTCTGCCCAAACCATTTCCAGGTGCTTGGCTGAAGGGCATGTGATATCACGGCACCCATTACATGTACTGCCTTTAACACTGTTGCCTCCTTTTGCAGTGGCATTGTGAACAAGGAAACTGATTGATATGGATTAGAACCGGTTGGTCTTCAATGACAAATCCAGGTTTAATTTGGGCACTGACTATGGCCGTTTATGTCTGGAGACCCAGGAGTGAGCACCTCAATCATGCCTTTGCTGTGGAGTGGCACACTGCTCCCACTGCTAAAGTGATGGTTTAGGGGGGGGGGGGGTGGTATGCAACAGTTGATCACTCCCAGTAGTGGCACGACTAACAAAAACAGCTCAGCAATATGTTTAGGGCATTCTGCAGCCACATGTGGTGGCTTCCAAGAGGCATTTTCCAGCAGGATAATGCCTGGCCATACACTGCAAGAATGTTACAGGAATGCCTCCACTACATTGTCACAATTCTGTGGCTGCCTAGTCTCCAGATATAATTGTTGTGGCGGTTCTGGAATAGTCTGGTGCTAGTTTTGATTGTGTTTCTACATCTTCTGGCTCCGTGTGTGTGGTATTAGATGTGACGTGCTTGGTCGCACCTGAGGGCTATTTAACTTAGCCTGATACTGAGCTGAACTGTGGTTGATTTTCAGTCTCTTTCTGGTTGAGTTATCATTCAGAGCCTTAGTCCTGGAGCGTTCAATTACTGGCTGCATCTCAAGCTAAGTACTACGCTTGTTATCATTTCTTGTTTGGGTTTTCTTGTGTTTTCGCTTTCCCATGTAGGGTCAACTAGGGGCCGAGGAATGTGGTCAGGGCCGTCCTTATCAGGGCGATCACCCTGCATTCAAACAGGGCCCATCCCTGTGTTTGGTTATATAAGGACAGTGTTTTCCATATGTTAGTTCTATCCCTGTTTTGTTATTTGTTCATTTGCATTTGTAGGAGATCTGCGGGTGACAGATCCAGCGCATCCTGGTTGGATGTAACACTTATCACCAATAGAACTTGTATAAAAGCATCTGGGACACCAACTTCAAAAGCCTACAAGTTTGCATGTTCTAGAGACTCAGTTACAACAAATGTGGACCGATATACAGTGGGATACCATACAGAACCTGTATGCCTCCATGCTTATCCGCATCACAGCTTTTTGCTATTTTCACTTTTTAGTGACTGACAACTGTATTTTAAAGTGAATTGGAAATTGACTCGCATGCATCCCCTAACTTGTACCATACAATAACCTTGTCATTGACTTTATGGTTTCATTTTTGTTAGGAAGCTGATAGACATTGTACCTTCCAGATACACATGTATTCATTAGAGTAAATTTACAAAATTTGCGACAAACATGCAGATTTTGGTGCAGATTTGCTGTGGAATTGTTGTGGCTCCTACTGTGTGCAATGGAGAGAACATCGTAAGTGGCATCACATGAACATAGCATAAATTGATATGCTGTTGATTTAAAATCCACACTGAACATCAACTTACAATGCAGATTTCTTCAGCAACATGTGAATGGGATTTTGAGAAAACCCATTCATTGTTTCCACTACTGTAATGTCCTTGTTTTTTTTTTTTTTTAATTGTCACAGAGGTATGCAGGGACCTACATAGAGATAAGGGTGTCCCAAAGCAAAGATTAAAATTGGGTCCCCTTCAATACTGGTTAACATCACCGCAACTTTATTAACATGGCGCAGGAGGATCAACTGCTTGTTTACACTCTTATCAACTTTGCATGTTATTTGGTTTAATTCCCCATATACCATATTTTTCGTATTATAAGAAGCACCTGACTATAGGACACACGATTTTGAAAAAAAAATAGTAAAATATAAATATTTCATATTAATGAAAACTTCCCTGGTGGTCAAGGGAACTGGAAGGATTAATGTTACCAATTGTGAACTCATTTAAAGGGACTCTGTAGATGTTGTGGGGGTGGAGCACAGATTGGTGTACACAGCTTGGGGAATGTCTGTGGCTGAACTTCTAATGGCAGGGGCACCTGAGAGGGTCTTGCATGTCATTCAGGAATAAGTAGCACAAAGGCTACATGTAGTTTTTATGTTGCCTTTGAATAAAGTGTTTCAAAATGGCACCCTGCAGGTGCTACCAGCACAGAGGGAATCTGCAGGCCTGTCCACAGTATGTTATGGGGTCATAGGTCACTCACAACTGGATATACAGTATAGCCAGACCAACATAGCAGCTCCTCACGATTGGGTAAGACAAAATTGAAGCAGAATGGCACCAGTGCCCCCATTATTCTGCAGGTGTCTAGCTGTATTATGGAGGTCTAGTTGGGGAAAGCAGCTGAAGGCATCCAGCAGAGTAGGAAATTCCACAAAATGCATTGTTACAGTCCAGACATCGTTTTAGTAAGTGGAGTGCCACTGGTGCAAAATGGCATCTTTGGGTGGTTTGCTACAAGTTATGGACATTGATAATGAACCCTGGAGAGAAGCAACACTGATCAGCCAGGCATGGAGGGGTCCAAATGAAATGAAAGCAGAATGGTGGGTGCTGGAGCTCGTGGAATCCACATCAGCTTTGTTCTCTTTGCTCAAGCATTAAGGAAATGGTCATGGATGTCTGGCATTGCTGGCCCCTCTTGACTTTGGACTATGAGATGCGTACACTTTTTTCGCAGGGTTGTCTGTTTTGATGACAAGTACATTAAGCTGAACTACATTAGGAAATGATAAAATAGCACACTGTAACCTCAGACTGATATTTTTGGTTTACAAGAGGTATCAATTACTGGGAACTTTGCAGTCACCAAGTTGAGAGAAAACAAGTGAATGTTGTCACAGTAATAGCAGGTGTACTTGCAGCTGGCTATCCTGCACTAGGATATTTATCTAGCATTCACTACCTGTGGCATATTGGACTATCATTCTTGATTGCCAACCCTTTTCTCATGTTTAGCCCTTACGTTTTTTCAGCACCTTCTAGCCAGGGCGTTTCTACAACATTATGGGCCACCGGGCAAAGCAAAGTACGGGGGCCCCCACGACAACTACTCACAGGAATAAAAATGTAAATTGGCAATAAAATTAAACATGTTTATTTTATTGGCACTTCCAACAAAATTGGTGTTGAAACATTAAAACATGCTGTGCAGCAAGAACTAATCAACATGATAAAGGGTTATTCATCTGGAAATATATATTCCATGAGGATGCGTCAGGCACTGGACAATGCTGAGAAAACTCAGGAGGATGAGCAAGTTAGTAATCGGCGACCTAGACCGGAGAAGCGGAAGGTAAGTCTCTTTGTTTATAGTGCCAGGATACTTTACACTACAGAGTAACAAGACGATGTACTGCGCTTCACAAGATGATCCACACATCCATTCGGCAGGAAATCTCTCTTATTATAGAAATTATGGGAAATTTATAATAGACATTATGGGTAATTTACAAAAGGAACTATGGGTAATGTGAAAGTGAAACAGAAAGTGACAAAATTAAAGTCTTCACAAGCGGCATAGACAGATTAGAAGTAAATTCATATCCCGCCACACAACATTATCATACATGATATAAGGTGCATAGAAATGTTAACATACATAGATTAGTATGGAGCCCCTATGCTTGTGGTGCCCCCCGGGGGCAAGTGTCCATCAGACGCAGGCATTAGGATGGCACTGCTTCTAGCTGCATTATAAGGCCTTAGTCAGACGGGCGATTTTTCGCGCAATTTGCGGATCGCATGACGGATGCGCATCCGCAAATCGCGTGACCGGTGCGCGCAAGTCGCCCGCAAATCGCCCGAAAATCTGCTCCTAGCCGCGTTTCATTAGAAACGGGCCGGAGCTGTCCAGCGCATTGCATTCAATGGAGACGGCAATAGAGCCGACTCCATTTAAAGCAATGCGCTGCGGGCGAGCCCGGGATGAATTGTCGGTAAGGGCTTAAATATATAAGCCGTTCCCTGCAATGCATCCTAAAATGTGTTAAAATTAAAAAAAATTGTATACTCACCTTCTGCCGGCAGCCGAAGCTCAGTGCGGCCGTCCTGCAGTGGGTGTGAAGGGGGTGTGTCAGACCTGCCCCCTGATTGGCTCAGCGCTGAGCCAATCAGAGGCATGCCTCACTCACACCCATTCATGAATGGATGTGAGTCAGACCTGCCCCTGATTGGCTCAGCGCTGAGAGGCAGCAGTCACTCACCCATTCATGAATTCATGAATGGGTGTGTGAGTGAAACCTGCCTCTGATTGGTCAGGGCTGTGACCAATCAGAGGCAGACCATTCAGCAGGCGGGGATTTTAAAGCCCCGCCGGCTTAATAGTGCCAAGAAGCAGTTCAGGAGAGCTGACAGCGGCCGCGGCTGGACTCCGGCTGCAGCGGAAAGGTGAGTATACAATTTTTTTTTATTTTAACACATTTTAGGATGAATTGCAGGGAAGGGTTTATATATTTAACCCCTTCCCGACAATTCACCCCGCGCACGCCGGCAGCCCATTGCTTTCAATGGAGCGGCTGTATTGCCGCTCCATTGAATTCAATGGGCAAACATCGTTCTTCTCTGCCACAGCTGTTACAGCTGTGGCAGAGAAGAATGATTTGTCTTCTATATGTTCTCAATGGGGTCGGCGCTGCTGCCGCCGGCCCCATTGAGCGCATATAGAGAAGAGAACAGGAATCGCAGATCGCAGATAGGTGCGATCTGCGATTTTTTGTTCTATAATTTATCGGACGAGCGCATAAAAAGCGCTCATGTGTCCGATACCATTGCAAAGCAATGGTTTTATAAAATCGCCGGACGCATGCACAAATCGCGGCTAAAAACGCCCGTCTGACTAAGGCATAAGGGTCAGTTCATAAAAATACTTTGGATCTTACATTAAAAATTACCTTTTGGTGTAGGGATTTCTATTTTGATGGATTAATGAATATTTCTGGTCAACGGCCCCACAGCAATGATATTAGTTATTACAATTTCACTGGTATCTTACATGTTTATCCCAATCTCCACAATATATTTGCAAAATGTGGCAAAGGCATAGTTCGGTACATCTGAATGCCCACTGTACCTGCATAAACTCTTATGCTTTGCATTTCTCTTTTCACATTTTATTGCAGTAAGGGCTCCTGCACACTTGCATTTTTCTTGCGCTTTTTTTTTTCACGCGGTATCACTACGTTTTTTACACACGATCGTCAATGGGACTTTCTGATGTTAAAAACGCATCGCAAGTTTGTGCTCTGCAATTGTTATGCGCTGCGTTTTTAACATTAAAAAGTCCCACTGACAATCACATTAAAAAACGCAGTGATAAAGCGTGAAAAAGAAAACGCAAGTGTGCCCTTACAAACATATCCATATTGCGGTAGATACAATCAAGAAGAAGCATGTTTGTAACAAGAACAGTATTTCAACCCCTTAATGACACGGCCTATTTTGGCGTTGAGGACCAAGCGATTTTTGGTATTTTTCCCATCTCCATTGTTCAAAAGCCATAACTTTTTTATTTTTCCGTCGACGCGGCCGTATGAGGGCTTGTTTTTTGCATGGCGAACTGTAGTTTTTATCATCGTCATTTTTGGGTACATAGACTATATCATAAAACTTCATTATTTTTTTTATGATAACAGGGAGAGAAAACGACTGAAATGTGCCATAGATTTTTTTTTTACAGCGTTAATCATGCAGCATAAATGACACACTAAATCTTTTCTGCGGGTCGGTACGGTTACAACGATATCAAAATTCTTATTTTTTTTTTCGCTTTTTACACTTTTTTGCAATAAAAACCCTTTTTTTGGAAATCTTTTTTTTCTCTATAGCTGCATTCAAAGTCCTGTAACTGTTTTATTTTTTTATGTACGGAGCTCTATGAGGGCTTATTTTTTGCAAGACGAGCTGTAGTTTTTACTGGTACCATTTTGGAGAATGTACGGCTTTTTTGATCACTTTTATTGCCTTTTTTGGGATGCAAAATGCTAAAAATTAGCATTTTGCCTCTGTTTTTTTTTACGCTTTTTGCTGTACAAAATGAAAAGCATGTTCACCTTTTTGTACACGTCGTTACGGACGCGTCAATACCAAATATGTGGGGTTTTAATTGTTTTTTAACCTTTTTTATGCTAATATTAAAAAACACACAAAAAAGGGTTTTTTAAAACTTTTTTTTAACATTTTTCTTTTTCTTCATTTTTCTTTTCTTTTTTTTTTACACTATTTGAGTCCCTTTGAGGGACTTGCAGCACTGTATCTATTATCGCTGTGATAAGGCATGGCAGAGCTACTGCTCTGCCATGCCTTATCGCTTATACAGCGATCATAGGCATTGGCAACACAGGACGCCAGTGTCTGGCGTCCTGTTGCCATGGCGACAGGCCGGGCGAGAGCCGGCCGGAGACACAGAGGGAGCGCACTCCCTCTGTGAACTCTTTGCTTGCCGCGATTAAGGGGATAACAGCGGGGGGGGGGGGCGCATCTCCGACAGGGAGAAAGGGACAGGGAGAAAGGGAAAAGTCACTGTGAGCTCCAAGTGGAATTCCCGCCCTTTGACAGTTCAGCAGCAGGGAGAGCGGAGTGTTAGAGGTGCTGCTAGTGCCAGAAAGGTGTCCCCACTCTGAATCCATACCCAACAGTAGAGAATAGTGACTGGGGCTATCCCCCACCATCTGGAGAAGGAGCTCAAACTTTCTAAGTGCCATATAAAAACTTTTTGTTGTACCACGAGCGGAAGATGCAGCATAGAGAGGGGGCAGCACTGCATAGCACTCTAAAACTTGCTTTCAGCATCCTCCTTGTATTTTTTGTATAAAATACACTCTTTGTCAAAAAAACAAAGCACCTAGAAGGAGGAGTTTTTTTTTTGCTGCAAAACGAAGCATGCAGTTACATCTCAAGCATATATACAAATGGTTAGAGTTGTGGTGTGACTAAATGAACAGTGTTGCCACCTGAGGCCATAACAGTGGTCCCCCCCCCCCTTGGTCAATAAGAGGCTCTCAGAGGCCACTTGTGTGTAGAGACCTCTTTTTCCGTTTGTGTAGAACTTGTTGACCACTAGACGCCTCTATGATGCAGAGAAGAGATTTTGCCCAGTTAAAGTTTGAGAGGGTGTGCCTTGGAATGTGAGAAGCTGGATGGTCAGATCAGTGAATTGCCAGCCACTTAGGCTGTTTTGACCGGACTGTTAGGTGTTAGGACCAGTGGATGCATGAGGGCACACCAGGCGAACGGACTCAGGGCACAAGTGACAGACCACAAATAGAGAGGAACGTCTGATCATCCAACAAGAACAAGCAGCTCTAACTGTTTCGTTGTCCGCCATCCAGAGACAAGTGGCACCATCATTACAGGCCCCTGTGTCTGCCCAAACCATTTCCAGGTGCTTGGCTGAAGGGCATGTGATATCACGGCACCCATTACATGTACTGCCTTTAACACTGTTGCCTCCTTTTGCAGTGGCATTGTGAACAAGGAAACTGATTGATATGGATTAGAACCGGTTGGTCTTCAATGACAAATCCAGGTTTAATTTGGGCACTGACTATGGCCGTTTATGTCTGGAGACCCAGGAGTGAGCACCTCAATCATGCCTTTGCTGTGGAGTGGCACACTGCTCCCACT
Source organism: Eleutherodactylus coqui (assembly GCF_035609145.1). Lineage (NCBI taxonomy): Eukaryota > Metazoa > Chordata > Amphibia > Anura > Eleutherodactylidae > Eleutherodactylus > Eleutherodactylus coqui. Next base: position 7,216,389 of record NC_089848.1, on the reverse strand, counting down.
GCTAAAGTGATGGTTTAGGGGGGGGGGGGGGTGGTATGCAACAGTTGATCACTCCCAGTAGTGGCACGACTAACAAAAACAGCTCAGCAATATGTTTAGGGCATTCTGCAGCCACATGTGGTGGCTTCCAAGAGGCATTTTCCAGCAGGATAATGCCTGGCCATACACTGCAAGAATGTTACAGGAATGCCTCCACTACATTGTCACAATTCTGTGGCTGCCTAGTCTCCAGATATAATTGTTGTGGCGGTTCTGGAATAGTCTGGTGCTAGTTTTGATTGTGTTTCTACATCTTCTGGCTCCGTGTGTGTGGTATTAGATGTGACGTGCTTGGTCGCACCTGAGGGCTATTTAACTTAGCCTGATACTGAGCTGAACTGTGGTTGATTTTCAGTCTCTTTCTGGTTGAGTTATCATTCAGAGCCTTAGTCCTGGAGCGTTCAATTACTGGCTGCATCTCAAGCTAAGTACTACGCTTGTTATCATTTCTTGTTTGGGTTTTCTTGTGTTTTCGCTTTCCCATGTAGGGTCAACTAGGGGCCGAGGAATGTGGTCAGGGCCGTCCTTATCAGGGCGATCACCCTGCATTCAAACAGGGCCCATCCCTGTGTTTGGTTATATAAGGACAGTGTTTTCCATATGTTAGTTCTATCCCTGTTTTGTTATTTGTTCATTTGCATTTGTAGGAGATCTGCGGGTGACAGATCCAGCGCATCCTGGTTGGATGTAACACTTATCACCAATAGAACTTGTATAAAAGCATCTGGGACACCAACTTCAAAAGCCTACAAGTTTGCATGTTCTAGAGACTCAGTTACAACAAATGTGGACCGATATACAGTGGGATACCATACAGAACCTGTATGCCTCCATGCTTATCCGCATCACAGCTTTTTGCTATTTTCACTTTTTAGTGACTGACAACTGTATTTTAAAGTGAATTGGAAATTGACTCGCATGCATCCCCTAACTTGTACCATACAATAACCTTGTCATTGACTTTATGGTTTCATTTTTGTTAGGAAGCTGATAGACATTGTACCTTCCAGATACACATGTATTCATTAGAGTAAATTTACAAAATTTGCGACAAACATGCAGATTTTGGTGCAGATTTGCTGTGGAATTGTTGTGGCTCCTACTGTGTGCAATGGAGAGAACATCGTAAGTGGCATCACATGAACATAGCATAAATTGATATGCTGTTGATTTAAAATCCACACTGAACATCAACTTACAATGCAGATTTCTTCAGCAACATGTGAATGGGATTTTGAGAAAACCCATTCATTGTTTCCACTACTGTAATGTCCTTGTTTTTTTTTTTTTTTAATTGTCACAGAGGTATGCAGGGACCTACATAGAGATAAGGGTGTCCCAAAGCAAAGATTAAAATTGGGTCCCCTTCAATACTGGTTAACATCACCGCAACTTTATTAACATGGCGCAGGAGGATCAACTGCTTGTTTACACTCTTATCAACTTTGCATGTTATTTGGTTTAATTCCCCATATACCATATTTTTCGTATTATAAGAAGCACCTGACTATAGGACACACGATTTTGAAAAAAAAATAGTAAAATATAAATATTTCATATTAATGAAAACTTCCCTGGTGGTCAAGGGAGCTGGAAGGATTAATGTTACCAATTGTGAACTCATTTAAAGGGACTCTGTAGATGTTGTGGGGGTGGAGCACAGATTGGTGTACACAGCTTGGGGAATGTCTGTGGCTGAACTTCTAATGGCAGGGGCACCTGAGAGGGTCTTGCATGTCATTCAGGAATAAGTAGCACAAAGGCTACATGTAGTTTTTATGTTGCCTTTGAATAAAGTGTTTCAAAATGGCACCCTGCAGGTGCTACCAGCACAGAGGGAATCTGCAGGCCTGTCCACAGTATGTTATGGGGTCATAGGTCACTCACAACTGGATATACAGTATAGCCAGACCAACATAGCAGCTCCTCACGATTGGGTAAGACAAAATTGAAGCAGAATGGCACCAGTGCCCCCATTATTCTGCAGGTGTCTAGCTGTATTATGGAGGTCTAGTTGGGGAAAGCAGCTGAAGGCATCCAGCAGAGTAGGAAATTCCACAAAATGCATTGTTACAGTCCAGACATCGTTTTAGTAAGTGGAGTGCCACTGGTGCAAAATGGCATCTTTGGGTGGTTTGCTACAAGTTATGGACATTGATAATGAACCCTGGAGAGAAGCAACACTGATCAGCCAGGCATGGAGGGGTCCAAATGAAATGAAAGCAGAATGGTGGGTGCTGGAGCTCGTGGAATCCACATCAGCTTTGTTCTCTTTGCTCAAGCATTAAGGAAATGGTCATGGATGTCTGGCATTGCTGGCCCCTCTTGACTTTGGACTATGAGATGCGTACACTTTTTTCGCAGGGTTGTCTGTTTTGATGACAAGTACATTAAGCTGAACTACATTAGGAAATGATAAAATAGCACACTGTAACCTCAGACTGATATTTTTGGTTTACAAGAGGTATCAATTACTGGGAACTTTGCAGTCACCAAGTTGAGAGAAAACAAGTGAATGTTGTCACAGTAATAGCAGGTGTACTTGCAGCTGGCTATCCTGCACTAGGATATTTATCTAGCATTCACTACCTGTGGCATATTGGACTATCATTCTTGATAGCCAACCCTTTTCTCATGTTTAGCCCTTACGTTTTTTCAGCACCTTCTAGCCAGGGCGTTTCTACAACATTATGGGCCACCGGGCAAAGCAAAGTACGGGGGCCCCCACGACAACTACTCACAGGAATAAAAATGTAAATTGGCAATAAAATTAAACATGTTTATTTTATTGGCACTTCCAACAAAATTGGTGTTGAAACATTAAAACATGCTGTGCAGCAAGAACTAATCAACATGATAAAGGGTTATTCATCTGGAAATATATATTCCATGAGGATGCGTCAGGCACTGGACAATGCTGAGAAAACTCAGGAGGATGAGCAAGTTAGTAATCGGCGACCTAGACCGGAGAAGCGGAAGGTAAGTCTCTTTGTTTATAGTGCCAGGATACTTTACACTACAGAGTAACAAGACGATGTACTGCGCTTCACAAGATGATCCACACATCCATTCGGCAGGAAATCTCTCTTATTATAGAAATTATGGGAAATTTATAATAGACATTATGGGTAATTTACAAAAGGAACTATGGGTAATGTGAAAGTGAAACAGAAAGTGACCAAATTAAAGTCTTCACAAGCGGCATAGACAGATTAGAGGTAAATTCATATCCCGCCACACAACATTATCATACATGATATAAGGTGCATAGAAATGTTAACATACATAGATTAGTATGGAGCCCCTATGCTTGTGGTGCCCCCCGGGGGCAAGTGTCCATCAGACGCAGGCATTAGGATGGCACTGCTTCTAGCTGCATTATAAGGGTCAGTTCATAAAAATACTTTGGATCTTACATTAAAAATTACCTTTTGGTGTAGGGATTTCTATTTTGATGGATTAATGAATATTTCTGGTCAACGGCCCCACAGCAATGATATTAGTTATTACAATTTCACTGGTATCTTACATGTTTATCCCAATCTCCACAATATATTTGCAAAATGTGGCAAAGGCATAGTTCGGTACATCTGAATGCCCACTGTACCTGCATAAACTCTTATGCTTTGCATTTCTCTTTTCACATTTTATTGCAGTAAGGGCTCCTGCACACTTGCATTTTTCTTGCGCTTTTTTTTTTCACGCGGTATCACTACGTTTTTTACACACGATCGTCAATGTGACTTTCTAATGTTAAAAACGCATCGCAAGTTTGTGCTCTTAGAAAGTCCCACTGACAATCACATTAAAAACGCAGCGATAAAGCGTGAAAAAGAAAACGCAAGTGTGCAGGAGCCCTTACAAACATATCCATATTGCGGTAGATACAATAAAGAAGAAGCATGTTTGTAACAAGAACAGTGTTTCAACCCCTTAATGACGCGGCCTATTTTGGCGTTGAGGACCAAGCGATTTTTGGTATTTTTCCCATCTCCATTTTTCAAAAGCCATAACTTTTTTATTTTTCCGTCGACGCGGCCGTATGAGGGTTTGTTTTTTGCGTGGCGAGCTGTAGTTTTTATCAGCGTCATTTTTGGGTACATAGACTATATCGTAAAACTTAATTTTTTTTTTTATGATAACAGGGAGAGAAAACGACTGAAATGTGCCATAGATTTTTTTTTTACAGTGTTAATCATGCAGCATAAATGACACACTAAATCTTTTCTGCGGGTCGGTACGGTTACAACGATATCAAAATTCTTATATTTTTTTTCGCTTTTTACACTTTTTTGCAATAAAAACCCTTTTTTTGGAAATCTTTTTTTTCTCTATAGCTGCATTCAAAGTCCTGTAACTGTTTTATTTTTTTATGTACGGAGCTCTATGAGGGCTTATTTTTTGCAAGACGAGCTGTAGTTTTTACTGGTACCATTTTGGAGAATGTACGGCTTTTTTGATCACTTTTATTGCCTTTTTTGGGATGCAAAATGCTAAAAATTAGCATTTTGCCTCTGTTTTTTTTTACGCTTTTTGCTGTACAAAATGAAAAGCATGTTCACCTTTTTGTACACGTCGTTACGGACGCGTCAATACCAAATATGTGGGGTTTTAATTGTTTTTTAACCTTTTTTTTATGCTAATATTAAAAAACACACAAAAAAGGGTTTTTTTAAACTTTTTTTTAACATTTTTCTTTTTCTACATTTTTCTTTTCTTTTTTTTTACACTATTTGAGTCCCTCTGAGGGACTTGCAGCACTGTACCTATGATTGCTGTGATAAGGCATGGCAAAGCTACTGCTCTGCCATGCCTTATCGCTTATACAGCGATCATAGGCATTGGCAACACAGGACGCCAGTGTCTGGCGTCCTGTTGCCATGGCGACAGGCCGGGCGAGAGCCGGCCGGAGACACAGAGGGAGCGCGCTCCCTCTGTGAACTCTTTCCTTGCCGCGATTAAGAGGATAACAGCGGGGTGGCGCATCTCCGACAGGGAGAAAGGGAAAAGTCACTGTGAGCTCCAAGTGGAATTCCCGCCCTTGACAGTTCAGCAGCAGGGAGAGCGGAGTGTTAGAGGTGCTGCTAGTGCCAGAAAGGTGTCCCCACTCTGAATCCATACCCAACAGTAGAGAATAGTGACTGAGGCTAACCCCCACCATCTGGAGAAGGAGCTCAAACTTTCTAAGTGCCATATAAAAACTTTTTGTTGTACCACGAGCGGAAGATGCAGCATAGAGAGGGGGCAGCACTGCAGAGCACTCTAAAATTGGTGGAGGCCACACAATAAAGAAAGCAGCGAAGACCACGTTCACCTGTCAGGGAAGTGGCCATAAGAGAGGCCTCAGCAGTTGGGACGCTGGCTGTTGTGGAGACAGAGGCGCTGCAAGGGCCAAGTAACCCGGAAGTCCAGAGAGGACCAAAGGGCCCAGATGACCCAGGAGCTAAAGGTGACACACTGTGTGGAAAGAGATGGAGGCTCCCTTCCTACACGAGACTCAGTCCCAGAAGTACATGATGGCACTATGAACTGGGAACAGGAACAAGCATCAGGACACGAGAGACCGACCCCAAACGGTTTATTGTGCACACTATACAGACAATGATAGAATGACAGATGTGGAATGGGGGGAAACCTCCCTAAAGGGACTGTAGTAATAGTATTGTGGAGATGTTGACAAACTGCTCAGGGTAACCGGGTTTGAGGGAGTTGAGTATTAGTAAATGATATGATGTATAAAGTAAACAGGGCGACAAGACAGGGCGATAAGTATATGATAGACGCAAGTAAGGATCTGCATTCTGTAAAGATGCACTTTTGCACCTACAGTGTGTAGAGTCTGCTGTGTCCATATTATACCACGATATTTGAAGTCGATACATAAGGTATATTTGGGAAAAAATACTGCCTCCGTCTCCACCTGTCAGCTGCTTTATGATGTATCTACAACTCGGGCGCCTTACCAGACACCCATTTCATCTATAAAAACTGAGCTGGCGTCTTTAGGAAGTAGACAGCCCTGTTCTCTCTGCAGTGGCCAAGCTTGGTATTGCACACAAAGTTCTATTGAGGTGAATGGGTTTTTTGTGTTTGTTTTTTTTACATCATGAATCATGTAGCATTAATGACAAGATATATTTTTCCTTTGGGTTGGTATGATTACAAAAATACCAAAATTACATTTATTTTAAGTTTTTCCACCTTTGCGCAATAAAAACTTGTTTTTGGAAACTATTATTTTTCTTTGCAGTGCTGCATTCAATGTCCTATAACATTTTTATTTTTCTGTAAGGGCTTGCATTCTGTGCAACGAACTGCAGCTGTTGGTGGTACCATTTTGGTACCAGGTTTTTTGATCACGTTTATTGCATTTTTTTTGGAAAGCAAAATGAACCACATAAGCATTTTTGACGTAGATAAGTAGTGCGTTTAATTTATTCTACAGGTGGTTACAAACGTGCCGATACCTAGGATGTTTTTTTGTTTTTAAGAGGAGAAAGTGGGCAAAAGAGTTTTTTTAACCAGCAATTTTTTTACACTTTTATTTTTTACAAACGTTTTATGTTGCTGTAAGATGTAAGAGACCTGAACCCATGATCATATGATTGCTATGATAATACATTGCAGTACGTCTGTACTGCACTGTATTACCGGTATTGCTAGGGACCATATGCCATGGCAGACCTGGACATCAGGCAATTGGACATCAGCAACCCATCTGCCCTCTGCAATGACATCGCAGTGATCTAATAACATCACGGAGGGAATGTGCTCCCTCTGTGAGCCCTTTACATGCCTCAATCAACATTGATTCTGTCATGTAACGGTTTAACAGCGGGGATCAGTTTTTATGTTCTGTAGCAGCAAGTACCATCTGCCGAGGACATAAACATACATTATACAGTATTAGGGGTTAAATATTTCCTGACAAGTTCTGTTCTTGTGACCTTCGACCATTTTTCATAAAACTACACAAAAAAAAAGAAAAAGGAGGTGGGATTAAGGAGCAGAAAATAGGGTAGTATAGGCAGCAGTCAGGGGAGTTTGGAAGTGTGCATGAGAGTACCAAATCTATGAACACCATATCTTTTCAAACCTTGCATTTTTGTGAAGTGGTACATTTCCTATTAATAAATATATTGCCCGTAGACAATTTAATTTCCTGGAATGGAACTGTTTTGTTTTTTCTAGGAAAGGATGTAGTAATTCTAGTTGCTAGTAGAACATATGTGAATAGCTGAAATTGGGAAAGGGTAAGCTCTGTTGGTGTAAGATACAGTACAGTTAATTTATGTTCCTTGCATGTAATAATACCAAATAAACTCTGAATTAGGTCAGGTACCCGGTTCTGGTTTGCATTTCCATAGTTCTATTAAGGCAGCAGAACTGCAGTCCTAAGCTCTCGCTCACGACCTGAAGGTTACAAGTTCAACCCCCACACAGTTCAAGTAGCTGGTCCAGGGTTGACTCAGCCTTCCATCCTTCTGAGGTTGGTAAAATGAGTACCCCTTGCTGGGGGGGGGGGGGGGCGGGGGGTAATAAATAAATTACTTGAAAGCGCTGAGGAATAAGTTGGCGCTACACAAATAACAAGATTTATTTTTTTATCTGTACCAACAACTGCCTGTTAATTACTATTACTGGTCAATGTATGACATAATCAAAGTTTTCAATGGGCATGTCTATGATATAAAAGTCTATTCAAGCCATCTCACTTAGTTAGAAGAGTTACATATTCACAATATAATTGGCATAGTACACATTTCTAAGAACTCACCTAAAATGAAACGGCCTAATAAGTGAATGTAGACCTGCAGGCGAACAAGAAACTCTATAGATCTTCTATATTTACTATCAATATAGGTCAATACCCATTGTTCTTTCAGATAGTTAAAAATTAGTCGAACAGACATTGATGGCAGATGGGAGTTTGTGTTAATGGATGGAATTATTGTATGGGCTAGGGTCTGATGTCTGATGTTTTGTATTATGGTAAACACATGGCTTTGGCAAAGTGACACTATTTCTTCTGGAAAAGAAGAGCTAGAGTGATTCTCATATTTCATTTCACAGACAGCTACTGTTTTCGCTGATCCCTGACGCATAGTGCGAGGTGCTCTGGAAATTTGTCAGCTGTCTGCTTTGCTTCAGAAGACAGTGCTTTATAGATGCCTGTCAAGAATACTTCATTTGGAATACATTTCACTCATCTCCAGCGACCAGTGGCGTCAAACTTCAATAGATTCTCAATGATCAAAGCAAAAACATTTCCTTTGGTGTTGAACCCCCAAACTTCAATCCTATATATTTTGCATTAATACAGTGATGCCTGGCAATTAGACTTCAGATGAATTAATGGGATTTACTCCATAATAAAAAAAAAAATACATTGCCTGCCAAGCTGCAAGAATGTGACAGCACTTTTAGAACAGTTTTAATGGAGCATACAAAACAGATAATCAAAAACCAAATCAGAGGCCTCAATATAGTCCTTGTTTGTTAACATACATATTTTGGATATATTTGAAGGGGTTGTCCGGTTACTGTACAGCATCACCTTTAATAGTACCATGTGGTGAAAGAATAAACAAAGTTGTACTTCGCTCCCATTGTGGTCCAGCTGTGTATTTGTTGGATAAAGGACCTACTCCACCTAAACAGACCTGCAAACCGAGTCCTCATTATCTACCTGTATCTGCGAAACCATCACTAGGAGGGGGCTTCTGTATATCTGCACCTCCCTCATCCCAAGTAAGTGTTGGATACTGCTTGCCTTTAAGGACATAGAGTATCCAATATCTATGGATGTGAGACGATCCTAGGAGCACAGGATTTTTTTTACAAGTTTTTCTATCCTTTTTATCTTTATGCTGGGGGGAGCCCCATTGGGGAGGTCCCTCTCTATCCATGCAGCTCTCCTCTTGGTAAGAGGATGCCATTGGCCTAGGACACGGCCCACCAATACTCCATCAAGACCACAGGTAAGGCACCTGGATACCCTATAGGGGCCAGGTGTCCACAACAGTTGAGTCCTAATAGACCGTCTCCTGAGGTGCTTTCCTGTGTGTTCTACTCAATATAGTCCTTGTTTGTTAACATAAATATTTTGGATACATTTAAAGGGGTTGTCCGATTACTGGACAGCATCACCTTTAATAGTGCTCCATGTGGTAACATAATAAACAAAGTTGTAGTTAGCTCCCATTGTGGTCCTGGTGTGACAGCGGCCTTCAACGGAAGAAAGGGGACCCCTGCAACCAATCAGAGGCTGCAGTGTCACAGTCCCAAACTCCGGGCATCTTGGTGCTCAGGATGTGGACGCCAATGCCAGAAGAAAGAGCGGTCATGTTGCAGCAGTCTCCTGACTTCCGGTGATGGCCGCTTTCACAACAAATGCCAGGACCACAGCAGGACTGCAACGCTGGATCCCAGCGGGGACGAAGAGGCAAGTACAGTATTTCACCACAGGGAGCGTTATTAAAGGGATCCTGTGTAGTAACTGGACAACCCCTTTAAATTATATATTGCGGCTTGGTTTAAAATGCTGTTTAACCCCTTACAATCCAATTTGTATCCTGGTTTTCCTAGGGGGCTTACTCTTTTTCTCCTGTTATACAATGGTGCTATATGCTGACTAAAGCCAGTACTGCATGAGGTGACACGTTGGATAGGCTCAGACAGCAGAGAGGCTGGCAATATACAGTAAGAGAACCCAGACGAAGGTCTTCCAACATCGGAGCTGTACAGCCTTAAATCATAATGTCTTCAGACGTCAGACAGTGGATTGGAAAGGGCTAATAGTTAAACAGAAAAAAATTTAGACAAAGCATTGGGGAAATCTACAAAATTTACCAAAGACACTGGCACATTAGACTCTTGCCTTCTTTATGTCACCTCTTTTTTGGTATATTTGATCTCAGTTTTCTGAAAATCAGGCACTCAATACTAATAAATCTTGCAGTGCCCCCTTTTTAGAAACGTTTTCTAAAAAAGCACTACGTATCTAAAATATATAATAAGTCTGATGCCTGACATGTACGCCAGTTTTTTGGCACAGCTTAAGCCATCATTTTTGGTGCATTTGGTTTAGTAAATCTGCTCCAATGAGTCTTAAAAATGTGCCTTTAATGTTCTCAAAAAGTTATGGACAATGTGTGCCAAGCTTTGGTGTTGTAACATCACGGCTACTATTGCTGTGAATATGTGCTAGACATAGATGCTTATTTATTTTAGCCTTATTTTGTGTCCAAATTGATTTGGCTAGAAAATATTTTAAAGTGACCCTCCGAGCCTCTAGAGACAAAATTGGCTGCATCGCCGCCCTAACTACCTAATGCACACTTTACATGAGTATGCATTGGTAGTCTAAGACAGGGGTCCCCAACCACCGGGCTGCGGACCGGGGCCGGGCCGTTGGATGTTTAGCGTCGGTCCGCGGCACCGCTGGGTAATTTTGCTCTAAACACAAGGCAGCGGGCCGAATCCGGCCCGCTGCCTTGTGTTTTGTGGCCTGCGGCGTGCGGACGCCGCTCGCCACTGAAGCGATTACCAGCGGGGGCGCCGCAGCTCCCCGCTGGTAATCACGCTGATCCGGGCGCACACAGTGACATCTGTGCAGCCAGGATTCTCCTCCCCGAGTCCCCTGCTCATTAGTTAGGCAGGAGAGGACTCGGGGAGGAAGCGTTCCGGGCTGACGTCAGGGCAAGCAGACAGAGAGCGACAGCAGGGAGGAGGTAAGTATATGGGTTGGGGGGGCTGCTTACTACTAGGGGGGGCTGCCTATTACTGGGGGGGGGCTGCCTATTACGGGGTGGGTGCTGTATATTATGGGGGGGCTGCCTCTTACGGGGGGCTACCTATTACAGGGGAAGGGGCTGCCTATTACTGGGGGGGGTTGGTTAATACTGGGGGAGGCTACTTATTACTGGGGGGGCTGCCTATTACTGGGGGAGGACCTGCTTATTACTGGGGGGACCTGCTTATTACTGGGGGTGGGGGGGTGGGGGCTACTTATTACTGGGGGGGCTGCTTATTACTGGGGGGGCTACTTATTACAGGGGAAGGGGCTGCCTATTACTGGGAGGGCTGCCTATTACTGGGGGGGTACTTATTACAGGGGAAGGGGATGCCTATTACTGGGGGGTGGGGGCTACTTACTACTGGGGGGGCTGCTTATTACTGGGGAGGGGTTGCTAATTACTGAGAGGTGGGGGCTGTCTATTACTGAGGGGTGGGGGGGAGATAAATTATATGCTGCCCTATGTGTGTGCTGGGGGGGGGGATAGACTATATGCTGCCCTATGTGTGTACTGCCAGGACATTCTAAATGTCATAATTAAATAAGAATGGACTAAACTCCAACCCCCTTCATAACCCCGGCCTCTATAACCAAAGCCCCGCCCATGTCCCGCCCAACCCTGCCGGGCCTTGTAAAAATGGTCTTGCTGGAAGCCGGTCCCTGGTGCCAAAAAGGTTGGGGACCACTGGTCTAGGACACTGCATGCTGCTCACATGGGCAGCACTGGCCAATCGAATCCATGTGTAGCGTCTCAGACTAATAATGCAGCAATGTAGCCATCTTTGCTTCTCCAGGCACAGGGGGTCACTTTACCTGATTTCTTATTACAAGCTTTGTACAGTCTAAGTATGAAGAATGTTGCCATGTTAACACCTTCAGAGCTGTGAATGGGCAGATGTAGAGTGTAACCACAAACCATGCATGTGATACTAACCAAGACACTTTGCTTGAAGTCTGTATGCTCTGTTGAAAGTATAAGATTTCTAATCTGTTTGCAATAGACAATCTTAAGAGCTATTTACATTAGACGATTATAGCTCAAAATTTGTTCCAACGTACGAAAATGCACAATAATTGTTACATCTAAATGCAAAAAAAATTTTCACTATTTGTTCACTTTTCGTTATCACTGACTTTCAACTAGCATAAAAGTAATCACTGGATCGCTGACTTCTCACTGCGTGTAAATGCTCCCTGCTTTACATAGAATGTGAAGCACTGAGCAAAATGCCAGTGATAGTTAGCACTGATTTGCCTGTCTAAACGCTCTGCAGGAATGCTAACAACTAGTGGAGACGTCACCACTTTATTCAGTCGTTTAGACAGGCAGATCGTCCCGTTGTACCATAGGAGTAAATGTCCAAACCCGAGTAAAACTGTAGATAAGATTGTGCCTAAGGTAATGGTATATTTAGACGGGTCGATCTGCCTGTCTAAATGACTGAACGAGCGGTAATGTCACCACTAGTTGTTAGCGCTTGTGCAGAGCGTTTAGACAAGCAAATCAGCGCTGACTTCGCACTCAGCGCTTCACATTCAGAGAGCTTTTACATTCAACAAGAAGTCAACGATCCAGTGATGCTGTTTATGCTGGTAGAAGTCAGCAATAACGAAAAGTAAATGATTTTTCTTTGCACTTAGATGTGACAATTATCACGCATTTTTGTTAATTTGTACACATTTTGAGCAATAATCATCCCGTGTAAATGGCCCTTAAGAAAATATTTCTGTAAGTGGCGGGTAGCATTATCATTAAAGAAATGGTATATATAACACACCATACTGGATGATTATATTAGACTCCAGGTAGATGCAGATACATTGTAGCAAAATATGCCAGGAGATATTGTACAGTAGATCTAGGATGCTTATGTGTTCAGCACACAGAGGATTAAAGGGGTTGTCCCGCGCCGAAACAGGTTTTTTTTTTTTTCAATAGCCCCCCCGTTCGGCGCGAGACAAACCCGATGCAGGGATAAAAAAAAAAAACGGGTAGTACTTACCGAATCCCCGCGCTCCGGTGACTTCTTACTTACCTTGCGAAGATGGCCGCCGGGATCTTCTACCTCCGTGGACCGCAGGTCTTCTGTGCGTTCCATTGCCGATTCCAGCCTCCTGATTGGCTGGAATCGGCACACGTGACGGGGCGGAGCTACGAGCAGCAGCTCTCCAGCACGAGCGGCCCCATTCAACACAGAGAAGACCGGACTGCGCAAGCGCGTATAATCGGGAGATTAGACGCTGAAAATTAGACGGCACCATGGAGACGAGGACGCCAGCAACGGAACAGGTAAGTGAATAACTTCTGTATGGCTCATAATTAATGCACGATGTATATTACAAAGTGCATTAATATGGCCATACAGAAGTGTATACCCCAACTTTGTTTCGCGGGACAACCCCTTTAACTACTCTGGATACAATTGTATCAACTTTATAGCTGATAGCAGAGCTAGGTCTATACAGCTATTGGGTGTAAACCAAGAATATGTTTTTCTGTGTAGTGTAGCCATCTGAGGGCTTATATTTTGTTGGATGAGTTGTAATTTTTATAGTAATCATTTTGTGGTAAATATTCTGTATTACAAAAAAATTATTCATTTTAATTCTGTGGAGGTGATGAAAAACTGTAATTTTGTCATACTTTTTTGTGATTTATTTTTTCAGTCTTCACAAAACAATATAAATAATGATTTAAGTTCATTCTACAGATTGCTATGATTACAGCGATCCCAAATATGTATATTTTTTGTTATGTCTTACTACTCTATACAATTAACACCTTTTTTTGTGAAATGGTCTTTGCGTTTTAGGACCTATAAGATTTTTTCTTTTCCATCAATGTAACTGTATGATGGCTTGTTTTCTATGTGCCGATTTATAGTTTGGGTCCATTTTGGGGTACAAATGACTTTTTCATTAATGTTTAATTCTGTTTTCGATAGGCACCATGAAGAAAAAATAGTTGTACTGCTATTGTTTTTTTTTAGGTTTTTTTATGACATTTACCAAAACGAATAAATAACATTAATTTTATAGTATAAGTCGTCACAAGTAATATTCTGTAAGAAATATTCTCTTTTATGTAAAACCGCTTAAATGCTGCAATCAGAGTTGATTAAAGCATCTAATGGATTAATTAGGTGCAGAGGAGTGATTAGATAAGCAAGAGCTCATTTACCTTTCCTTTTCTGAAAAAAACAAAACAAAAACATGTGTATACGACAATCAGAGAGTAAGTATTGATAACAATAGGAGAGTGATAACTTGAATATGCAGCTCCCACTTTAACTTGCTCTAGATCAAGATAGATTGTAAGCTAGAGACACAATCCTGGCTTTGTTTCAGAGCCTGAACAAGAGTCTTTGGAAGCAACTCTCCTCTGCATTAACATTGTCCTGAGTTGCATTAATTAAAAACTGTAATTTATTTTTCTACAAAAGCACAGCTCAGTGTAATCAGTAAGGGGGTTAAAAAGTACTCTGTAAGCAAACAACTCTCTAACATCTGTTATAAACAACACATCTTCTGCTATTCTGAGGTATTGGTTAAAAATACATATCCTTATAAATGAAAACTTTTAAGGAAAGGAATGTACCTGTGTACAATGCCAAAAGATCCTTGCATTCCACCTAAAACGTCAACATTTCAAGTGGAAAAGTTGAATCTTTTATCTGTATAAGCATTGTAAAACTAACATTAATAAATACAGATCATCTGATTCATACATAGCATCCTTAAGCAGACGGTGTAGGGAAATGGACAAAGTATTTGTTTGAGCTACTTTGGATGACTTACTGGTTCACAATGTAAATAGAGTGATCTAGAACAGTACAGATGTCTGTGAAGCACACTGAGGTCTTCCTGTCATACAAGAAGTTTTTACTCCTCTTACATTATAACACAAATAGCCCCCAATCATCATATCGAGCATGGTCATAAACAGACCCTTGTAATACTAACAAAGCAAAGCTTCCAGATCTGCAGTCAAGTGTGGTGAAAGGTCATGAGTTCTAACCATCATTTTCAAGTAAAACAATGAAACAATCTGCAGTAATTACCTAAACAGAACAACATAATATTGTTTCATAATGTGTAAGCAAGGAAAACACGATCTAGTTATTACAGGGCTGTGCCATGTTTGAACGTTATTCCATATCTACAGATTAAGGGACAACTTTCAGACGGGTGAGCATCCAAGCCCTAGAACTCTCACCGATCCAGAGAATGGTGCTTTTTGATCACTTTTTATTCTCTTTTTTTTGTGAGGTGGGATGAATGGAAACAATTTTTATTTTTAGATCGATGCAGTTTTGTGAGGACACTGTTTTTGTGGGACAAGCTGTAGTTTTCATTGGTACTTTTTTGTCATTGAGGACAAATAACATGATACTTTTATAGTACGAGTCATTATGGATGTCGATTTTCACATTTTTTTCAATAAACCATTATTTTATTTAACCCCAGGGTGTTTGGGTCCTAAAGAACCGGACACTTTTTTAGGGATTTTACCTATGTGGAGGTTTTAATGCCCACGAGCTGATTATCGTTAGAATTCGCGGTCAAACACGCACCGCGAATTCCACAGCAATATCTGTCAATAGACATGCTGTGGTAAATGATTCTCCCCTGCCCATGAGAGGAATTCAACAGCGTTTTCTGCTCGTGGGGGAGAATCACAGCATGTTCCATTCTATGCTGAAAATAGTGCGGACGGCTTCCATTGAAGTCAACGGAAGCCATCCTTCCCGCGATACTTCCGCTATGAGCACAGCAGAAGTACTGCGAGAATCTACATCACCGACCAGCGCGCGCAATGCGTGCCGGCTAACTAGGCGAGACATTCACGGCACATCTGGAGAGGTGACTATAGGGTCTCTAGGGGGTGCCGCGTCTGAATTCCGCTGCGATATCTCACAGACAGAATCCAACCCGGCCGTGGGCATAAGGCCCTTCATCTACCAAAATTATTTTTGCTGTGCTTTTTTTCCACAACATACAGGGCTATTCTTTTACATCTTTTTTCACAGATTTTTCCCCCCATTTTTTTAGTTTATTGGGGGTAAAAAGGCTGAAAAAATGATTTGTTTATAACTATATATATATAATTTTTTTTTTAATAAGTAAATTTACACTAAAATTAAGAATGGAAGTGGGTTCCTCATTTTGTTTTGAACATTTTCTTATATAATTTGTATAGGTTTCGATGACAGGGCGTATATGGTTTTGGTTGGCTCTGCTTTGGGTCATTTTTGTTTGTTAAGTATATATTTTTATTTTGTTCTGTAATACTTTCTACTTATTTTTTTAACTATTTTTTTTAACCATCTATGACCCCCATGATGTCATATAACACCTTTGGGGGACATTCACATGAAGTTTTTTAAATTTTTTTTAATTTCACGCTTTAATCATCACGCTTGCATAGGAACCCCAATTACCGGGGAAAGCATCCCCCTGCAGTGAAAACAGGACCCTGCAGCTCTGCTGTAACAGAGGGCACCTGGCAGTCACTTTTTAGTACATACCACACTCTTCGAGCTCTATGTTTTCGGGAAAGGAGAAGGCAGAAGTGGTTAAAATCCATTCTCCCTTCTCCTCCGGGTTCCCACCTATGACTTACAGCTGAGGGCCAGACCTGCCTCTGCTTGATTGCTGGAGCAGAGGCTTTAATTCCAAGCTATATTTTGCTATTGGCTGGGATTGAAGCTCAGTACCAGGTGGCATATATAATTGGTCCTTAAGGGCTTAAAACAGGCTACTTTTGTGTGTAACTAGAGGGGGTTAGATTTTCTTTGTTCTTATATTATAATAATAATATATATTATTTCTTTCAATATTTACGCGTATTAGTCTAACACAAGGGCCTGAAGATGCAGTCCATTCATCACCTACATAATACACTGCATTATTTATGTAGTGTGTTCATCAGGCAGGCTATTAGACCCTGCGTCTGGTAGGACCTAATACTCTTCCATAAATGGCAGACCTGGAGGTGATTGCTAGGCTTCTAGTTGCAAGTGAAACCAATCACAACACTTCTGATCACATCATGACTGCTGATGGGCTAACTTAAAGGGGTTGTCCCGCGGCGAAATCCAAAATGTTTTTTCTACATACCCCCACATTGTGCCCCGTTAAAAACAATCCCTTTGTTATTTAAAAAAAAAATCGCTTACCTGCATCCCCATTCGGCCAGTTTCTTCTTTTCTTCTTTTAAAGATGGCCGCCGGTCCTTTCCCAAGGTGCACCGCGGTTTTCTCCCATGGTGCACCGTGGGTCTTCTCCCATGGTGCACCGTGGATTATCTTCTCCTGTCTTGCGTTCCACTGCCGATTAAAGCCACCTAATTGGCTGATCGGCACCACGTGATGGAGGCGGAGCTACGATGACGATGCGCAGACTAGCCCTCCGGCGCGAGCACGCCGGAGCGGCCCCATTCAACAGAGCAGAAGACCGGACAGCGCAAGCGCGTCTAAAGGAGGCACAAGATACAGAAATTAGTCGGAGCCATGGAGACGGGGACGCCAGCGCCGGAGGGGGTAAGTGTATAACTTCTGTATGGCTCATATTTAATGCACGATGTATATTACAAAGTGCATTAATGTGGCCATACAGAAGTGTAAAACCCCACTTGATTTCATAAGACAACGCCTTTAAGCCAAACTTCTTAAATATCACCATTGCGCCCGTGCCATGCGCATGTCATAAAGGTACTGAGCTTTGTGTGAACTACTTCCCTTCTGTTCGGTAAATATACACTGTGGGTCTAGAAGGGGTTAAAATGTTAATTAGATGGACCATGCACAAGCATACTGCTGCACAGGACCATAGGGAACTATCAATCTGCATGGATCATTCTATGCAGTGCATATGCGAACAGGAAGGACAGGGAAATGTATCCAATTTCTAAAGAAACAAATGTGTATCCATTTATTTCCATATTCTTAAATCATGTGTACAATTTTCTAAGTTTCCTGAACCCAAAGGAAAGGTTAATGATTACTGACTTGTTCAACATATCCCTAGAAAGAGCAGCCAAATAATAAGTCATTGTGGCTGATGCCAGGAGGCACGATGTGCAGGAACCTCGCTGTTTGTCATCGTACGACTCCCGCACAATATTCATGTGTGTTATTTTTTGTTGACAATAAAACACAGATGGGAATGAGATTTTATTATCTGTAATACCGAGCTAGGAGACAGCCGTTATTTCCTGACAATCAATCCTCCAATTGTTAGTCAAAACATTAACTTAGAAGAACTTCTGCAATGCAGACAAAGAAAAATACCCGTAACTAGAAAACCCGCTTTATACATGAGAGACTATCAAATGTTCTGTCTGTTGATAGCAGACGCTGAAAAATTGCTATGTAATATTTGATAAAGATGTGAAATACGAGCCACATTTTCTATTATGCCACAAAACAATGGCTTGTTCATGAAACGGAACAATCAATCATTTATTAGTCATACTTTGGCCTAAGGCTTGCATACATTCAAACCACAATCCGCAATGCATAAAGGAAAATGTTTATACAATCCTGTGAAGCCAAAGCAAAATGAACAACCCTGTTCTATTAAAACACAAATTACTTAGAGCTACTTTATATTTAATTGAGTTTGTGGGGACTGCACGGCAAAACTTACATGTTTTTAGTGTCTACGTTGCTTAAAAAAAGTATCATACACAAGTCAAGTAAGGAGAGATGTCAGAGTGCAGCTCAGGAAACAAACATTTATTTTAATTCCTCTTTAAATTTCTAGTTATATATACATATATATACACTACCGTTCAAAAGTTTGGGGTCACATTGAAATGTCCTTATTTTTGAAGGAAAAGCACTGTACTTTTCAATGAAGATAACTTTAAACTAATCCTAACTTTAAACAAATGCACTCTATACATTGCTAATGTGGTAAATGACTATTCTAGCTGCAAATGTCTGGTTTTTTGTGCAATATCTACAAAGGTGAATAGAGGCCCATTTCCAGCAACTATCACTCCAGTGTTCTAATGGTACAATGTGTTTGCTCATTGGCTCAGAAGGCTAATTGATGATTAGAAAACCCTTGTGCAATCATGTTCACACATCTGAAAACAGTCTAGCTCGTTACAGAAGCTACAAAACTGACCTTCCTGTGAGCAGATTGAGTTTCTGGAGCATCACATTTGTGGGGTCAATTAAACGCTCAAAATGGCCAGAAAAAGAGAACTTTCATCTGAAACTCGACAGTCTATTCTTGTTCTTAGAAATGAAGGCTATTCCATGCGAGAAATTGCTAAGAAATTGAAGATTTCCTACAACGGTGTGTACTACTCCCTTCAGAGGACAGCGCAAACAGGCTCTAACCAGAGTAGAAAAAGAAGTGGGAGGCCGCGTTGCACAACTAAGCAAGAAGATAAGCACATTAGAGTCTCTAGTTTGAGAAACAGACGCCTCACAGGTACCCAACTGGCATCTTCATTAAATAGTACCCGCAAAACACCAGTGTCAACATCTACAGTGAAGAGGCGGCTGCGGGATTTTGGGCTTCAGGGCAGAGTGGCAAAGAAAAAGCCATATCTGAGACTGGCCAATAAAAGAAAAAGATTAAGATGGGCAAAAGAACACAGACATTGGACAGAGGAAGACTGGAAAAAAGTGTTGTGGACGGATGAATCCAAGTTTGAGGTGTTTGGATCACAAAGAAGAACGTTTGTGAGACGCAGAACAAATGAAAAGATGCTGGAAGAATGCCTGACGCCATCTGTTAAGCATGGTGGAGGTAATGTGATGGTCTGGGGTTGCTTTGGTGCTGGTAAGGTGGGAGATTTGTACAGGGTAAAAGGGATTCTGAATAAGGAAGGCTATCACTCCATTTTGCAACGCCATGCCATACCCAGTGGACAGCGCTTGATTGGAACCAATTTCATCCTACAACAGGACAATGACCCTAAACACACCTCCAAATTGTGCAAGAACTATTTACAGCAGAAGCAGGCAGCTGGTATTCTATCGGTAATGGAGTGGCCAGCGCAGTCACCAGATCTGAACCCCATTGAGCTGTTGTGGGAGCAGCTTGACCGTATGGTACGCCGGAAGTGCCCATCCAACCAATCCAACTTGTGGGAGATGCTTCTAGAAGCGTGGGGTGCAATTTCACAAGCTTACCTCAACAAATTAACAGCTAGAATGTCAAAGGTTTGCAATGCTGTAATTGCTGCAAAAGGAGGATTCTTTGACGAAAGCAAAGTTTGATGTAAAAACAATGTTATTTCAAATACAAATCATTATTTCTAACCTTGTCAATGTCTTGACTCTATTTTCTATTCATTTCACAACGCATGGTGGTGAATAAGTGTGACTTTTCATGGAAAACACAAAATTGTTTGGGTGACCCCAAACTTTTGAACGGTAGTGTATATATATATATATATATACACTAATAATTATACGGAAATTATGGCACCACACAGCTGTGATGCATGCACGTCACACACACAGAACTGCTACATGCAGGTCACACAGACAGCACTGCTACATACATTATTCATCCCATACAACAGGGATCAAAAGCAGCACAGCAGTGGAGATGAAGGACATGTGATGACATCACTGTCATGCTCTGCCCCTGATCATATGACTGGAACATTCATCCCGAGTGAATGACTTACATGCTCTGCCCCTGATCACATGACAGTGACATCATCAAAGATCTTCCATCGCCAGTGAGGGAGTTACATGCTCTGCCCCTGATCACATGATGGTGACATCATTAAAGGTCCTGCATCCTTGTGCAGATTACTGGCAGACTACAAACCTCCTGCAGCCTCGGTTGCTATGGAATACTTACGAACACATAGCCAGACAGCAGCCATGTGCGTACAGGACCTGTAATGATGTCACCATCATGTTATCAGGGGTGGAGTGCTGTAAGTCACTTACAAACCCACTCATTAACGCACGGACTGACAGGTCATTGTTAGTAGTTTGATATATATATATGTTCAATCTTTTTTATTGAAGATTTTTTGTTTCAATAAACAAACAAATCAGGTCTCGCAGGACCTCATAAAATCAAGAAATATGTATAAAGAGGAATTACAAAAACATAACTGACCGAGCCTATCTTAAAATTTCCTTTGCCTATCTTGTTGCATGGTTTGTCTCTAATACATCAAACGAACACCTCTGAATTGACCATATCAATGCAGGCTTATCTTCATTGATAGATTACATTGCTCTAGGCTCCAAGATGAATGAAGAGAAAATGCAAAACAATAAACAAACAAACAAAAAATACACACATACAGAAAAGAAAAAAGAAAAAAAACAGGGTTGCTGAGGGGGAAGGGGGGTGGGGAGACCAGGTATAACCATCCCATGGTCAGTCCAAGGTGTCTACCGCTTTGTAGACAATTCCAGTCTTAGTTTACCTCTTCTTGAGCTATCAACGTTTATGCAAGTTTATGGAATTTTATGAAAACAGGATCTCGAACTCTGTGGAGGATACAAAGTCCAGCCAAGGCTGCCATATTATTAGGAATTTTTCCATCTCTATTACGTTCTGCACAGAGTTCTTCCATGTGGCATAGTTGTGCCATTTCATGCTGCCATTCACTCATAGAAGGCACGTGAGTCGTTCGCCAGTGACGTGGGATCACCACCCACGCAGCTGCCAGACAGAATCTAAGCAGTCCCCTTTTCTGAGCTCCTATCGAGCCCAGCAGAATAGAGAGTAATGCTATCTGTGGGGTGTTTTGGATTGTGTTCCTGCTTATCAAATTGTATATTGAGAACACCTTGTCTCAGAAGGGTTTCACCCGGTCACAGCTCCACCATATGTGGATCATTGTGCCCCTGTCAGTCCCACAGCGCCAACACCGGTCCGAAACCGAAGGGAAAATGTGGTGCAAGCGAGCTGGGTATCTATACCACCTCGACAGTATCTTGTAACTTTTTTCTTGAGCGGCGCATGCAATGGACAGCTTATGTGTAAACAGGCATGCCTTCTGCCAATCCCCGGTGGATATCGCAGCCCCCAGGTCATCTTCCAAGGCCCGCTTAAAACCAGGGTCTGCATCACAGTACAATAGGCTGTATATCAGGGATACTACATGTGCCGGAGGAGATTGCAAAGAAAATAACTTCTCAAATGGTGTTAGTGCTCTCCGGAAGGAGCCGCCAACCCCACGTGCTGTGAGGAATGAACGCAACTGGAAGTATTCAAACCAGGAGAGGTCTGGTCTCCCATATTTATCTCTAAGTTCCTGTAAAGATGGCAACGACGCCCCATTAAGAATATGGTGTATCCGTGTGCCTTCCTGTGCCTCCCAACCCATGAATCTATCTCCAACATGGCCCGGTGGAAAAGCCGGATTGTGAAATAGGGGGGTGAGAGGGCTGTCCTTCCCAGACAGACTTTGTTCTCGGACTGTCCGATCCCACATTCTCAATGTCCCCTGCAATAGAAAGTTAGGAGAAATGGATTGAGCCCTGTCTTCGGCTCTAATCCATGGTAAAAGATTTATAGGGATCGAGCAATCCTCTTGTTCCAGGGCCACCCATTGTTTACTAACAGCGTGGTACTGCCAGTCTATCAGATGCATCAAGACTGCTGCTCTGTGGTATTGCCTGAAGTTCGGAAACCCTACCCCCCCTCTAATTTTGGAAAATGATAGGTACCGAAATCCCAGTCGAGGTCTACGTCTGCCCCATACAAACTTCGTCATGGCTGTTTTTAGTCTATTGAAAAATTGTATTGGAGGGGTGATGAGGATAGCCTGAAAGAGGTATAGGAACCTAGGGAGTATGTCCATTTTGATGGCATTTATCCGTCCGAACCAGGATAAATCTCGGGTTGCGTAGGAGAGCAGGTCTTTCATCGTTCGCTCTAAGAGCGTCATATAATTCAGAGGGAACAATTTAGTTTGGTCAGCAGGAATATGCACTCCCAGATATTGTATTGCATCTTTTTTCCATTTAAAGGGAAAGTGTTCAGCGATATGCTGCTCCTCTACACCTGGCAAAGAAACATTCATGGCCTCTGATTTAGAGTAATTAATTTTGAAGTTAGACAGATGTCCAAACCTCTCAAATTCTTGCAACAGGGATGGCAGAGTGGTACGCGGCTTAGTAATATACAACAATAGATCGTCCGCATATAACGCCGCCTTGTACTGGGCCCCTCCTATTTGTACTCCCTTAATAGTCGTGTTGTTCCTGATCGCCACAGCCAAATGCTCCATAACTAGTACATATAGCAGTGGGGATAGGGGACAACCCTGTCTAGTACCATTTTTAATACTAATTGGGGATGACAATCTACCATTTATTCTGATCTTAGCTGTGGGACAGGTGTACAGAGCGAGGACCCTTGTCAGGAATTTGGAGCCTACGCCAATCTGTTTCAATGTCTCAGTCAGGAAACCCCAATGCACCCTGTCGAAGGCTTTTTCAGCATCAACGGATAGTAGGCACATGGGGTCTGACCTATTTCTTGCCTTAGATGTTACCAGTATGGTTTTAATAATATTGTCTCTCACCTCCCTACCCCTGACAAAGCCCACTTGGTCCGTATGAATAATGGAGGGCATGTATGGAGTTAGTCTGTTGGCTAGGATTTTTGAGAAGAATTTCACATCCACATTTATTAATGATATTGGTCTATAATTGGTGGAGACTGTGTGATCCTTGCCTGGTTTTGGTATGACGCTAATATGCGCCTCTAAAGATTGACGTGGGAAGGGAGATTCAGAAGAGATTGCAGAGAAGACTCCTGCTAAGATGGGGGAGAGCTGTTGTCTCATGAGTTTATAAAAAGCAGGTGTGAAGCCGTCTGGCCCTGGGCTCTTCCCTGCCGGAGTAGTCTTAATGACTTCCTCAATTTCCTCTGTTGATATATCGGACTCTAGCATTTCTTTATCATCTGTATCCAAAACTGGCAAAGCTGTCTCTGCTATATATTCTGTTATGCAGTCTCGTAGAGCACTCTGCTCCATATCCACAAATTGACCCCTTAACCCATAGAGTTGCGAATAATAATTCCGGAACGTCTCCAAGATCTCCGCGGGGTTGTAAGTGTCCATTCCTGCTGCGTTCTTGATGCGGGGGACATAGGTACCCATCACTCTCGGGTGGAGCAGGCGCGACAATGGTCTACCCGCTTTATTAGAATATTCGTAGTAAAACCGTCTACACTGATCTCTATAGCATAAGTATCTTTGGTCTAGTTTTGCTTTGAGCTCAATTCTGGGCTTCACCAGATCCGCAAGTGTAGATGGGGATAACGTTTGTTTGTGCGAGGTTTCTAACACATGTATCTGCTGGACCAAAGCAGATATCTTGGCTGCACCCTCTCTCTTGAGTCGTGCTCCATGCTTGATAAACAAACCCCGTAAGACGCACTTCAGAGCCTCCCATTGGGTAGGTTCCGGTGTATCGTCCGCTGCGTGTACTGCTGTAAACATGTCGATATGCTCCCTTATTTCGTTAATGCACACGCTATCTCTTAATAGATTATCATTCAGGCGCCAAGTTCACTGACGGTCAACCTGATCTGGTAAGGAAAGGCTCAGAAAAATTGGGGCATGGTCTGACCAGATCATGTCACCAATGCTAGCAGCAGGGTGCCAGGACAGCACGTGGTGGCCCAACAAAAAGTAGTCAATCCTACTGTAAGAGTTGTGCGGGTGCGAGAAGAAGGTGTAGTCTCGGTCTTGCGGATGTAAAATGCGCCAGATATCCACCACCTGAAGTGTATGTAGTGCACGCTTGAGCGATCGCAATTGGCTATTGGAGACTTTCACGGACGACCTACCAGCTCGCTCCCAGATGTACGACCTGTTCCGCCTGGTGAGAAAGTGGCTGCAGCCAGAGGAGTCGTCCCCGGCGGAGATCGTACAAAGAGTGGTTCTGGACAAGTTCATCCGCTCATTGCCCCCCGCAATCCAGCGCTGGGTGGGACAAGGAGGTCCCCAGGACGTGGACCAACTCGTGAGCCTCGTCGAGAGGTATAAAGCCACAGAGGACTTACTGCAAGCCGTGCCTCCTCGACGTTCCAACCCCGGAAACAGCAAGTCGGCCGGAGCACCTGGTAAGACTGTTCCGTATGTAAGGGGTGTCAAAAATGTCCCAAAGGGAGGCGGCTCAGAGGGGGATCATGTGGGACAGAAGAGGAGTCCCAACTGGACAGTCCGGTCCCGGGTAGAACCCCAAGGGGACCGGAGCCCCATACTATGTTGGCGCTGTAGGGAGCCTGGGCATATTGCCGCCAACTGTCCGCTTACCATGGAACCCATGGACTGTGACTCTGCCCAGCGGAGGTCGATGTTCGCACGGCCAGTATGTTCTGCAGTGACTGTGTCAGAGACTGATCGACCATTATGTCACCTAAAGGTGAATGACTTTGCGGTGACAGCTCTACTGGACTCAGGGAGCTTGGTTACGCTGGTGCACTCCAGCCTGGTCGATCCCACAACCTTCACCGGCCGTCGCATGGGGGTTGTGTGTGTGCATGGGGACACCAAGGAATATCCTATTGCCCTTGTAAGACTTGAGACTCCGTGCGGACTTGCCACCCATGAGGTGGGCGTCGTAAAATCCTTAATGCACACCGTGATCCTCGGGAGAGACTTTCCCCTATTTTGGGACTTGTGGCGACACCGAGGGTCGTCTGCAAATAAGGTTCATGATAATGCAAATGTGTATGATGTGTGTCCAGAACCGTTTGACCCTGAGGGTACAGTTCCAGCAGTAGGGGTGACCCAAGAGAATGGGGATAACTTTCCCTTAACAGTACTAGCGGGTGAGACGGAGGTACAGGACGAAGTGGTTGCTATGCCTGACTTAGAGGTCTCACGTGCCAATTTCGGAACTGAGCAGCTCCGAGACCCCACCTTAGTAAAGGCCAGGGAAAATGTTAAAGTACTAAATGGGGAGCCTCAATTCCCAGGGGCTAATACTGTGTTTCCACACCTGGCAGTCAATCAAGAATTGTTGTATCAGGTTGACAAGGTCCGTGGGGAGGTTGTGGAACAGCTGGTGGTACCTCAGTCTTATCGTAGGATGGTCTTAGACCTGGCGCACCAGCATGTGCTGGGAGGTCATCTCGGTAGCGAAAAAACTAGGGAACGCATCCTTCAGCGTTTTTTCTGGCCGGCGGTACATGGTGATGTAAAACGTTACTGTGAGTCGTGCCCGGAGTGTCAAATAACAGCTCCTATGCCCCATTACCGGAGCCCCTTAGTGCCCTTGCCCATCATAGAGGTGCCGTTTGAGCGGATCGCTATGGACCTAGTTGGGCCCTTGGTAAAGTCTGCCCGGGGTCACCAACATATATTGGTGGTTGTAGACTATGCCACCCGTTACCCCGAAGCCGTTCCTTTACGCAATACGTCATCCAAGGGTATTGCAAAGGAACTACTTCACATGTTCTCCCGCACAGGCATACCAAAAGAGATCCTGACGGACCAAGGAACACCCTTTATGTCAAAGGTCATGAAGGAATTGTGTAAGCTGCTGAATATTAAGCACTTACGGACGTCGGTGTACCACCCACAGACGGATGGTCTGGTTGAGAGATTTAATAAGACCCTAAAAAGCATGCTAAAAAAGGTAGTCAATAAGGATGGGAAGGACTGGGACTGTCTGCTGCCATATTTAATGTTCTCAATCCGGGAAGTCCCACAATCCTCCACTGGGTTCTCTCCCTTTGAATTAGTTTATGGTAGACATCCCCGAGGGCTCCTTGATGTAGCTAAGGAGACCTGGGAGCACGAGTCCACCCCCTACAGGAGTGTTATTGAACACATCTCCCTGATGCAAGATCGAATTGCGGCGGTCATGCCCATTGTTAGAGAACATTTACAGCAGGCTCAAGAAGCCCAAAGCCGGGTATATAACAGGTCCGCCAAGGTGAGAACCTTCAACCCTGGGGATCGGGTACTAGTGTTGGTGCCCACCCTGGAAAGTAAATTCCTAGCAAAATGGCAAGGGCCCTATGAAATAATTGAGAAAGTCGGAGAGGTAAATTATAAGGTATACCAGCCAGGTAGGCGGAAACCAGAACAGTTGTACCATGTAAACCTAATTAAGCCATGGAAGGACAGAGAAGCCCTGACTGCAGTGAGCACCCCCCATGGTGAGGTCCCAGAGGTGTGTGTATCAGGGTCCCTGTCCAAGTCCCAACAGCAAGAGTCGAGGGAATTTATACAACGTAATTCAGATGTGTTCTCTGATATACCAGGGCGTACTGGTGTCATAAAACACGACATTATAACTGAACCAGGGGTAGAGGTTCAGTTGAAACCGTACAGGGTTCCGGAAGCCCGCAGACGAGCCATCTCAGAGGAGGTCAAGAAAATGCTAGACCTCGGAGTAATTGAGGAGTCGAAAAGCGAATGGTCCAGCCCTATCGTGCTGATACCAAAACCTGATGGCTCTCTGCGCTTCTGTAACGACTTCCGGAAGCTAAATGACGTGTCAAAATTTGACGCATACCCAATGCCGAGAGTGGACGAGTTAATTGAGAGACTGGGTCATGCCAGGTACTTTTCCACTCTCGACCTTACTAAAGGCTACTGGCAGGTTCCCCTTACAGAGAGCGCGAAAGAAAAGACTGCGTTTGCCACACCAGAAGGGTTGTTTCAGTACATCTGCCTACCCTTCGGTTTGCATGGAGCCCCAGCAACCTTCCAAAGATTGATGGATATCATACTCAAACCCCATCGTCAATATGCGTCAGCATATTTAGATGATATCATCATCTTTAGCGAAGACTGGGACAGCCACCTACCCAAGGTACAGGCAGTACTGAACTCCCTTAGAAAAGCAGGGCTCACAGCAAACCCAAAGAAGTGCGCCCTGGGTCTTGAAGAAGCACAATACCTGGGGTATATAATAGGTAGGGGTATTATAAAACCCCAGGTCAATAAAGTTGAAGCCGTTCAGAACTGGCCACAACCCACAACTAAAAAGCAGGTGAGAGCCTTTTTAGGCATTGTAGGGTACTATAGGCGGTTCGTGCAAAACTTTGCTAGCATAGCAGCGCCCCTAACAGACTTGACCAAGAACAGTAAGTCAGTCATGGCAAGTGGAACCCTGACGCAGAAAAGGCGTTACAAGAGTTAAAACGGGCCCTCTGTAGACGTCCAGTGTTAGTCACACCCAATTTTAAAAGAGAATTTATTGTCCAAACAGACGCGTCCGATGTGGGACTGGGAGCAGTTCTGTCCCAGGAAGTAGAGGGAGAGGAACATCCCGTGATATATCTGAGCAGGAAGCTCACGCCACCGGAAAAAAATTATAGTATCGTTGAGCGGGAGTGCCTAGCCATCAAGTGGGCCCTGGAATCCCTAAAATACTACCTGCTAGGTCGGCACTTCAGGCTGATCACAGACCACTCCCCCTTAACCTGGATGTCACAGGCAAAAGAAAGAAATGCCAGAGTCACTAGATGGTTCCTGACCCTTCAAAATTTTAGTTTTTCGGTAGAGCACAGGGCCGGAAAGCTACAGGGCAATGCCAATGCCTTATCAAGGACGCATTGCATGACGGCGAAAGGTGTCCGACCCCACAGGCTCGAACAGAGGGTGAGGGTATTTGAGACTGTGACCGGCAAGGTGCTGGAGGGCAGGTATATTTCACCTAGGATGCTCTCCTATGCTGCTTTGGGGAGCGCTTGGGCAGATACGTGCCACCGAGCAGCCTGGGCTCGGTGGAGGAAGCCGGCAGAATAGTGTTAGTAGCATTAAGCTACTAACACGTTGTAGTAAGTAAGTGACTCCAAGCCGCATAATCCGGGCCGGCTTTTCCTGGAGTGACCAAAGTGAAGGGTGGGATGGTCACTCCCACGTACCAGGTGGGGCTGGTACCAGGCCTTATAAAGCCTGGGCCTACAGGGCCTAGAGGGAGAGCTGAGACCTTTGCAGGTCTGAGAGTCCTGGCTAGCTGTGTGCAGGAGCCATTTGTTTACCAGTATGTAGACAGGGACGCTACATGTTTAGTAAGTGCTCGGACGAGCAGGATTTACTTTATGTTTGCCTGATGTAAAGGCCTGTATTTTGCTTTGTTTGCTTGGAAATAAACCCAGGCAAAGCCTGCACTAAAGACTTTATCCTATGTGTCACTGTCTCTGACTGCTTATGCCCAGGTTGCTACCGATCCTAAACGCTAATCCCTCACAGTGTATATATGTATAATAGTGTGCGTCTGTGTGTATATACGTATAATAGTGTGTGTATGTGTGTATATACGTATAACAGTGTGCGTCTGTGTGTATATTTACATAATAGTGTGCATCTGTGCATGTATGTGTATAATAGTGTGTGTGTGTGTGTGCATGTATGTGTATTAAAGTGTGTGTCTGTGCTATATGTGTAATATAGTGTGCGTATGTGCTATATGTGTATTATAGTGTGCGTATGTGCTATATGTGTATTATAGTGTGCGTCTGTGCTATATTGTAATGGTGTGCATCTATGCTATATGTGTAGAATAGTGTGCGTGTGTGTGTGTATATATGTATAATAGTGTGCGCCACTGGCCACTATGGGGGACCTTATTACCAATCGGGTCACTATGGGGTTCACTTTTGCTATACAGTCTTACAATTAGAATCGGCCCCTTGAAGGCAACCATAAGGCTGATGTGGCCCTCAGTGAAAATGAGTTTGACACCCCTGTTCTATAGGCTGAATTCACAGGTAACAGACGTGCTGTGCAGTTCTCATCAACATTTCAGAAAGATGAATTCAAATAGACAAAGTAGGATAGTTGCTGTTCCGTGAATAAAAGCCTTTATTGAATAAGTGTTTCACACTGATTTAATATGTCTTGGATTTTATGTGAAACATCTACTGTATTTAATAAAGGCAACTATCCAATTTTGTCTATTTATATTCACATCCACGTAATATTTACTATATAATAGGATTTCTGAGAGATGCCATCCTGGAATACCTCAAGGAAAACAATGGTATAACTCCTCATCATGTCAGACCAATTTGATCAGCTTCTACACTAAAATAAGTTCTAGGCTAGATCTGGGAGAGTCTATTGATATCGTATATCTGGATTTTTCTACGATATTTGACACCGTACTGCACAGTAGGTGGATATGTAAACTGAGGCAGCTTGGTCTGGGCGAAAACATGTGTAGCAGGGTAAAGAATTGGCTCAGAGATAGAGAGTGGTAATAAATGGTTCGTATTCTGATTGGGCCACTGTCGCTAGTGGGGTGCCACAGGGCTCAGTACTAGGCCCCATTCTGTTCAATATATTTATCAATGAACTGATAGAGGGACTGCACAGTAAGATATTGATATTTGCAGACAATACAAAATTATACAAGATTATACAAGGTACATGCTAGTGGTAAACTCAGACAAGATCAGAAATAAAATGAAAGAATACTTGAGTTATTAGCTAGAGATGAGCGAGTACCAAAATGCTTGGGTGCTTGTTATTCGAGTCGAGCTTTTCGTAATATTTGAGAGCTCTATTCCAGTAACGAACCCCATTGAAGTCAATGGGAGACCCAAGCATTTTTGCAATGGACCCATTTCTCTCTCTCTCTCTCTCTCTCTCTCTCTCTCGTTGGAGAGATGAGAGAAGAAAAGCTATTAAGGTGTGTCTCTCCATTACAGACTTTTTGTAAATTCTAACCAGGGTTGCCAGATTTGTAGAAATTTGCTTCTAGTCTGAGACTTCCAATCAACTAACTCTTAAAGCTGGCAAATCTAAGAGATTTGCTCTCTCCATAGAGTTCCAGAGGGCGGATCAGAGTCTTTCCATTACATTGGAATCAATAGTGTCATTGCTAGTAATAGCATGGCGGGAAGGCTCACACAGGAAGGACATAAATACTGAGTTGGTTTTCACAAGAGGCCTAACTCTAGGGTAAGAGTAATAACAGTCGAGTAAATGTTGTTGATCTGCTCATTGACTTTTCTCCAGAAAGGCCTAAGACACTAAGTTTAAATTAAAGAAGTAGACAGAAGATCTGCACCATCTTGTAAGACAGTTATTTGAATTCTTCTGGATTCTCATACATTTAGAAAAATCATAACAGTTACGAAGAACCCCAGCTACATATTCTTTAGAAAGGCATATATTTAACTCCCTTTTCCCACTCCGTCAGAAACTAATGTTTATTAGATGAAGACTCAAGTAACAGGCCATTATATAGACATGATAAGAGTTCGCGAGGTAATTTAGGTAAAGAAAGATATGTTTTTTACTTCTTTAAAAGTCACTAGTCAGACCATACCAGGAATATTGTATACAGTTTTGGGCACCGGTACTCAAGAAGGATATATCAGAGCTTAAGCGAGTACAAAGGCGGGCAACTAAAGTAATTAATGAAATGGGTGGAATACAATAGCGAGAAAGGTTATCAAAATTGGTATTATTTAGTTTAGAAAAAAGAGGTGTGACCTAATAACTATGTATGAATATATCAGGGGTCAGTTCAGAGATCTCTCCCATCATCTATTTATACCCAGGACTGTAATAAGGGGACGCTCTAATAACTCTGTAAAAATATATCAGGGCACAATACAGAGATCTCTCACATCATCTATTTATACCCAGGACTGTGTCCAGAGAGAATAAGGTTTCTGCACCAACACAGAAGGGGGTTCTTTACTGTAAGAGCAGTGAGACTATCGAACTCTCTGCCTGAGGACAGGGTGATGGCGAACTTGATAAAACAGTACAAGATGGGCCTGGATGATTTTCTTGAGCGTTGCAATGTTACAGGTTATAATCACTAATTACTTCAGAAGGGTCAGTGATCCGGGGCTTATTCTGATTGCCAGACTTGGAGTCAGGAAGGAATATTTTCCCTTAAATAGACAAAATTGGCTTCTACCTCATTGTGGGTTTTTTTGCATTCCTCTGGATTAATATTGGGGGGTAATATGCCGAAATGGATGGACATACTTTATGGACGACTTTGCATACTATGTTACCAAGATGAGTCGGTGAATCACTAAAGGTTTCTTGGAATTTTTTAAGTGTTGTAAGGAGATAATTTTGTTCAATATGATTTAATGAGGGGATTTGAAAAAAGATCTCCAAGTTACCAAGGTTGCTTATCTTAGGACCCTTTAGGATTTCTTGAATCTCAAAAGCATCCAATTTACTCCAGACCTGGGATGTTAACAAGGGTTTACAAAACGTTATTTGGCCCCGAGATATCTCTTTCTATGCTAACTGTAGGCTCTGATATGAAGGTATCCACTGAATAAAGCTTTTTTTTTATAAGATAGTGATATGCTAGTCTTAGTCTATGGGTATTTTAACTGAACCTTGGACAACCACTTTAATTGAACCTTCACTATCAAATTCACCATCTAAATCATTGACAAAAACAGACACTACATTTGATATTTGCCAAAAGGCAGAGAAATTATATAAATAAGTCATGTACATGGCAGACTGCATGGAAGTGCATACAACATATTATATAACATATAACTAACAATGATTTCCCAGTTTAGGGCTCCAGTTTGTCACAGAGATTATATTACAAAATTAGTGTACTCCTTTTGCTCTTTTGTTTTAATCATATGCATACACAGTTATATTTAACTACATGTACAGTAGCTCTGCAATCCAGTGGAGTCTTGCAGTGCATGTTGGGAAATGTAGTTGCTTATATTTTGATCTATGTTAAACATTACACAAAGCTGACATTAACAAGTAAAACATTTTCATCTTGTAGTATTAATTTAAGCCTCACAACGGATCTGGGTTTTGTTTTATAAAATGTCTGATTAAATTTATTTCAGCTGGGGAATGTTTTATACAGTTAGGCTGGGGTCACACAGGGCGGATTTGCCGCGGATTGCCGTTGCATATCCGCACTGCGGCAAAACCACTGCAATGCAGCACAAATGAGATTTGCCAAAAAGCTGTTCCCACAGGACGGATTTTTTCCGCACAGCCGCAGTACGGAAATGCAACTGCGTCGCGGTTTTAAAAGATGCAGCATGTTCATTCTTTGGTCTTTTCCGCAGCGCTTTTTTGTCCATAGACCTCTATGGACGCAGCCAAAACCGCACCAAATACGCGACAAAAGTAAAAAAGCGCTGCGGAAAAAAACGCTTGCAGATTTTTCCGCACGAAAATCTGCAGCAAAATCCGCAAGCCCAAATTAACCTTTGAAGCGGTTTTGCCGCAGAAGCAGTTCTTCTGCGTCAAAACCGCAACGGAAAAACCGCAACAAATCCGCCCTGTGTGACCCTAGCCTAAGTGAAATCTTGGAGGTGCTTATTGCAGAAATACCTAGCCACCTATTGGGAAATGTTTCTACGTATTAACTTACTGGCCGTTAACTTGTAACATTACACTTTTTCCAGGCAGCAGGACATTTTTCATAGAGAAGCACTCTAAAAGCATACGTATCCTACGAAATATAAAAAACACTTGTCCTGTGCATCCAATAGGAGAGCCAGGCCTTCTGTGTTCTTACGGGTATCAATCAAGCTCAGCCCATCTCGTACTTTACTAAGCATAAATTAGAACATACAGAATGACCTTCTCTGTATAAAAGAAGAATTGCTGTTGTATGGCAACTCGGACAATTTAATAGGTCATTTTTAAAGAGGGCCCGTCAACCATCAGTGAGTCTGGCTGATTGCCGTTACTACAGCGCCCTCATTAGTTCCAATACCATTTGTCTTTATGTTCTACAATCCTAAATCAGATAATCATTAAATAAAGAGCCTGGCACTAATATTCTGTCATGTGGGCAGTCTTGGCTGCCCAGTGCCAATGGATGACATCACATTTCATTCATATTAAGCAGTAGAGACCACCCACATGACAGAATATTAGAGCTAGTGCAATGTAGTGGTGGTTATAGAATCAAAAGAAAAACAACTTTGGCATTAGTGGAAATGTGGCATTTAAGGCAGGGGTCCCCAACCACCGGTCCGCGGACCGGGGCCGGGGCCGTTGGGTGCTTAACGCCGGTCCGCGGCACCGCCGGGAACTTTTGCTCTAAACACTCGGCCCGCTGCCTTGTGCTATGTGGCCCGCGGCGTGCCAACGCCGCTGACCAGTGAAGCGATTACCAGCGGGGGCGCCACAGCTCCCCGCTGGTAATCGCGCTGATCCCGGCGCACACTGACGTCTGTGCAGCCAGGATTCTCTTCCCCGAGTCCCCTGCTCATTAGTTCCGCAGGAGAGGACTCGGGGAGGAAGCGTTCCGGGCTGACGTTAGGGCAAGCAGACAGAGAGCGACAACAGGGAGGAGGTAAGTATAAGGGTTGGGGGGCTGCCTATTACTGGGGGGGCTACCTATTACTGGGGGGGGCTGGCTGGTTACTACTGGGGGGGCTGCCTATTACTGGGGGGGTACTTATTACAGGGGAAGGGGCTGCCTATTACTGGGGGGCTGCCTATTACAGGGGGGGCTGGTTATTACTGGGGGAGGGGCTACTTATTACAGGGGAAGGGGCTGCCTATTACTGGGGGGGACCTGCTTATTACTGGGGGGGGCTGGTTATTACTGGGGGGGTACTTATTACAGGGGAAGGGGCTGCTTATTACTGGGGGGGCTGCCTATTACTGGGGGGGTACTTATTACAGGGGAAGGGGCTGCCTATTACTGGGGGGGCTGCCTATTACAGGGGGCTGCCTATTACGGGGGGGGGGGGCTGGTTATTACTGGGGGAAGGGCTACTTATTACAGGGGAAGGGGCTGCCTATTACTGGGGGGGACCTGCTTATTACTGGGGGGCTGGTTATTACTGGGGGGGGGCTACTTATTACAGGGGAAGGGGCTGCTTATTACAGGGGAAGGGGCTGCCTATTACTGGGAGGGCTGCCTATTACGGGGGGGACCTGCTTATTACTGGGGGGGCTGCTTATTACTGGGGGGGCTGCTTATTACTGGGGGGGCTGCTTATTACTGGGGGGGCTACTTATTACTGGGTGAGGGGCTGCTAATTACTGAGAGTTGGGGCTGTCTATTACTGAGAGGTGGGGGCTGTCTATTACTGGGGGGGGAGATAAATTATATGCTGCCCTATGTGTGTGCTGGGGTGGGGGTGGGGGGTGGATAGACTATATACTGCCCTATGTGTGTGCTGGGGGGGATAGATTATATACTGCCCTATGTGTGTACTGCCAGGACATTCTAAAAGTCAGAATTAAATAATAATGCACTAAACTCCAACTCCCTTCATAACCCCCCCCCCCATATAACCAAAGCCCCGCCCATGTCCCGCCCCACCCTGCCGGGCCTTGTAAAAATGGTCTTGCTTGAAGCCGGTCCCTGGTGCCAAAAAGGTTGGGGACCACTGATTTAAGGCATGCAGCCAGGCCCATTGATCAATGTGTCTGCCACCTCCTCTTTAAACCTACTATGTAATTTTAGGTCAAAGGAGGGGGGGGTTACTGAGTGAGCTAAATCATATCCGTTGGGTGTGTAGAAGAGTTGATATCTGCCATAACATCTGCGATAGGAGCTAGTACTAATAGCGACCATTTCATCACTTTTGAGGCCACAATTAAAGCTGATCACACCATTGAAGATGTAAGTTTGGAAGCCCCTTCAATTACCCATCAGTCCTCCAGCAATGCTTAGTAAAATCTCTAAGGCCTGCCATACAATTAAATCTATTAAGCCATGCCTAGGCAATGCTTAATAGGTGAACGTTAAAACAACAATATACTGCAATACAAACGTAAGTGATCAGAAGCTGAAGTAGGAGTAAAAAAATAAGTTAAATATATTTAAAAGTAGATGAAAAAAGTAAAAATTAAACAAAAATATTGAACTATTTTTCACATAAAAAAACAAACATAAGTGATATTTCCGTGTCCATAAAAGTCCAGTAAAAGGAAAAAAAACACAATGCCAGAATTGTGGTTTTTTTTGGGTACCCCATCTCCTGAAAAACATTGAGTAAAAGTGATTAAAAAGTAATATACAACCCAAAACTGTACCAGTATAAATTACATCTTGACTAGAGATGAGCGAACATGTCCGTTACGGACACATCCGCACCCGGACACCGGCTTTGCCGAACACTGCAGTGTTCGCGTGTAAAGGTCCGGGTGCCGCCGGGGGGCGGGGAGATGCGCGGCGGCGCGGGCGGCAGTAGCGGGGAACAGGGGGGAGCCCTCTCTCTCTCCCTCTCCCCCCCACTCCCCGCCGCACCCCCCCCGCGCTGCCACGGCGGCCCCCGAACTTTTTCGCCCGAACACTGAAGTGTTCGCAAAGTTCGGTGTTCGGGCGAAAAAGGGGCGGGGCCGAACGTGTTCGCTCATCTCTAATCTTGACCCGTTAAAACAAAGCCCCCATACAACCCCAATCAAAAAAATTAAAAGTTGCTTCCTGATTTTTCAGCTTATTTGATCTCCACCTCCCTCCCCCCTTTTATTATATATCCTAAATGGTATAAATGATGCCATATTTTTGCACTCACTTTGCACTGCCCATTAATTTGCTGCATCTGTACAATTTGTCATATTTGTCAACTTCAGAAAAATGAATAAAAACTTTATTTAAAAGGATGAAAATGGTAAAAATAAACTTTTTTTGGAAAGTTTTTTTATTTTCTAAAAGTATTAAAACATAAAACATTCAATTAGGTATCGCGCTAAGCATTATGACCTGATCAATAAAGTCAATGTCATTTTTTACTGCATTTTGAATGCCGTAAACACAAAACGCAAGGAATAATGGCATAACTGACTTTTTTTCTAGTTCACTTCACTTAAAACATTGGTAAAGTTTTCCACAAATTATATGATACATTAACTGGTACCATTAAAAAATACAACTCGTCCCGCATCCCAGATCACTGCTCCAGTCATACGGGCGACGCAGGATCCCCATGCTCGTGATTTATAGTTGTTCCAGCAGTCAGGTCCATATCGATCAGACACTTAACCCCTATCTTGTGGATAGAGGATGAGTTTTAACCTCAGGATAACCATTTAAGGCTTATCCCAAACCCTTCAGAGCTCCTTAGTGACCCGCATAGCTTCATAACTACAGTGACAATAGGCAAAATGTACAATATGCCCTGAAGCTGCAGACTGCTGCTCCAGGCTTGTTAGTCGCCTGTCTGTGTGATGAGCTGTGTTTCCTGGGAAAAACCCAGAATAAGTAAAGTATAAACTGTATGTGTTCAACTCCGAAAAACAATGAACCTTTGTGGTTTCACTAATGACAAATTTAAAGTTCTCAATTTCCCTTTTTGTTTTTCCTGGAAAACTGAGCCAAAAATCACAACCAGTCAACATTTTTAAGGGCGAATTGGAAAACCAATCATAAATCACAAATACTATTAAAATATGTCTCTAGCTCAGAACACTAATATGAACACATAAACAGCATTAACTGTAAACTATAAAATCCTAATAACTCGAATTCCAATAATCACATAGTAATTACAATACTTTGCACAAGTCTTCCTAGAAATGTTCTAAAAAGAAAACTATGTACAAAGAATATGGAGATCCTATTTTACAGACCTGTAGGCAATCCATGTACCCCTGTGTGGTGCTTCCATGAAACATTGTTACTAGTAAAATCTACCTCTGTAATGTGACAGGCAATGCATGCCACAATTTTTTTCTTCCAGAATCTAGGAAGGGCCAATAGCAGACTATGGGTGCTGGATCACAAAACTGATATGCCTGTGTACATGGGAACTAAAGGAGAATACAAAACAGAGTATAAGGACGCCTGCAGACGGCTGGGTAGGATGCCCTGCGAGAATTCTCGCAGTGGGACCCAACCTACACCCCTGCAGGGACCAGTGAGGCTCTCACCTTCTCCTGTGGCTCCGGCTCTCTGATGTGCCAGCGGTCGGCCAGCCGGCGCATGCGCAGAGCGGAGCCGGCAGCCCGGGAGTAACATTTCTGTGCGGGTCTCGCAGAAATAGAACATGCTGCAATTTGTTTTCACGTGTGATTTCACGCAGACAAATCGCAGCCATCTGCATAGGATTGCATTTTTTAATGCAATCCTATGGCAGCTTCCACTGGCAGAAATTCTGCGGGAAATCCCACTGCAGAATTTCCGCCAGTGTGCAGGGTGCCTAAGGCTTTCATCACAGATACTTTCTGCAGGACTTTTTTTTTTTAACTCTAGCTTTCCCTAATCTATATCTGGTGATAACTCTAACACCAAACACTACTGTCCCTAGGGATCCCTAAAGCTGTCCGTAATGATGGAAACCCTATTTGAAACACTGCCCTTGACAAACAATGAGAGGTTACTAAGACCCAGAGACAAGGAAAGCAAATTAAGCAGAGCAGAACTAGTAAGCAAGAGAAGGCAGATAAAACTGGGAATGCAACCAGAAACAACCATAGGAATGAAACTACGCTAACAGTTAACATATTTGGAATAGGACTGTCACATCACCCCTAAACACAAAACGTTCCATGTCCAGGACGAACGTAAGGCTGTGTTCACACAGGGAGTAGACTGTGGAACGGAGTGAAGAAACAAGAGACTCAAAACCAAAGAAGGTCGGAATAATCTTCCTCTGACTTTTAGGAAGGAATAGTCCTGCCTAAAAGCGAGGTCATGGCCTTGAAAAAGGTGGCCCCACATCCCGTGCCTCAGCCACTGACTCTTACATCTAGCAGAAAGGAAACACAGGTGGACAACAAAAGCACCCCTTGCATTAAAACAGAAATATACAAGAATACTGCTTAACATAACTTCCCTCCTCCAGAGCTGAGACAATATTCAGCAACGAACCACACCAAAGAGCAACTTTATAAAATGGCCAAGGAAATGCAATAGGTCAGACAAAGTTCCACAACTGCCAGGGCAAAATCAACGTATGATTTAGGGCGCCTGCACACGAGCGGAAATTAACAAATGCAATCCTAGGCAGACGGCCGCGGTTTGGCTGCGCGAAATCTCACGCGGCAAGCAAACCACGTCATGTTCTATTTCTGTGCGGGGCTTGCAGAGCCCCGCACAGAAACGTCACTCACCCGCCGCCGACTCCGGTCTGCGCATGCGCCGGCTGCCCGGCAAGCCGGCACATTGAACAGCTGGAGCCGCGGGCACGGGTGAGCACGCGCTGGTCCCTGCAGGCGCTCGGGTCGGGTCCCGTGGTGAGAATTCTCGCCGTCGGATCCGACCCGCCTGTCTGCAGGCGGCCATAAGGAAACAAAATTAATAACAGGGGAACCACGGAGGGAATACACACAGACAACCCAAGTAACACCTACAGAAATGACAAACCATAAAACACAACTATTAATGGTAGGATGAACTGGATTAGTGCAGTCAACCCATCTACTTGTTGAGATCTCCATGCCATAATCCCATCACGGACCACAGACCATTACAAGGACAAAGATACTAGAAACACATAAAAAATACTGGACTTAAATGCACATAGCTTATATTTTAACAAGCAACACATTGCAGAATTCAGGTATATTTAAAGAAAAGCTAACCAAATAGCAACTCCTTTTCAAACAAGCCTGGACTGAAGCAGTATAGTCATCTGCAAACCCAATTTCAAAAAACGTGGGACACTGTGTAAAATCTAATTAAATGTAAAGGAAAAATAGAATGCAATGATTTGGAAATCTCATGTAACTACCGTATTTTTCCGTGTATAAGATGCATTTTTTTGATAAATATGTTGCTCAAAAATACAGGTTGTAGAACAGCATATGCTCCATCCAGACAACGTCTCAGGGAAGACCTTGTATATTTCAGGATGACCATAGTAAACCACGAACTGCATCCATCATAACAGCATGGCTTCCCAGAAGTAGAATCCGGTGGAAGAACCGGCCGCCTGCAGTCCAGAGTTTTCACCAATAGAGAACATTTGACACATTACCAAATTAAAAATTAGGCAAAGACAACTTGGAACTGCTGAGCAGCTACAATTCTACATCAGACAGGAATGATACAACATTCCAATCCCAAAACTCCAGCAGTTGGTCTCCTCACCTCCCAGGCATTGACAGACTGTTGTATAAAGTAGAAGGGATGCTACACAATGGTAGACCTGGCCCTGCTCAACTTTTGTGAGATGTGTTGCTGCCATCAAATTCTAAGAGTTTCTTTTGTTAAATGTCTCTCCTCCCTCCTCTGATATGTTCTATGTTCTACTGTGAATAAAATATTGTTATATTAGATTTCAAAATCATTGCACTCTTTTTTTTCTTTACATTTATTTACATTTTACACAACGTCCCAACTTTTTTGGAATTGGCGTTGTAGTTCAAAAAATATAGCAGACTGCTCTTACAACATATTTCTCAGAAATTGTGAAAACAAGAGTCGTGGAGTCTCTGTATGGACATATGCTCAATACACCCACTTAAAGTGTGCTATTTCCTCACATAGTAAAACATATACTACTTGGTATAGGTTTTTTTTTTTACAGGATGCCCTACATTGAAAAGTACAGTGTCAAGTTCGACCCGGGTGCAAGACACACCTCACACAGGACAGATGCAAGACTGTGTCAACACCAAAACAATGGAAAATGCAATGCTGCAGTAAAACCCCTATTCAACAAAGGAAAACACAAAGTATGAGGGAAAACTGAGCGTGCTATGTGGGATAGATCCCTACCTAAAAGCAGATTGACCGCTCTGATAAGTGCGAACCTGCTGAACGCCTCTCAGCCTCCTACCTGACCCTAACAGGGGTTAAGGGAGTAGACCGAACCTCAGGACAAATAACCTAGAGTTAGGGAAATAAACCGTAACTTAACTGAAAGATGCACAGCTAACTCCTGGAAGACTTCAAACAGCTCCAACCACCATGACCCACTGAACCGCAAAAAACAGCAATGAGCTAAGGGAGGGGTAGGAATATAAAGCCCTCCCTACCTGCTGATAGGTAGACCAGAGAAAAAAACACACCACACAAAAACTTTCTCAGGGTTGGGGGACTCTGAGGGAAATAACAAAATGCAACTACACGGATACAGATAGTAGCAGGCAACGCCCACACAAAATGTGTCAACCAGCAACCTGTATAGGAGGAGAGTGACCAGTGTGCTTCCGCATCATGGTTAACGTATCATGACACCGTTGCAACCGACAAGCCGTGACATACAGTCAAACACTCAATACAAACAAAGAAAAGTCCACCAAGATACACTGTCCAAATATATACCAAAAGAACATTCTTTGGGCAGATGCTTGGCTATATATGTTCCTAGCATCAAAAATGTTATGTGGATAAAGCCTCAATGTGCCAGGAGCATAGAGATTATCCAGTGTTTTGAAGACTCAATGATAATGACATAAAACGTAAGGGTAGCTTAATTAGCAGAAGATGGACCACAATAAAAGGGAAACACAGAATCTGCTTCTATCACTTCTTCATTCAAATATATTTCATAATTGTTTAAAACTGTCTGCCTCCCTGTTTTATGAGATATATGATGATCTTGTGCCGGACTATTAGATGTTTGGATCCAAGGGATTTTGCGGTATTTTTATATATTCTTTTATATTACTGGTGTATTTCCAAGTAATTAGGGAATGCCTTTGTAGTACACATGTTTAACATTTGTAAGAAACGCATCTGAATTTTTCTTACATAGACACTGACTAAAAAATTATTTAAGATACAAATCATCTTTCTTTTATCCTTCATTAAGCTGTTTTGCATCAGATTTGCTGTCTATAAACTTCACATTGCATGTTTTAGCCTTCATTGAACAATATAAGCTTCTTATTAACATTAAAAGTCTGTTATTAAATGGATCAAAAACATTTTTTCCATTGTAAATAAAAAATAGGCTAACTTATTGTTCTCAGATATTTCCCAATGATATGCCCAATTTGAGTTCTCAGGAGCTGTATAAGCACTCACCAACACAGTATGGGCCTAGGAACTTCTACTTAAAGGGAACCTGTCACTTCCCTACAACACCATAAACTACGTTACAGTGCCGTTATGGGTGGTGACAGTGAGCCGGGTGAGGCATTTTTTTATATTCACCTGCTACCTGATTCCTGCGGTGTCCCCCTCTGAAATCCGCACACTGCCCTGAAACTCCTACTCTTTTCATAATGCCACGCTCGTGCTCTCCCATAGACTTGTGGATGCGTGAGAGCATGCACACAATGTGGCAGAACTCAAGGCGCCGTCGACAGACAATCATTCGAGAGGATCGTCTGATCATCTGACAAGTACGCGCAGCTTTAACTGTTTTCTTGCCCTCCATTCAGAGACAGATGGTGCCTTTGTTACATGCCCGTGTCTTTCTAGATGTGTCGCTAAATGACAATTGGTCTCACGGCACCCATTATGTGTACTGACTTTGACACCCACCTATCATTATGGCCTCTGTTTGCAGTGGTGTCTTGAATGACAAAACTGAACTGCTATGGAGTGGACCCTGCATTGTCATCTGTGATGAATCCATAATGAAAATACAAAAAATAAGACAGAAAGCACTCGAGGACAATCCTCTGTACAGTAAAAACTGGAAAACTTACTTTACTAAGGATCTGTGTACCTCCATCAACTCCCTGTATCCCGAAGTGCACAATTCGGATAAACAATTATTGTTAGTGTTTATTTGGAAGTGACCAATGACACAATAACTTGTGTGGACGAAGAAATAAAATGTAACATAAAACAAAATTTAAAGTAAATCAAATAAATGGACTAAAACAACAAAAAAAAAAATAATGAGATAAAAATGTGAATCACACTTAACCAATATCTAAATGAAAAGTACTACAACTCTCTAATATACTTTGAATTTCAATTCCTCACCTTATTCAAGCTGTCAGTGAACTACAATTTCTTTTACATTTAGAAGCAGCGGCCCCCATACTTGCAGTGCTTAGTACAGTGATTCTCAACCATGGTGCTGCGAAAAGGGGAGATATATATATATATATATATATATATATATTTTTTTTTTTTTGCAGGGGCGTCATGAGATAACATTATTTTGACGAGGTGTGCTGTGAGCTGAAAGAGGTTGGGAAACACTGACTTATTACCACTCTCAGCTGAGAAATGGATACAACTGTATCCAGTCTAGGACATGCTCTGTAAGCTCTGGAGCCTAGTATCCAGACTGATACATTGTAACTATCAGTGAGATTTGTACCTAGGCCATACAACATTATCGAGACTTGAGACCATTGAAGTAAACTTTGAGTGGAGAGCAGGACCAGGTCTGCACGGGTTTGCTGCCTTTGGAAAACAAAAGAACAGTGCTCTAATTCACAGATAGGAAAGAAACTCTTTAAAGTGGATGGGAATTGAAACAAAGTATTTTAACCTTTTAAGGACGCAGACTGTTTTTCTTTTTTGCTTCTCAGTTTCAAAAAATCATAACTCTTTTTTTTTTTTTCTATTGGCGTAGGTGCTTGAGGGCTTGTTTTTTGCAGAATGAGTTGTATTTTTCAATGGCACTATTTAATGTACTAAAATGACATGATAACTTTATTCTGCATGATTATGTGAAATCAAATTTGTGTTATTTCACGTTTGCTATACTACTTTTAAAAAATAAAATATCTTTGGGAAAAAAATGTAATTGCTGATGTCAGAATTGACAGCAACATTTAGAGGGTTAACAGCTGTAATCAGCTTCAGCGCTGATCGTGGCTGTAGCGGGCATGTGTCCGCCATCACAGATAGCCGGCACCCACTCTTTATGGAGTGGGATTGGCTCTGCAATCCCACTCCATATAAACTCAGCACACCAAGGACTTAACTGCACATCCTGTGGTGTTAAGGGTTAAATTGTTATAGAACTTTTCATTTGTACAATTTTTAAAAGGAACTTGTTGTATTGAACATGATGCCAAAGGGATGTTATAGGGCAGAAGCAACGGAACAGATTGATGATACAGTTTGAGGAAAAAGATTCAGTATAACTTGCATTTTATTCACTTAAATCTCTTCTCTTTCCATGTTTAGATGTCCGGTGGGTGGTTCTAATTAGCAACTGAAAGCTGATATTAGTAAGGCTGTCAATCACTGAGTAGCAGCAACAGAAATAGAGCTCCATAAGGCCTTATGTCCACGGGCGGGTCTGATACCGCATGCGGCAGCCCACAATGGAATTCAACCCTGCCTGCAACCAAGGACCTGCTTACCCGTCCGGGTCTTCTTTTTTCTGCACTGCGGATGTTTGCGGAAGCGTCGTCCGGTGCACACGCGCAGAAATTTTTGTTTTTCAAACTCCTACACGGATCATGGGCAGTGTCAACGGCGAATGGGACACAGATGCGACAGCTTCCATTGACTTCAATAGAAGCCATCCGTAGGGGAACCACACTGAAATGGGGCATGATGCAAGATTTTTTCCGCATGCGGAATCTGGAAAGCAAATCTGCATGCGTAAATTCAAGTGCGGACACCCATGGTTCCTTATGGGTGGCTTGAACTGCGGCTCCCACAATTCAAATCGGCCCCTGGATGTTGGGCCTAATGCAGATGACAAGGGGGGGTGGTATTGAGAGCTGAAGAGCCCCTCACCCTGTTGTGTTGTGCTGGACACTACTTACCTGCCAAAACTCCTGCCTTTCTTTTATAGCACTGCCAATGTATCCCATCTATGCACTCCCCTGTAATCACTCAGTAGGACCGCCTACTGGACTCTTGTGCATAGAAAGAGCAGAGATGAGCCTCGTGTGGCACAGAGTGTAAGCTCTCGCCTACGACCTGAAGGCTGCAAGTTCGATCCCCGCATGATTCCGGTAGCTTGCTCAAGGTTGACTCAGTCTTCCATCCTTCCTAGGTCGGTAAAATGAGAACCCAGCTTGGTGGGG
Source organism: Eleutherodactylus coqui (assembly GCF_035609145.1). Lineage (NCBI taxonomy): Eukaryota > Metazoa > Chordata > Amphibia > Anura > Eleutherodactylidae > Eleutherodactylus > Eleutherodactylus coqui. Next base: position 7,171,801 of record NC_089848.1, on the reverse strand, counting down.
GTAATAAATAATAATTACCTGAAAGCGCTGCGGAATAAGCTGGCGCTATACAAATACCAAGATTTATTTATTTAGATGTAAATCTTTTTCCATAAAACTATACATCAATCTGTTTAACTTCTCCAGTCATAGATTGCACACCATTTTTAAGCTTTTTGTCTGTTAACTAGCTCTACTAAGGGCCCCTTTACACAGAAGGACGGTCATTCAAAAAATAATTGGATTGTGCAACTTTTAACAATAGTCTTCAGTGTAAACATGGCCAAAGATTGAATGATGAATGAGATTTTGTTCCTTTCTCGTTCGTCATTCATTTTATGTAAGCATAAAAATATGGAATTTGGTATAGGTATGGTGCATTCGTGATTCATTCCTAATATATGCTTTCTATCATAATATATATTTGCAGCCGGCCTATGTATGTGATTACCCTATTCAAATATGATGCCTGTGGAATACACACTCTTGTATATGCATGTGTGCACATGTACATTTTGAAATGCTCACCTGTTGACTATCGGAGGCTTGGAGATGTAGAGCAAGCTTGTATGAACGCCAAGACGAGAAGCTAGAGGAGACGTGGGGCTGCCTCTCCCTAATTTATGGTACAGAATATTTTATATTGGTTATTTAACTATTTATAGCACTGGCACCTCCCCATGATTATCGTGATCCTCATTGCATTGAATGCACTTTTATGTATGATATTCTACACATGGCATATATATGATCCTATTATTATGTTTTTATTCTTTGTAAATATAACTCCTTGTTTTTATCGCTGTTATTAGCTTTGTTAATTGAACAATTATGCAATGCACTTGGATAAAAAAGTATACTTGTAGTTTAGTATCACAATGCTTGAGAAAGGCTGGTTTGGTTTGAAACATTGTGAGGTGACATAAAAGAGAACGTTTTATTTGGAAAGTGCTGCCTCCATTCTCTACATTTGTCCTGTGAGTCTGAGGAAACCACTTATTGGTTGTAAAGGAGTCATGCACCCATGTGTTTGCCTATATGCCATTTCAAACATTGCGTAATTAGAGGAAATGGTGGTCAGCACTTTAGAGGGGGTTTTCAGCACAAAAACGTAACTTGAAGATAAATATAGCAATTTGCACTTTTACAGGTTATCACATTGGCTATCACATAAGCACAAGTGTGTTAAGAAGTTTGTGGATAAGTAATAAATGTTTGTGCGTTGAGTTAGAAGCCCTATTTAGAATATATGTCATGTTTTGTATTTAGAATGTTGATGGATGGATTTTTCTGCAAGCCCCTACATTCTTTGTGTAAGCCCTAATATATTTTCCACATAATAAGCATTAGAAGTCATACGTATATGGAAGTATCAAGGTTAAATCTGTAGACAGCCATATTACACTTGCGTACATTTTACCCTAGGTCAGGACCCCTGCAGCATTTTCATGGGCTGTTACGTCTATAGTTAGACCCTTGGGTACAAAGAGTTCCAGTGTTCATGTTTATGGGATTTGTGTGTATTGCTGCAAGTCTACACAATAAACTGCCAATGTCCACATGAAACTCTTTTCCTCTCTGGTTTGCATTTTCACGTCTGTTCCTATTTTGCGGTTTGCATTAATTCTTTTGTATGTCTCCATTGTAGCATTTATTCTAATTTAAGTATCTACAACCACAAGAATGTTGGGATACAATTTCTGAACTGTCTTTTACCTTAATTTCTTGCTTTCCTGCATTTTCCTATAAAACATAAATATCACTTTTATCAGATTAGGAAATAAGACTTTGATATTCCCTTTTAACCTGATTAATGGTAACATGTCTGTAAAATCCTCTTGCCTTGTGTTCTTACAAGTTGTGTTCTCAGGTACAGGGTTATAAGAGGACAAGCTGCTGTTTAAAGATGCTGAACGTTAAAGTTTAATTCGAGTCTCTTAAAGAATATCTCTATTAGGTCCTCTAACTAGCAAGACCGTCTGCATTCTTTCTCAGCCACTTGCTTGGTGATTCCATTGCTGTTTTTACTTGTGTTTTAGTTGCCTTTTGTTTGTTTGCAATGGCTGCTGTTACTTGTGGAGTCAAATACTAGCCCACTGGCAAATTGGCGAAGTCCACTGCCCAGTGTCAATGGCTGATATAACACTAGATTGACAATTGCGTATTGGCGATGGCCCAAGGAGACCACCCAATTGACAGTGGACTAGTACTGGGCTCTGTAAGTAACAGGAACTGTTGCAGCCAAATAGGATGTGGGAGGCTAAATCTGCTAAAAAACAGCAGTAGAATTAATGGGGACATAAAATAAAAAAATAAATCTTGTTATTTGTATAGCACCAACTTATTTCTCAGTACTTTTAAGTAATTTATATATTACCCCCCACCAAGCTGGGTACTCATTTTACTAACCTCAGAAGGATGGAAGGCTGAATCAACCTTGAGCCGGCTACCTGAACCATGCAGGGATTGAACTTGCAACCTTCAGGTCATGAGTGAGAGCTTAGGACTGCATTTCTGCTGCCTTAGCACCCTGCACCACACGTGGCTTTAAAGCACTGTACCCCATCCCTCTTATCAAAGTACCGGACAGGTTATTTATTTTTAAGAAATTGACCCTTCTGCAAATTAATTAAAACAAGTGCTATCAGTTCACATTGCATTATATGTAAATTGTTACAAAGCAGGCTACAAAATTCATACTCTAAAGTGTAAAGCAAGCTCTCCAACACACATGATCTCTCTCTATATAATACATTGTTAATGATTAAATTGGATACATTGAGCTAAACCTTGGCAATCTAATAGGTTTAATCCAGGTCACTACACTGACCTTCTGTCCTCTAATGCTCTGGGCTCCTCATACTAAAGTTTCAGTAAAACCATAAAAAGTAAAAATATAAAAACTGATCTGCCCTTGATGACTCTGCTAAGACTTATTTCCGTTGTTGCTACTTCATAGGATCATGCAAACCTTAAGTTTGACTCAAAGGGAAAAACTTTATTTTATAGTTTACAAGAAAGAACAGGTTAATATCCTTTTTCCTTTCTAGCAATGGCCATTAATTTAGACAGTAGACGTAAAATGCTGGCAAAGCTGAGCTCCAAAAGTATGTCTTAATGAGCTAGAGACTTAGGAAAGCAACAGAATAACAGGGAAGGTGTATAACCTCCCATCAGATTCCATACTCACATAGAGGGATAGGTTCACGTTTGGTAACAGAATATTTATTTATAGCTACAGGTCGACAAAACGCTTTCAGGAAACTGTTTTAGTAAAGGTTTTCATGCATTTTTTATATTTTACATACAAAGTTGAATTGTGTACTTAACTTTTCTCTGATAGCAGATCTGTTAATTCTGATAAACTGTTGATGTTTAATTGTAGATTTTCAAAATCTACTGATTAGCTTCCAAAGGCATGAAGATAAGCTGAGACTCTAAAAACCTACCATAAAAACATTGAACCTCTCTTTTCATTCTGGGGCCTTTTTGCTAAATATGGATTAAAAAAAAAAAAAAAACTCACAGAGCAACCCTTACAATTCTGGGGGAAACAAAACTGATTAAAAGTAACAAACCAAATGATTGATAGTTCGCTAACAGAAAAATAATCCATGTAGAAAACAGCAAGTACAATAACAACGACGCTAAAATGTTTTCAAGTCATGTTGTAATTACATGGGAGAGTTGCTGCTGTTACAACGTACAGGTATAAAAAGGGTAATCAGCACAATAAAAGTCGTTTTATAATGTTTGCTGAATGTTAAATGGTTACCTAAAAAAGGTAGGGAGACCTAGAACCAATGTTGGATTGGTACACCCCTAATCACCAAAAACTCATCTGATGGCAGTCTGTTGTTGGTGAATGGGCTGCGGATTTCAGTCTGTCATAAACTAAGGTCAAACTGTAGTCATATTGGCATGGGAAATGCCGTTACTTAAAGGGGTATTCCAGTAACATAAACAGAGCTTCCAATGAAAATATGCACTACTTTATGAATTTTCGTAATATAAATGTATTGCCAAATTTCTATGTTTCTGGAGAAATATCTTACCAAGAATTGTCTCTGGAACGATGTTAACATTCCTGTAACCAATGGTTATGACCTGTAGGCAATGCAGCACTACAAGTCGGTCAGCAGTGGCCGGTGATTCAGTGCGTATGCGCCGTCAGCGTCACCTGTTCCACAGCTTTTATTTTTCTTCCTGCATTGATTCGCACTAATACCCCCTCAGTGTCCTCTGCGCTTGTGCCTAAGCAGCACAGGAAGTCCTGGGACAAGAGGCTTCTCATTGCAATGGTGTATAGGTCTTACAAGACCTTGTCAGAGAGGCTGGCATAATGCAATGTAGTGTGCGCACACGGATGCATAATTTTAGTTGCGCATACAGTACTTGCGTAGGACCACTTCCCTGCATCCAGCTTCACAAATATGGGTGGTTAAATGTATACTCAGCACAAAAAACAGTTACTAGCAGAGTGAAAACATTTTGTATTTACCACATTGGCAATTTGTAAGAGTGAAAGAACGGATAAAAAAAAGATTGAGCCAACAACCACTAGGAGGCGGGACTGATGCAGTAAGACGCTCACCAGCAGGTGGCATCGTTGTGTATTTAGGAGCAACGTACCAGCTGATTTGGGTAAAGAAACTGTCAGATAAGTAATATATATATATTTGATATGACATGTTGTCTGATGCTTGTATACATACATAAAAAAAGCTAACCTAGCAGTATACCCCTTTAAATTTCACCCACTGTCAGCCTGGGGCATGATGTTATCTGTGGACAGTCATGGATAGAATGTTCATATCAAGCTAAGAAAAGGAGGACCAGAGAGTTCCGGAAACAGGTAGTTTATTATCGTTGTAACTAGTATTTACGGGGTATTATGGCTGACTCTTGGCGGTTCTGGCTGTTAAACCAGGGGCTGTGACAAGCACTAGTCAACATCCCAACTGGAGACTTTTAAGAGACATATATGCACACACTGTATAGGGCTTATGCACACAAGCATTACTCAAATGCACCCCTTCTTCTCTGACACATTTAGCATTAGTGCCTGCACCCACATTATTGTATTGAGATGATAAGTTATCACATCGCATTACCGTACTCCTGGAAATACAGTAGGGTACAGGTAGCCTAATAATATCAGAACCTTTCATCTTTCTCCAGTGAAGGATCCTAATACTACAGACTACAAAGACATGTTTAACAGTTGTATACTTCCAACTTTGTGGACAAGTTTGGAAAAGCTTCTTCCTATTCCAACATGACTGTGCTGCTGGGCGAAAAGCAAGGTCCATAAAGACATAGTTTAATGAGTTTGGTGAGGAGGAACTTGAGTATCCTGAAAAGAACCCTGACCTCAACCCCCAGGTGAAAAATAGAATGCTGACTGCAAGCCAGACCTTGTTGACCTACATCAGTGCCTCACCACACAAATGCTCTTTTAGCCGAATAGACACAAATTCCCACAGAAGCAGCCCAAAATGTTATGGAAAGCCTTGAATGGAAGCTCCTATACAGCATCTGCAGAAGTAGGTCCAATTCCATGGCAACACTCATGGTTTTGGAGTGGGAAGCCCAAGAAACTCATAATCTTTATATTTTATAACAATTTTTTTTCTTTTTTTTTTTTTTTAAACTTTTTAAGCTTTTAATTTTAGTTCCATTAGATGATTGTTTTTATAACACACTGCAATACTTCAGTATTACATTGCCTATGAAGTGATTGGTTAATCACTCTGTAAATAAATAGACCAAAGTGGCAAGTGCCTGGCTCCATATGATGTTATTTCTGCTGTATCCTCATGGTCCATTACTGTGTCAGAGCCTCAGTCTACTGTAAGATCATCTGGTACAATATTGAATCAGCCCACCCCTGACAACCCACCACCAGGGAATAAAACATTTCCCCATTGATCTACCTTCACTTTATCAATCTCTTTTGCTCAGTCATACTCAGGCCCCACAGAAACTAACAGACTTGCTGTGCCCAGCCTTACCTTAGTTCAAATTTGGCTGGGCAGTCCAATTTCTTAAGAAACAATTCAACACAATATTACAACTTGTTAGCAAAAGCCCTGAAGGCTGCAATACCAACACAACCACTTGGTGGGACCAGACAAATATATGATAGACATAACATAACGGAGTATCTCAAAATCAGGTTTGGTTATTTTTACAGCTGGTCATCTCTCGCCACACATATTGAGATCTGTTGAACAAGAGAAATGGTAGAAAATGCACATCTGCACTGTAATTTACAATTGCCAAGTTTTAATCACACTCGATAGTTTTAGTCTTTGAGCACCCTGGTTTTGTTGCACAATCCAAACACATGCAGCTATATTACAGATTTTAACTCCCTATTTGAAACATTTCTCAGACATAGTAAAGCCACAGCCTATCGTAACATAAAAAAGGAACTTAATGGAAAAGACTAATCTTGAGCGTCAAGTATGTAACTTATCACCAATATACTTCAACGAGGCTAAAGATTTCTTCACTCTTTGAAAACTTCTGACCTGTCATTTAGATATGTTCAATTATGAGTAATTTCATAAGCCTGATTGGGGGGGAAGATAGGGGTGGTAGGGGTCATCAACTCCCTCAATGAAAGGGGCCACAGAGGCTAAATCTAAGGCTAAAACCCTATGGCTCCTAATTATGTTATAGAAATCTATGTAAAACTATAATCCTGTAACCTTTACAGCAATCATGTGTATGTACACTCAAAAACAGCTGTCACATTTCCTATCATCAAGCTTGAAATTCACCAGCTAAGGTGATTGTAAACAAGAAGGTCAACAGGTACCTACAAGACTGAGGCCAACTGTAGATCTTGGGCTCGTTATCATCGGCCAACAGGATGGTCATTTCTGTACAGAGTCCTTTCCAGTAGCTTTCTTCCGTAATACAAAACAATATATGAATATTAAATTGTAGTTAATATGTTATAACTTTCCTAAATCCTGCTTGCAATTAACAATCCTGTGCTGCCTTTGTCCATGATGAACCTTTTGTTTGATGTCTTTGAATAAAAAAAAATTCCTGAAAATCAAATCTTCACATAAAAACTCTGGAATGGAATGTGCAATGAGCGGCGGCAATATAGGTTGCATTATGCAGCCACCTACTGGGAGAAGGTTAGAACAACAAACTTATCGAAGAAATTCCCTTCTCTATTGTCAGATGCATGGTGAGATCTTCAAAATACTGGCAATATCTGGAACCTAAATTTGGTATATTCTGCATATTATGTATCATTTTACTAAACCAGTTGACGCGAGAGATGTTTCTATAAACAAGAATGATTAGTTTCTTCCTTCAAAAATATTGTACGACAAGAATGCACCAGAAAGATCTGACATTGACTTGCAGGAATGCTACCTTTGAATAGCTGATGCTGTAGAGGAATTGTTCTAGCTTCCTATTTGCACACACATATTTTATATCACTCTGCAACTGCTACAATCTGGCATCTATTGATCCGAATGGGTGCCAGAATACCAATCTTTCTGGCTAGGGGATCATTTTCTGATGACTGGGGCCCCCACTGATCCCATAAAAGGGGGTCCCAAAGGTCCTCTCATAAATGAAGCAGTGGTGAAGCATGCACACTGCTACTCCATTCATTCCATTGAGACTGCCTGATATTGTCATGTGCTTGAACTTGGCTAACTTCAGTAGTCCCACTGAAATGAATGGAGCACAAACTTGTCTGGCAGGTGTGGTTTGGGAGTGGAGGTCGGAGGACGCTCAGCCAGGAAGCTCCATCTTTACTGTGTAATCCACAACACTCCTTTTCTTCTGTTCATCACCACGATCATCTGGCCACTGTGCTCCACGTAGCGGTTTATGCCCAATAAGGGGCAAATTGGAATATTTTTACGTTTGTGGCATTTTCTCACATATTGAACTAAAGGACTAAATTTGAGAGCCAGCAGCCGAACTATGGCTCGACCTCACCTCCTAAGCACAAAAATTCTAAATCGCCAGACACCACCCCCAGAACACCTTATCTGGCGCATCTAAAGAGGTGTAGAATCACCTTAGCTGCAAAACAGCAACTAAAGAGGCAGCCGGCTGACTATAGAGAGAAAGTGGCTGCCTGCACTGACCCCTGACTATATAGCTTCATAGGATAAGCTCTCTCTAATACAATTGTAACAGCAGTTACTGCTACTCACTACTACCATGTTTCCCCGATAGAAAGGCATAGTAAAGTGTGCAGGCAAGTCAAGAGGCCTGTCCCCTGCTGCCATCCCCGTTGTCTCCTACCTCCAGATGTATAGGTAGATCTGCAGACAGTCTGCTGTTATCCTGTCCCTGCTGTGCTGTACGAGTGTGCTGTTGTGAGCTCCCCTTGCTGGAAAAGTCCATACTGTACGTTCTGTTCCTGCTGTACATGTTTGCTGTGATGAGCTCCCCCTGGTGGCCGGGAGCTGCAATGCCATCCCTGCTTACAAGTGGTACAGGAACTTCTGTCTGCAGACAGATACGTTACTTTAAAGCCCTTTTTTTTATGGCTCTTTGTGTGAGTCAGGCACCCTGTGTGATTCTTAAGGCTGGGTTCTCACAGAGCGTATTTCCAGCGGAAATCTTGCAGTTTGACCACAGCAATAAACAGCGAGATTTCCGCCAGGAAAGCGCTGCTTCAAAACCCACAGCACTCAGCCGCTTGTTTTGAAGCGACCTGGCTGCACGCTTTTCCGTTTCTGTGGCCGATGAATCCGCACCACAACGCCGGCTTCTCCCAGCTTTGCCGTGACAGATTTGCTGTCCCATGTGGACGAGATTTCTGAGAAATTTCGTCCACAAAGCTGGCCAATTGAGGGATTAGTGGCCACAGATGGATTTGCCGCGGCGAAATAAGACACCCCCTGAAAATAAGACGTAGCGCATATTTGGGAGCAAAAATTAATATAAGACGCGTCTTATTTTCGGGGAAACAGGGTACTTATTTCACCTCTGGTTACATCCTATATAGCTTATTCCTTGTTCCTTATACCTTATTCTAACCCCATCACCTAATGCTATATGACAATATAACAGGAGCTACATTATACACCCCTCTGTAGCCTATCAAGAGATACTTTCCCTAACATTTATCATTGTACAGTGTGCCCCCCACCCCCCACCCCCACCCCACTTGCCTTTCACGCAATCTAAGTGCAGAGGAACCAAGCAAGGAATAAAGGCAAGCTACACAGCTAGCATCTAAGGATAGCTGTTCTAATATTTTAGTCCCCTCCAAAGCCAGTTGAGTTCCCCAATTTTTCAGGATTGTTCAAGGGTAGTGTTAGGTTGTGCTTCTTGGACTCGTAGTACTCTGGGTTCCAGGAGCACATCTGCACAGGTGAGGGTTAATTGAGCTGGCTGGGTGTCGTTGTTCTGGTCAGCCAATCCCCTGGGTTTGGAGGTAGATATACACTCCAGCCCCTCTGCAAGAGGAAGCTGTTTCTCCTCAGTCTTGTGTTTGTGTATATGTCAGGTCAGCTTGCGGCTTGCTGTGTGTGTAGTGTCTGGTCAGCTTGCAGCTTGCTGGATGTTTGGTGTCCTGTGCTGACTGTTTTGTGTCTTGCTAGTGTAGGGACTGCAAGACACGAGGAGCCTTGTCACAGCCTTGCAGCTTAAGTTCATTGGCCAATGTACAAACTAATCCCTCGTATTTATATTCAGCTTTATCATTTGCTTTAACATGCAAGGTTGTCTGAGTAGTGTGTTTGTGCATTTAGTTTGTCTGTACTTGTCCTGGTTCCACGTACCACCTATTCTGGAAGAGCATGGGGCTGCTTTTTGTAGATTTAACTGGATCAACCAATGCCAGTCAGCTACTACAAAAGCTAATAAAAGTCTTGGGCTGCATTAAAAGAGATATAGGGGCGAAGGACGAAAACATTATTCTCCCACTATATAAGGCACTTGTCAGGCCCCACATGGAATACTGTGTACAGCTCTGGACACCGGTGCTCAGGAAAGATGTTGCAGTGCTTGAGGGGGTTCAAAGAAGGGCAACTAAATTAATAAATGGAATGAGAGGACTGGAATACCCAGAGAGGCTATCAAAATACCTCTTACTATGAAGTAACTGCTTCCATTAAGGTGGCTACCCAAGTTCTTTCAATGCTAATAGAAATGTGCCCTTCCTTAGCTTTCCTCTTGGCAGGATATGTTCAGATATGTGTGTCAAAAGATGACCAGCTTTTCAAAAGAACATGATCTTACAATACTGGGTCCTTGGACCCTATGGAGTGACAGCTTTATTAAGAAGATCTCATAGGCCAAACACACTCAGGCTTGTCCTGATAGTTCCCAATTTAACAATATGGCCCCTATTAGGCCACTTTCCAACACAGCTTCAAAGTATGAAAGTGAAGATGAAGGCTCGCTGAACAAAAAGCACTTAATATCTAGATACTTTATCAGTCAAACACTGGCTAAAGCCCTGGAAGCTGTAACTACAGTATTTACAGGACATCAAGCTGGAAGCTGAACAAATCAGCAATCGGTGGAAAGATTAGAAAAGACCAGAGTTCAATTTACTTCCCACACTGAGGCTTCAAATCAACCCTTCAAGTGTTGCCTCATCTCAATTACATTGTTGACTAATTGGAAAATCAAGACAATAGAGGCAGAAGCAATAATGAGCAGATTAAGGACATCCCAGAAACCGACCCTCATTAAGCTCTACTTTTCTTTACTGCCAAACATATATACATTTCTAATTTGGGAGACAACTACCAAGAAAACAACACAAAAATATCTTATTTTCATAGTCCCTTACACAATCTGATCCTGAAGGAAGGTCTCATTCATTAAAGGCTTGCTAGCAGGTACCCAACTCACAATAGAAAATCTATATGCAACCAATATTTATAAGTCCAATGGCTCTTGGACACACTAGATAACTTGCAGATATTTGCAAGAGGTCTCCCTTTGGATGGTGGTAACATGTAATTAGAATGTGATCGTCTTGATTCCTCCACTACCAACTCCACCATATTTCTTTTCTGCCAGTCATAGATTGAAGAAGGCCTTAAAGGGCTTGTCTCACAACAGGTTTTACCTGTCATGCAGATACCTCAGCCACAGCTCAGTTCTGAAGTAAATGGTAGCAGGTGGCCCCACAGCTCCATTCCCTTCAATTGTTGGAGATAGCCAAGAGATAAAACTTGCTTTGAGACAGCCCTTCTACTACATTTGGTCTGCTGAATTTCTATCGGTTTCTACACGCAGAAGACAAAGATTTCTCCTACTATTCTAAAGTACATAACACCTACAACAGGCTGGACTACCTCTTCATATCTTAACTACATCTTTGTTTCAATTCAATCACAAATATAGGTAGTGTCACTCTTTTTTAGATCATGTACTATCCAAATTACTTTTAGGCAATTACCTTGCCTCCTAAAACTTGTTCACGGAAAGTTAACAAAACAATTCTAGTTTTCTATAACAAAGTGATTTTAATACAAGAAGCACTGTCAGATTTTTTCGAAAGAAATGAGACCCCAGACATCCACAGCCTGGAAAACTCATATAGCTTTTATCCACAGGGAATTTATTGTACATGGATCAAAGCTTAAAAGACAACGCCAAGCACAAATAAACTTTCTCTTCTTTAGAAACTATAAGCAAACACTCCTCAGCACTCTCTGCTCAACAGGAGCTATCCGAACTGACGAAAAACCTAAGGACCTCCTTAACATTTGGTCTGCTAAACTGCGCCAAACCAGCCAATTTAAATGTTATTCTCATGGGGACAAGAGTTCTAAGGTCATGTTCCCCAGTCGTCTCCATGACAGCACCAATTGAGATTGCCTCCTCCTGATAGGACAGGAACACACTGAGAGGTTAAAAGCTCCCCCCCTTCCCCACTTTCCTCAGTGTCTTCCTGTCCTGCCAGGAGGCAGGATCTCTGGGAGGGGCTGGTGGAGAAGCCAGCCAGGATTACTTACAGGCGGATCGGAGGGCAGTGGAGTGGGCCAGCCTGTCCTCCCTTCCAAGCCAGACGACTCCCTGGACGCCACATGGGGTGGTAACCCCTGGGCCAGGTTCCTCCCGCGGTAGCCCATGGGGGTACAAAGCGGGAGCCTCAGTCCCCCTCGTCCTCCCTGCAGAGTTACAGCGCAGCGCTCCAGGAAGCCCTTCGACGGCGGGGGGCGGGGCACCGCATCACGTGTCCCGCGCGATGATGTAATCGCGTCTGCATCAGGAGTGGAGGGGGCGAGGCGTAGCGCAGGAGCGCGAAAATTTAAAAAGATAGGAACCTGAGAGAAGCCAGAACAGACCAGCACTACAGGTCGCAAGGTGTCTGCAGCACCGGTATAGTAATGAGTGCTCCAGCCCCAGAGACAGCTGAAACCTCAGCCTCAGCGGCCGTAAGTAGCCAGTGCGGCAAAAAATACAATGCAAATATCCAGTGTATTGTGTATGGAAAAATTGCATATTTACCCGCAAAAATGCTTTATTTGTCAGGGGGATAAAAAAGACCCCCCCCCCCCCTTCCAGAACAAAACTCAGAAAATGCGTGGAATGCGGGACAAGACTGCCAGCTACGTACCAGAGGCCTCTATGCAAGGCATGCGTAGCTAGGCTAGTCAAAGAGGAATCGGGGGGATTCATGGAGGACGTTAGGAAGCTGGTGAAAAAGGAGGTTAGATCAGCCCTAACATCACAGCTGGCGCCGCCAGCGAAACGCCAGAAAAGGGCGCATGTTCCTGACGAGCCTTCCGACTCCGAGAGTTCTATCGGGTCGCAGCAAGAGGAACAGGCGGCCGAGGAGTCCTCAGATGAGGAGGACTACAAAAGATACTTATTCCACCAAGACGACTTAACGGAATTGATTAAGTCAGTCAGGGCTACACTAAAAATGGAAGAGCCCAGAGAACCACGTACCTTACAAGATGAGATATTCGGGGGACTAGGGGAGAGGCGCAAGCATACCTTCCCTGTCCACAAGAATATCACCAAAATAATCCAGAAAGAGTGGAGGAAACCAGACGCAGGTTCCTTCTCCACTAGAGGGGTAAAAAGAAGGTACCCATTCGAGGAGGAAGTTTGCGCAAGCTGGGAGGAGGTACCTAAGGTAGACTTCTCAGTGGCCAAAGTAGCCAGGAAAACGACCCTGCCCTTTGAGGATGCCGCACAGTTAAAAGATCCCATGGATCGCAAAGCTGAGGGCCTTCTAAAGAAATCATGGGAGGCAGCGGCAAACATACTTAGGCCAGGGATCGCAGCCACTTCTGTGGCGCGGACTCTGGGGGTATGGCTAGAACAGCTACAGCTACACCTAACCAATAAGACGCCGAGGGAACAGATCCTAAATTCCCTTCCGATCCTGCGTATGGCAACAAATTTCCTAGCGGACGCCGCAGCTGAAACTGTCAAACTCTCGGCGAAACCTACAGCTCGGTCTAACTCAGCCAGAAGAGTGTTATGGCTGAAATCGTAGTCAGGCGACCTAGCCTCAAAAAATAAGCTATGCGCCCTCCCGTTCTTACGCCAGTTTTTGTTCGGAACGGACCTTGACAAGATTCTAGAGAAGGCGGCCGACAAAAAGAAGGGATTCCCGGAAGAAAAGCCACAGAGAGGGAAGACCTTCTTCCAGGCCCCAGTGCAACAGCCCGAGGCCTACCGAGGCAAGGGCAAGACAGGCCGCTGGAGTTACCCCAAGTGGGACAGAGGAAGGAACATCCTCTTTAACCCCCACCAGGGGGAGCCAAAGCAGAGACCCTGACGCCATCCCCGTAGGGGCAAGGCTGGGGAGCTTTGTGGATCAATGGGCCGCGATTTGCGAAGGCCCATGGATCCCAAAGATCTTACAGCAGGGATACGGGATAGAGCTGGTGTCCCTCCCCAGAAGAAAATTCGTTATCACGGGAGGCTCCAAACAACAGTTACACCTACTAAGGCAAAGCGTTCGGGACCTGCAACAACTAAACGCAATATCCCCCGTACCGCAAAACGAGGAAACCCAGGGCCATTATTCCAGGCTCTTCCTAGTAAGAAACCCCTGCGGGAAACAGCGGATGATAGTGAACCTGAAACCTCTGAACACCTGCATCAGATACAGAAAATTCAAGATGGAGTCCATCTCCTCAATGATAAAGTTGATTCCCAAAGGAGCCTACATGGCATCCATCGATTTAAAGGATGCTTATTTCCACGTACCGATCCACGAGGGGTCCCGGTAATACCTAAGGTTCGCAGTGGATATGGGCAAAGGAATAGAGCACCATCAATTCAGATGCCTGCCCTTTGGGATCTCCTCAGCACCCAGAATCTTCACCAAAATTATGGCAGAGGTAGCCACCTACCTGAGGAAGAAGTCGGTCCTAATAGTACCCTACCTGGACGATATTTTAATAATAGCAGAGTCCAGAGAACGAAACACCTGAGGATAGTGCTAGAACTTCTCCAATCCTTAGGATGGATCATAAACTGGGAAAAATCTAGCCTAGATCCCGACAAGCAGAAAACGTTTCTGGGTATAACGCTCAACTCAGAATCACAATGCTCCTGCCTACCCGAGGAGAAAATACAAAAAATCCGACGGCTAGTCAAAACGTTTCTACGGAGACGATTATGCACAATTCGGGAAGCCATGTCTCTCCTGGGAAGCTTGACGTCATGCATTCCAGGAGTGGCATGGGCCCAGGCTCACACCAGAGCCCTGCAAGCCTCAGTCCTATCCACGTGGGACAAAAGGCAGTCCTCTCTAGGGACAAGAATGTACATCCCAAGCGCGGTGAAAACATCCCTGCGTTGGTGGACATCCCCAGAGAACCTGCGGAGAGGGGTTCATTGGCTACAAAACCCAGCCACTCACATCACAACGGACGCAAGCGCCTGGGAATGGGGAGCACATGTGGAGAACCAGTTCTTTCAGGGCCCATGGCCCCAAAGGATGAAAGAACAGTCCTCAAATTACAGGGAACTACAGGCCGTATGGCAGGTCCTACAGCAGTTAGGGAACTCGCTACGGGACCAGCATATAAAGATACTGTCAGACAATATCACCGCGGTCGCCCATATACGACACCAAGGGGGCACAAGATCTCCCGCCCTGCAAAACATTGCACAGAAAATTATCCACTGGGCAGAGGGCCGGATCCTCTCGATCACGGCAACCCACTTGAAGGGGACGCTAAACCAAAAAGCGGACTTTCTCAGCAGGAGGCAAATAGACCCAGGAGAATGGTCTCTCTCCCTGGAAGCATTCAGAATCCTGACCAACCAGTGGGGGACCCCACAATTGGACCTGTTCGCAACCAGGGAAAATGCCAAAGTAAGCAACCTCTTCTCCCTCCAGCCAGGAGATCGTCCGACAGCAGTAGACGCCCTAGGCCAAGACTGGGGAGAGGGGCTGGCGTACGCCTTTCCTCCTATACCTTACAACATTTCAGAACCCAGGTATGCACACTAATCCTGGTGACCCCCTTCTGGCCCAAGAGAAGCTGGTTTGGTCTTCTAGCAACATTGAGCGTCCAGGACCCAGTCACCTTCCCTACCTGGACAGATCTTCTATCGCAGGGGCCACTGAACCATCCGAGCCTAGACAAGCTCCACTTAACAGCATGGCTCTTGAGGAATCCTCACTAAAAGAGAAGGGATTCTCAGAGAGAGTAGTAGAAACGTTAATGTCCAGCAGAAAAAAGACGACCTACCTTATCTACCAGAAAGTTTGGAGAAGGTTTTCCTCATGGAGACAGGGAAGGGATCGCGGGGATTCTATCCCGGACATCCCTCTAATCTTAGAGTTCTTGCAGGAAGGCCTAGAGATGGGCCTCTCTCCAAGCACCCTGAAGGTCCAGGTCGCAGCCCTTAGTGCCATATGTGACACAAAGTTCGCAGACAACAGATGGGTCAACAGGTTCCTAGCAGCAGCAACTAGATTACAGCCTAGGCCCATAAATATTTTTCCAGACTGGAACCTTAATTGGGCTCTAAGGGCCATGACAGCGGTACCATTCGAGCCAATCGAAGCACTACCCATAAAAATGCTTACTATCAAGACCATTTTCTTAGTAGCCATCACCTCCGCAAGGCGGGTTAGCGAGCTGCAGGCCTTGTCCATTCGCCACCCGTTCCTGAAAATCTCGAACACCAAATTAGTATTTAAAACGGACCCGGCTTTTATGCCAAAAGTAGTATCACATTTTCATAGGTCCCAAGATATAATAATCCCCACATTTTTTAGTAAACCTAAAAACGAGGAAGAAAAAACCCTAAGCTGCCTGGACGTTAGGAGAGCAGTCCTAGGCTACATAGAGGCGACAAGCCACTGGAGGCGGGACAACAACTTGTTCGTCCAGTTCAGTGGCCCAAACAAAGGGAGCAAAGCAGCGAAAAGCTCCATAGCCAGATGGATCCGCCTAGCCATCATAGAGTCTTATAAGGCCCTCGGGAAGGAAATCCCTTTAGCTCTTAAAGCCCATTCTACAAGGGCAGTGGCATCTTCATGGGCCGAACACAGCTCAGCCTCGGTTGAGCAGATATGCAAGGCCGCAGTCTGGAAGAAACCCCACACGTTCATTAAACACTATAGGGTAAAAGTGCAGCAGGACGAGGACATGGCCTTCGGCCGGAAAGTCCTCTCGGCAGCAATCCCACCCTAGGAAAACTTTAGTTGGTACGTCTCAATTGGTGCTGTCGTGGAGACGACTGGGCAAAAAATAGATTATACCTACCCGATAATCGGGTTTCCAGGAGTCTCCACGACAGCACCCGTACCTTCCCCCCCTAAGAAAGTAGTAAAGAAACTATAAAATAAAATTTCCCAAAAAAAAACCCCGGTTAGGGGAAAAAATTTAAGTTGAGCTCCTACCCCAGCAATTCGTTAGAATCCACTGAGGAAAGTGGGGAAGGAGGGGGGGGGGAGCTTTTAACCTCTTAGTGTGTTCCTGTCCTATCAGGAGGAGGCAATCTCAATTGGTGCTGCAGTGGAGACTCCTGGAAACCCGATTATCGGGTAGGTATAATCTATTTTTTCTCTCTCATAAACAGGAGAAAAGAACTTGCCTACATCTATCAGATAAAAACTAGAACAATCTCCTAAAATAGAAGACATCAACAAAAAATCCATCAATAGCTGATTGTCGTGGGACCACCACCCGGTACCCTATCAATCAGATGTTTACTAGGTTGCTGCGTCAGGGTATGGACCAGAAAGCACACAGCAGCTCCACACACTATGAAGTGACCTGGCATTGGGATTGCACCCACAACTTCTATGAAAGTCAATGCTGCCAGCTCTATGCACTGACACAGCATCCCCACCAAACAGCTGATCTGTGGGCGTCCCTAGAGGTGGACCTCTGCTGATCAGCTATTCCTGATCTATCCTGAGGGTAGGTCATCAATCTTCTGAGTTGGACAACCTATTTAACCCATTAAGGACCAAGCACTGTAAATTTACGGCGCTTGGTCCTCAGCTTTAATCCGAGCCGATAGCAAAAATACAGCAGGGGGATTAAAGCCCCTGCTTCTGCAATCAATCAGAAGCAGGATGGGTTGTCAGCTGTTAGTCAGAGTTGAGAACCCAAAGTAGAAGGTAGGAGCGTTTTTAACCCCTTCTGCCTTCTCCTTTGTCTAGTACACAGCGCTCAATGAGTGCTATGTACTAAGAAGTGAAGGTGGAATCATAACTTCCACTACACAAGCTGGCAGTCAAATGACCGCTGGGATTCCTCGGCACAGCAGAACTGCAGGGTCCCACCAAACCCTGATCAGCTCTGCCAGTTGACTATTGTCACTACAGAGGGATGTTTTCCCCTGTAACTGGGGCTCCTATGGATGTCCCAGCTACAGTGGAAAAGTGTCAAATAAAAAAAAAAACACATGTGAATGTCCCTCATGTTTTATTATCTATGTCCCCCAGAGGTCTTATATGACGCCATGGGGGGACATAGATAGTAAAAAAAAAATAATTACATAAATAAGTAAAACAAAATTACAGAGTAAAATAAAAATATATACATAAAAAAGAAAATAACCCAAAGCTGACGCCAACTAAAATGTCGCCATATGCGCCCTGTAATCCAAAACCATACATATTATATATCAAAACATCCAAAACAAAATGAGGAACCCGTTCCCATGCTTTATTTTAGCGTAAATATGGTAATTAAAAAAAAAAACAACTATAAATGTTAAAAAATAATTCTTTTTAGCTTTTCGCCCCCAATAGGACTTAAAAAACAGAAAAAAAGTAAGTGAAAAAGATGTTGAAAAAATAACCCTATACGTCACAGAAAAAAAACATAGCAAAAATAATTTTGGTAGCTGAAGGAAAGAAAATCCCTAAACAGTGTCTGGTCCTTAAAGTTAAAGGAATGTACAACCATGGGCACTAGGTAAAATTTGTCATAAATAATTTTTGGTGAGTAGGGCTGCAAGTATCAAACCTACATCAGATATGAGTGTAAATTCATGCAAAAGTATGTGGTATTTTGTGTGGATACGCAAACCTTACTGTCCGCTGTAAGGGCATACTATACTATTTCCTAACTTTGGCTTATGTATTTAATAGGGGACAAATGTCTGTCTATTGAGAACCACAATAATGACTAGCTGCCATTTACTCTAAGTGCTTCAATCACAGAAATACAAGCTGCAGCAGACTTTTCATATGTATGACACAATGCTTATTATCCTCGCAAAGATAATCCTGTTCCCTCGGCCTGAGTGCTCTCAGCTTAGGATGGGCTTGAAGTTTTCAAACAGTTCCTACTGCAGACTGTCCCCACACGGCGCTGTCTCCTTAGAGCTATTACATGACGTATTTTAAACCAATGCCAGCATAGAAGGGACATCGATACAGAATGGCTCAGGCTACTGCCTCAATAATACCATGTCAGCCACATAGCAGAGCTCACAAAGTGATTACTGATACAACAGCGCCCAAATAAATGCATACTTGTCAACCGTCCTCTTTTTCAAGGGACTAAAATATGATCCAGACCACTAAAGAAATGCGGTTCATGATAATTTAAAGGGGTGTTTTGTGACATTTCCATGCAAAACGCAGAACATGAGTAGTGTTTAAATTGCCCCATGGTTTGGGAATCAAATGTTGATAAGCATGCAAATATTGATTTTGCATTTTCCATGTCACTATATAAAAGATATCCTGAAATCCTGCAGGTTTTTTTTTTGTATTGTAGCTACTGATCCTCAAATTAGGCTGCTACTTCTTCTTCTGTAGAGAGTAGTTTTCAGTAGTTGTCTCAGGCAAGCTTACAATGAAATATGACCTATAAACAGATAGGTGATGGTTATAGCTCATCTCCTTTTCATTCATGCACAATGAACTTTGCACAGGTCAAAGAGTGTGCACACAATACTCTCCCATAGAGGTCAATGTGACAGATTTATTAATCCTATGAAACATTTAGATAGTGTAAACTTATTCCAAATTTGCAAGAAATTTATTGCAGAGGCTCACGCTGTATGATCATTTTCAAGCATCTTTGAACACAATTGTTTAACTTTACAACACTTATTTATTGACTCACTTTGCACGCAAATTCTTGCATATGTGGTTGCATCTCACACCATAATTTTCCCCTTGCCCCTAATTCATTGGCACTTGTCGACTGCTACTCAAAAAGTCAGAATACAGTGGTTAATAGGATATTTTAGTTGAATACAAACCACGTATAATAATTGAGTCCATTTACCTAACTTTGGCACTCACCAGCGCTTCTGTATATGATAGTGTCCTGCGTATTGGTGTAGTATGTCTCCACCGAGCTCACCTACAGGTAGTGCCCAGGTCACGTCCCAAGCTGGCAAAAAGTTCCAGATTGGCAGAGACACACTACACTAGTACTGTTCAGTACCAGTAGGCGGCTCACGGCTCACAGCTCCAGCATGACTACAGCCAAGAAACTCCCGGACACTCCTCCCGACTGGTGCCGGACCAGAGGGCTAACACTTAGCTCCAGCATTACTGCAGCTGGGAAGCTTCCTCCAGCCACTGCTCCCGACCAACCAGTGGCGGACCAGAGAGCTGAGATTCTGGCACCGGTGGAGATTCAGCGGTGTGACACTCAGCTCCGGCATTACTACAGCCAGGAAGCTCCCTCCGGACACTCCTCCCGACCAATGCTGGATCGAAGGGCTGACACTCCGACACCGGTTGGGATGCGGAGGGCTGACACTCTGGCCCCAGTCGGGATAAAGAGGAGGAGGACTGGGAGCCACTTACTAGTAATGAGCACTACTAGTGTAGTATGTCTCCGCCAATGTGGAGCTTTTGACAGCTTGGGGCGTGATCTGGACGTTACCTGTAGGTGAGCCTGACCAACCCATACTTCCAGTGGAGAAATGCTACACTAATACCAGTGTCCTGTACCCAGCAATGTGTCTGCGCTCACACTGTTAGTCTGGAGCCTGGTAGATCGCACATTTGTGTTAGTATCTAGACTAGCCGGCTGGCATCTGTTCGAATGATTGTAGCAAGTAAATCTCTAGGTAGAGTGGAGGGTCTGTTGATGCATGTTCAGCTCCATGTCAACACTAGGTGTGCCAAACAACACAAGTTCATACTCCCAGAGCTCTAGCAGAATATTGGTGAATCAATCTTGTATTTCTTCAGAACCAAGACCTTTAGACCATAGTCTAACTTAGTATATATTTCTGCTAAATGTGTTTTCAAGCTTAAACCACTGATAAATCAGCTGAGCTAGCTTGGAAATGTGTCGGGTTAAATTTTATCTGCGCCTGAAGTGAGAACATACAGATCCTGTACTTGGCCACTGCTGTCTTATCTGTGATACTTCAGGTGCAGATAATTTACACTTTTACTATAGTATAATGCTACTATAGTAAAAGTGTAGTGCAATTTGTCACATTTGCTGTAGCTGTACACCTGGGCACTCCATTTTTTTCTGTAGGTGAGGTCTAACGGTGGCTTTTTGCACATATTACTGTACTTTTTGAGAAGCAGAAATCTGCTTTTCGTGTCTCTCTAAGTCCCCTGGGACCACTGCTATGACTGCAGTAAGGAAAGCATAGTCATCCACTTTTATCTGTAGGAGATTTAGGTACCGATCCGCATTGATAGTCCGTGTACGGAGCATAGGTCCAACAAGGCAATTGCACCAATTTCTAAACCACATGTTCATGCTGAAATTTGCATTATTTTTGATTAGGTCATGCTCATACTACTAGTAGTACTACTCTTACTGTACTGAATCGTAGCTTCACTGTTCGCTAACACGGTCCCACAATGATAGCAACAGCCATTGATTGCACTGTCGAACGGATCTGTGCATCTATCGAAGCAGAAATAAACCACTTTTGAGTATGTCTTCCTTGCTTCAGTCATAGTCGTGCTCTCACTGGACTCACAGGGATGCAGAATGTGCATTTCTGCTTCTCACATGCTACTCGTCAACTTTGCAATTGGGTTTTACTTTTTATCTCTTACAGGGGCCACAACACAAAATTATAATCCATGTTCTGGGGCCCCCAGGGGCCTATGTGCCATACCAACGTGTAGTGCATGCATACCTTCCTATTCAAGTACACTATTGTTATTTCCATAGAGGATACTAGTATTGAGATATAGGACTAGATTCGTCTTTTTGACTACACCTTTAATATGTATGCATACATGGCCACTCTCTACGATATTAATGTTAATGGGAGATATGGAAATAGCCAAGTTACGTAGATTAGCAGCACAATATTCACTTTTCAAATAATTTGCTGTTCCCAAGCAGAGAGTTCTGTTTTATCCCACTAACTTTTGCTAATTGAGTGACAGGGATAAATGTTGCATTCAACATGTGACATCAGCTACCAATTATTTATTAGCCACAGCAGTGATGTTAGTATGGATGGCACATAAGTCACTGTAGCCAGTGGCTGACAGACGAGGTCACATGCTGCATATGATACATTATTACTGTGGCCTAGTAAATAAGACTCAGAAGAAGACCACAAATTTGAAAGCTTGACATTTTATTTCCACCAATATGCATGCTATACTGGGGGTATTTACTAAGAAAAACCAGCATAGAAAACATTGCAATAAACTGAACACTCAATGTATTTGTAACTGTGTGCAAATAAGGGATATGGAACAATACCTCTGCAGCACCACCTATTGCAAGGCAGCTAAAGGCAATGATGTGGGGTCATCACATAATATGCAAATTAGGTGCATATTACCCAGAGGCACATGAACGGCCTTAGAAGTCTCCTCACTCACTCACCTTCTAGGTGCTCTCCCTAAAAAGAAAAGATACCGTTCCTGACCTTTACACGGGGCAGAATTTTCCCTTCTGCATTAGATCTACACTTAGACATGTGGATTTTGGTGCAGAATTTTCTGCACAACAGCAAATTCCATTGGCATTTTCATTCCATGTGAAAGGCCCTAAAACTAAAGTAAATAACAAATTACATTGATAAAAGGGAAAGCAGTGACTTGAAATGTTGCGATGGGCAATGATTCCAATTATCTCTTGGGTGAATTTTTGCAATATGCATATCCTGAGATCAATATGGTAAGGCGATCTATTTATATATGGATTTGATGATGTATTCAGTCACATTCGTAAAGGGTGAACTAATGTAATCATGTTTTATTTGTTTATCATCAAAAGCATATTTGAGAGAAGCATCATCATTTTGGAGAACTCCGAGCGTAGAAATCTCCTCTATATCATTGAATGAAAACACTTGTTTCATATTAAGTCTGACAATAACTGGCATCGTGTGAGTGCCATGACAAATTCCAAGTAGATCAAAGAGATGCATTTGATGCCAATTGTTTGTTTTCATTCACTTTAACTAAACAATCCCTATTTCTGTGAATTAACTACAGTTACCATATGTGTGCACCATGTCAGATAGGCTGATTTAACATCTGTCAAGACAAAAATGTTTTCGACTTTCCTGCTACTCAGAAAATGAATGAGACATAACTGTTCGTTATCAGAAATTGATTTTAAAAACGTAATAAATTCCATATTAATTTGTACGCATACTGTGTAACTACTTTTGACAGCTCAAAGTTGTGAGTTTTTAGTGCTGATTTTGACAACAAAAGATTATATTTAGAGAAAATCTACAACGGGATGTGTACAATTTTACTGTAAAAAAGGTGAAGTAACTGTTACTTGAAGTATCCGTAAAGGATATTTTTATACAAAGATAGCCTGCATAAATAGCTAAGCAACTTTGAAAATACTGTATATTGCTTTGCTCTTCTCATACTGATATCTAAATACAGTAGTATTGTTGTTATTGAAGCTGTCAACAAGCACCAGGGACTTTTTTGAAAACTTAACTGAGATCCCATAACTCCTCATGGACTCTAGTACATTTACTAATACAGCATAGCAACGGCACGGGTACAGCAAGGATAATCTCTACATTGCCTATTTGGGGGAGCATGGATGATGTTATATGGACGGTTCAAGACTAAGCAAAGTCCCCAGGGCTGTTCTGTGAGAATGCCTGTTTGGGGGTGGTTGATTTCAGTGTTAGGCCTTAGTCACACGGGCGTTTTTACACGCGATTTGCGGATCGCATGACGGATGCGCATCCGCAAATCGCGTGACCGGTGCGCGCAAGTCGCACGCAAATCGCCCGAAAATCTGCTCCTAGCCGCGTTTCATTAAAAATGGGCCGGAGCTGTCCAGCGCATTGCATTCAATGGAGACGGCAATAGAGCCGGCTCTATTTAAAGCAATGCGCTGCGGGCGAGCCCGGGATGAATTGTCGGGAAGGGCTTAAATATATAAGCCCTTCCCTGCAATTCATCCTAAAATGTGTAAAAATAAAAAATATATATATACTCACCTTCTCCCGGCAGCCGGAGCTCCGTGCGGCCATCCTGCAGTGGGTGTGAAGGGGGTGTGAGTCAGACCTGCCCCCTGATTGGCTCAGCGCTGAGCCAATCAGAGGCATGTCTCACTCACACCCATTCATGAAATCATGAATGGATGTGAGTCAGACCTGCCCCTGATTGGCTCAGCGCTGAGAGGCAGCAGTCACTCACCCATTCATGAATTCATGAATGGGTGTGTGAGTGAAACCTGCCTCTGATTGGTCAGGGCTGTGACCAATCAGAGGCAGATCATTCAGCAGGCGGGGATTTTAAAGCCCCGCCGGCTGAATAGTGCCGAGAAGCAGTTCAGGAGAACTGACAGCGGCCGCGGCTGGACTCCGGCTGCAGCGGAAAGGTGAGTATACAATTTTTTTTTATTTTAACACATTTTAGGATGAATTGCAGGGAAGGGCTTATATATTTAAGCCCTTCCCGACAATTCACCCCGCGCACGCCGGCAGCCCATTGCTTTCAATGGAGCAGCTGTATTGCCGGCTCCATTGAATTCAATGGGCAAACATCGTTCTTCTCTGTCACAGCTGTTACAGCTGTGGCAGAGAAGAATGATTTGTCTTCTATATGTTCTCAATGCGGTCGGCGCTGCTGCCGCCGGCCCCATTGAGCGCATATAGAGAAGAGAACAGGAATCGCAGATTGCAGATAGGTGCGATCTGCGATTTCTGTTCTATAATTTATCAGACGAGCGCATAAAAAGCGCTCATGTGTCCGATACCATTGCAAAGCAATGGTTTTATAAAATCACCGGACGCATGCGCAAATCGCGGCTAAAAACGCCCGTCTGACTAAGGCCTTAAAGTGTACCTGAGTTTTAAACAATTTATCTGAAATATCCCATGTTCTCCTTACCCTCCTTTCATTTGCTGCTGTTTGCACCCTATTTCATGTCTGTAAGTTCTGATTAGCAGGTGGGCTTCCCCATTTTTCTGTTGCTCTGCTGTTTGCATTCCACTTTCAGAGAGGGGGCGTGTAGCAAGCCTAGCATTTTGCCAGTAGTTCACTATTCTGTACTTTCTTACCATTACTTACCATGCTGTATTACACTGTCTCATGTCCAATCCGCAGGAGGCAATATCTGAATGCCCACCCCTCTATTTTCCCAGGACAATCAGTCATTTAGAGACAATCTGGCCAACGGATTAGTAAGCAGACTATAATGTCTGGGTGTAATGCATGCACACACACATGCATGCCAACATGTTGTAACCGCAGGAGAGGCAGAAACTGTGGAGATTGCTAATAATGCCTGCAGATCTGTCAGCCTACAGCCTGTAAATGCACAGAAGCCACCTATGAAGAAAACCCCTGTTATTATATAAATGTCCCTGTGTCCTTACTAAAGAAGCTCTGTACCTAGGGACAGAGAGTGGATTGCAGTGTAGCTCAAAGGAAGACCCCTACTGGCAGCCACTTCAAGCGTGATTTAAAGAGGTAAAGCTACAAAACTTTTAAAGCAAGTATATTACAAAAATGATGAGGCTAACAAAATAGTAGATGAGCAGAAGATATCTGAAAAGTTAGCACCCCTTTAAATAGTGTCCAGAAGTGGATGCAGTCACTTTGGTGATATATGTAATGCTAAAAGATAATTACACAACAAATGGGGAAGATATATTTATAGGTAGTTTGTCCAAATTGCAGGCAGCATATTATAGAGCAGGAGGAGCCGAGCAGACTGATATATAGTTTTATGGGGAAAGATTCAGTAGAACATTTAAGCCTTTCCTAACCTGATCAGTCTAATGGTCGGCCCTAACAGTGATTGGCAGCTACCTCTTTATGTAATCATACACAGATACCCATAACTTTATTTTTTTATCGATTGAGCTCTGTGAGGGCTTGCTTTTTGCATGACAAACTACAGTTTATATTGGTACCATCTTGAAGTATATATACAATTTTGGGGTGACTTTTTACTTTTTTGGAGGCATTTTGGCTTTTTTTTGCATTTTACAGTGTTCATTGTGTGAGCCTAAAAAATGCATTTATTTTATTATATGGGTCTTTATGAATACAGCAATACCAAACATGCTATTTTGTTTTGCTTATTTTTTACAAAAAGGAATAAGTGTGCATTTTTTTCTTTTTTTGTTATCTGGATTTTACTTTCATTATATTTATTTTGTTTTTACTTGTATTCCATGCTTTTTCAGAAAACGTGAACAGGCATCTGATTGGCCAGATACTGCACTACAATACTTCTGTATTGCAGTCAGTTATCTATTATTTTACGCTAACTGCCATGTCAAGTCTGGAGTCCTCTTTTTTTCCTTATGCTAACTCTTTACTTCTGGAATCAGCAAGGACTGTGGCATCTGTGGGAATATTAGGTTGCCAGCAGCACCCACACTCCTCATGCAGTTGCACAAACCTGCCTGTGCACGCCTAACAAGGGACTGGATCCTGTTGCCCCAAATAACAGTCACAGTATCAATGGTAGAAGGCAGCACTTCTTACAGCCGTGGAATAAAAAAGATACGACCTTTATTCAATCCATGGTCAAACAGAATGCCTCAGCAACGTTTCAACCCCAGCGTGGTTTTTTTTTCAAGCTTGAAAAAAACCCACGCTGGGGTTGAAACGTTGCTGAGGCATTCTGTTTGACCATGGATTGAATAAAGGTCGTATCTTTTTTATTCCACTGCTGTAAGAAGTGCTGCCTTCTACCATTGATACTGTGGCACCTGTGGGGTTAACAGGTTGAATCTGCATTATCTCTAATCTCGGCTGTGGAAGCAATTCTCAGTTAAAGTTGGCTCCCGCTGCCATTGGCGCAGTGTTAGGTCCGCTGTTCAGACTTGTTCCTCTCTCCCTGTGTCTGACAGACGTGGCCGTAATCCTGCTTTGCTTGTAACCTGAGCTCTTACATACTTTCTTCTGGCACTTCGAGGGTTACTTGCTCCAGGGCTACCATGTCAGCTGTAGGACTTTTGCCAATCACTGCCCTATACAGCTGAGCTGGGAACTCCACTCTGCGCTTCAGTGTTGTTGTGAGTTGGCTCTCTCTGACATCCTGCTTAGCTCCTTCTTCTGCATTTATTCTATTATTTAGTATCCTTCTGTTTGTTGTCCTTCCGCCTTTGCACCCTTCCTGTCAGTAGTCTAATCACCTGCTCCCTTGTCTTGTCCTTGTACGCCTGTCTGCCCCTTTGTTTCCCTACTACTCCCAGTCCTGGTTTGTTTTATGGTGAATAGGAGTTTTACCTGTAAGGGTCAGCTAGCGTCTAGAGGAAGATCACAGGGACATCCTTATCGGCTCGAGTGCTTCATTCTTAGGCAGGGCTATCTCTCCTTCACTGTACTAGCTTAGGGCAAAGTATATTTCCTAGTTCACTTCTATGGACTGGGTACTGTCATCTGGCATCCTCAACTCGGATTTTTTGAGGGTCAGCTATCAGCCTCGCTGGACTGGGCTTTCGCCTACCTGGTAGGTTGATCCAGCAGTCCACATCCACAGTCCTAACACACAGGCTATGTATGGCACTTTGGGCTAAGGCCCTCCCACCCATGATGTAAATGTATGTTTTGGGGTAACAAAATAATTGGATTATTATTATGATTATTTTTTTATGTTCCCGTTTGTAGATATGATTGTTACATATTTGCTTTGGTGCCCCCTGGCATCGTATTCCCTCTCAGAATGTCCCCTTAATGTGTCCAGTTCTGGTAAGAAGAAACTGCATCTAACCACTTCTCACCAGAAACATTAGGTAGAAGTTCCAAGAGGGAATCAAAAGAACACCAGGTAGCAGTAATATCTACATCATCTTAGGTAAATAAAGTAAATAGCAGTTATGCTTGTTATCACACTGGCTATCATATAAGCACAAGTTGTCTGAAAAGGTAGTGTCCATATTATTATAGGGGACAACCCCTTCAAGTATAATATGAAATTCATCCTATGTTCTTCACACAATAAATGGAAATTGTCTTGTAAGTAATTTGTCTTAGATACATATTTAGTTGCTGCAATTTATCAACTCTTTCAGTAGTGAAAATAATACCCAAAGTTCCATTGATATCCTCTTAAGATCCCCCCCCCCCCAAAAAAAAAAAAAAAGGTACTTTCAGGCAATCCCCTTTGATCTTATTTAGATTTGCTGTTAAATAAGTTTTATGGCTATTTATAATTTTCGTGGGTACTGTATTCCTTTTATCTGATTATTTCATTTACACTATGTGCTCTACTTTTTTAATTCTCATTTATGTAATTGAATTATTTTCTATACATTTATGCAGTCTAAAGATTGTAATTTATTTGATTACTCTAGGTTTTTATTCTTATATTTTTATACAAATTTTATCTATCATATTGTTCACTATGTCATGATTTATTAATTAATTGTTTGTTCATTTGGTGTATATGCTGCTGGCCTTTGGGTATCAGTGGAGATTCTTACGACATCAGACACTCAAGTCTCCCGCTTGAATCGTCCCTCTAAATAATCTGTGATTTCCTGTTGTTGTAATGTGGTCTGACGAAGGAGTCGGATCGGCCCTGTAACACATGGCCCAATAAAAGTTGCCTTCATAATATAACCTGGTCTTCTCCTTGGACGGCAGCGCTGTTCTTCCAATTTGTATACCTTTCCAATCGGCTATCTGGACCCGCGCCTCAGCGTCTTATTTGACTTTCGCTTAGTACTCGGGCCGGTTGTGCTCCCAGGTACTTGCTACAAACATCATTGCTCCTATTGTGGTGATGCCTGTAGCAGCATAACGTTTATTAATTTACTGAATTACTTAGGATTTAGACACTGTAGAATGCTATAAAAATTAAGTGGAATACATCCTAAAATGTTACATATTGAACAAAAGAAAACACAAAAATAAGCTGTATTCAGTCTCGGGGATTACATCGGACACAGCTGCTTTAAGTTACAGCTTGATCTCGTATTATGCATTTACAAAGTCCTGTTTTGTATTGCTTCTATAAACATTGGAGGTTGGTAAAAGCATATAGGTTTTCTGTCATTTCTTCTAAATGAAGTGGCTCTGATGGCGAATTAAATTAACTATTTGAAAAGTTGACCTTGGATATCCTTGTTTTCTTATGTTTACTATCAATTCCTTTAATACTTTTTCCTTTCTGATATATTATATTAATCCGGTAACTAATTATGGGATTTCTGTGGTTTCTGTTCACAGTAAGTGAATCCTTTATCAAGCACTGTAATCTAATTTGCTATCCCAATGTTGTCTAATATTAGGGGCAGTTCCAGGATTGTAAGTGGGGGAGGGGGGGGGGGGGGAGTTGGGGCCTTTTACATAGGCAGATAATTGGGATAACATGTTTGAATGTTTGTCTGGATGTTCATTCATCTGATCATTGCCCCATGTGAAGGTGCCAGTGATCAACCAACAAGTGAGTGAATTGTATCTTTTATGTGGCATTATCTGTTGTCAGCACCAAGTCCTGTCAAAATTAATGAAACCGTTTGGGAAGGAACAATTACAACGACAATATACCGCAGTGCTAATCGCTCCATGGAGCTGGACAAGTGCTGATCGAGTTGCAAAAATGTTGATCAGTGTTTGTTGCTGGCAGAAATCTACCAGTGTAAAAGCTCCCCAGCTACAGCCAAGTCTACTGGAGAATATCGATTTCAGACAAAGGCGTCCCCAACCTCTCTTGAATGTGATGTATAAGAAAACATTAAAGGGTCTTGCAGGGTGGCATTTTTTAGGAGGCCTCTATGGTATCTGTTGCTTCGGACCTGGAGCATCATTGGGAAGTTGGGTTACAAGCAGCTCAGCGATGATGGGTGTTGGCCCTTCCAGGACCTTCTGTATCAGGAGGACCTGAAATAGCCGAACACATCATGACTGAGCTGTAACCAAATGTTCCTACTGTGCATTGAGGCTGCACTGACCCGAGCAGTGGGAAAGCTGGGTTACAGCACAATCAGTCCTACAGCAATCATGTACTGTACTTTGTACTTGAATATATAATGTAAGTCATGGCCACTCCCTCACTGCTGCCGAGCTTACCCCAAATTATCTCTCTCCCCAGTATTCATTCTTTCCCGAGTATGATTTTTCCCCAAGGTATCATCTGCCCCACCATTCCCTTTTGATATCATCACGTCCTCCAGAATCATCTCACTACTCCCAGTATCATTACTTCTCCACAGTATCATCTGCCCTCCAAATATTGTCAGTATCATCATTACCCTACCTCTACAGGGTCAGAAGTCTCCAAAGAGTTTGTATACATGTTTATTTCTGCACAAATGTTATAGAATACATTTCATGATACTGTTTAAAGAATGTGTCCGATGTATGGACCGCCCACATAAGGACATAGGCAAACTCACTCCTCCCATTCTGCAAGCATGTTGTTTAATAAGTCTGGAGTGATCTGCCCGCAGGCCTGCATGATATACCAGATGGGCCAAATTCTGGATTTTTCATGATAGACTGTGGCCTTCAGGTGCCCCATAAAAGGCATTAGGTTAGGCAACCTCAGCCACTACACGGATCCCCTCCAACCAATCCTCCTGAGAATTGTCCCTGCAGCCACTAACGCATAACTGATGTGTAATATGGTGGGGCGCCGTCCTGTTGTAAGAATTGTGCTAGTAGCCCATCTTTGTTGAGCACAGTAGTCATTACTGTGTTCTGCAACATTTGCCGCTGCTGGTCACCATTGAGGGTGCTATCAATAAAGATGGGGCCAATCAGATGCCACACCATGACTTTGTCACCACCCTGGGATTTGATATTGGGCACCTGTCACTCCAGTACTGCATGTTCTGCTGATTTACCTCCCCACTGACATCAAAG